>NW_005841908.1:770483-798497 GCF_000455745.1 Alligator sinensis
CTTTCCTGCCTGTGCAGGGGGTCGGACTCGATGATCTATTGAGGTCCCTTCCGACCCTAACATCTATGTATCTATGAATCTATGAATCTGGTGTACCTTGATTTTAGCAAGACTTTTGAATGGTTTGACATGGTCTCCCACAACTCCCGGGGTCAGTCCCAGGGCCAGTTTTGTTTCATAGTTTCATAGTTTCATATTAGCTAGGGTCAAGAGGCACCTGAACAGATCATCTAGCCTTACCCCCTGCCACAGGCAGGAATGAATGCTGGGTTGACAAAACCCCAGACAGGTGATCGTCCAACCTCCTCTTGAATTT
Organism: Alligator sinensis; assembly: GCF_000455745.1. Lineage (NCBI taxonomy): Eukaryota > Metazoa > Chordata > Crocodylia > Alligatoridae > Alligator > Alligator sinensis. Next base: position 770,800 of record NW_005841908.1, read on the forward strand.
GCCGAGGTACGGGCCAGGACCACTTCCCTGGGAAGTTGCTTCCAGATTTTGGCCACCCTAACTGTACAACATTGCCTTCTGATCTCTAACCTAAACCTATTCTCCATCAGCTTATTACAATTGTTCCTTGTCACCCCAGGTGGTGCTGGGGAGAAAAGGTCTCTACCTATTTCCTGTTGATCTCCCCTGATGAGTTTGTAGGCAGCCACCAGGTCCCCCCTCAGCCTCCTGTTGCTAAGACTGAACAGGTTCAGGTCCCTCAATCTCTCCTCGTAGGGCCTGTCCCGCTGCCCTCTCACCAAATGGGTGGCCCACCTCTGAGCCCTCTCCAGGCTGGCCACATCCTTTTTAAAGTGCGGCGCCTAGTACTGGACGCAGTACCTCAATTGAGACCTGACCAGTGTCGCATAGAGGGGGAGTATCACCTCTTTGGACCAGCTTGAGGTGCATCTTCGGATGCATGACAAGGTATGGCTGGCCTTGCTGGCTGTGGTCTGGCATTGGCAGCTCATGTTCATCTTGGAGTCAATAATGACTCCAAGATCCCTTTCCACCTCTGTGCTTTCAAGAGTGGAACTCCCCAGCCTGTATGTATGCTGTGGATTCCTTCTCCCAAGGTGCAGCACCCTGCATTTGTCTACGTTGAACCTCATCCTATTCTCATCTGCCCACTTTTGTAGTCTGTCTAAATTTAGTTGTAGCCTCTCCCTCCCTTCAAGTGTGTCCACCTCACCCCACATCTTAGTGTCATCAGCAAACTTGGACAGCGTGCTTTCCACCCCCTCTTCCAGGTCGCTGATGAAGATGTTAAACAGTGTGGGCCTGAGGACCGAGCCCTGGGGTACCCCACTGCTCACATCTCAGCACGCTGAGTACAATCTGTCCACCACTACTGTCTGGGTGTGCCCCATCAGCCAATCTTTTACCCATCCAACTGTTCAATTTCTTAATCAATGACCTGGAAGATGGCACAGAGTGCATCCTCAGCAAGTTTGCAGATGACACCAAACTGAGTGGAGTATATGCTGGAGAATATGCTGGAGGGTAGGGTAAGGATTCAAAAGTGACCTAGACAAATTGGAGGATTGGGCCAAAAGGAATCTCATGAGGTTCAGCAAGGACATGTGCAAAGTTCTGCACTTAGGACAGAACAATCCCATGCACCAGTACAAGCTGGGGGCTGACTGGCTGGGCAGCAGCTCTGCAGAAAAGGACCTGGGGGTTACAGTGGACAATAAGCCAAATATGCACCAACAGTGTGCCTTTGTTCCAAAGAAGGCTAACAGCATGTTGGGCTGCATTGGTAGGTATGTTGACAGTAGTTCAAGGGAAGTATTTATTCCCCTCTAGTCAACACTAGTAATGCCACATCCGGAGTACTGTGTTTAGTTTTGGGGGCCCCCACCACAGAAAGGATGCATACAAATTGGAGAGAGTCCAGTGAAGGGCAACAAAAATAGTGAGGGAGCTGAAGGACATGATTTATGAGGAAAGATTGAGTTAACTGGTCTTATTTAATCTAGAGTAGAGGAGACTGAGAGGGGACTTAATCACAGCCTTCAGCTGGCTGAAGGTGGTTTTGAAGGAGGATGAAGCTAGACTGTTCTCAGTGGTGGCAGATGACAGAACAAGGCGTAATGGTCTCAAGTTGCAGCAACGGAAATTTAGGTTTTATATTAGGGAGAATTTTCTCACTAGGAGGGTAGTAAAACACTGCAACAGGTCACCCAGGGAGATGGTACAGTCTCCATCCTTGGAGGTTTCCAAGACCTGGCTAGACAAAATTACGGCTGGGGACAAAACTATGGTGTACTTGGGCCTGGTCCTGTTGTGAGCAGGGGGTTGGACTAGATGACCTCCTGAGGTCCCTTCCAACCCTAACTTATTAGGATTCTATTATTAACTTGCAATTAAGTGAAAGTATGCATCAGTATGAAAGTATTCTGTGAAATGAAATGTGGATTTTTTCATTAGGTAGCGTCAAAAAGTAACAAACAACTTTTGGACCGTAAGTATAATTCGATAGCAAATTTGAACACCAGCCAATAGTAGAATTCTGATAAACATCATAAATGACTGATCATGACACAATATTATTATAACCATCAACCTTACTTGTGGTTCAACGATCCTGAAGTCCCAGACGTAGGAAGGTTTACACTGTATTTTTTTTCTGTTGGCTTAGCCGGATCTTTACTGCATTTATCAATGTCTTTAGAGTTCCATATGACTAAGTAGTTTCTGGCAAATCTTTCTCCCCTATATTGCACAGCTCATAGAAGATTTTTATTTGGTGATGCTGTCCCTATTCTAGTTTTGTATCTGATATCCCTATTGCTAAAGGAAAATTTGCAAGTGGGTTATACAAACGCATATTTCATCACTTGTTCTCGTAGCTAACTATTTGTATTCTTATGCAGGTCATTAAATATACGAGCATTGCTAATGGTTTAAGGTCATTAAATATATGACTAAGACAAAACCAAAGAGGAAAAATGAATATCATATCAATCTAAGCCCACCTTTAATTGTATTTAGTTATAATTTTGAGATGAATTTCTTGAACATGTATCTGAAATGTTAGAGGGTAGTGGTACCTTATGGACCAGCTCCCAGAGGGAGTATCTTAAGGAAGGTCTGATATAGAAGAGAAAATGAAGATGTCTGATGATTATTGAGGGGGACATCATTAGTGAAATATCAGTGTGGGTGGGCAATGTGACAGACACTGAGGGTATGTTAGGTCACTGTAAATGCCAGATACAGGCATTCAGAGGATTTAACGTGGCCAAAAATGCCCCCATCTAAGTCAGGAGGTGTGCTAAATTAGATTGAGATAGGGCAACCTTATCTAGGAAAGGGTTAACCCAATCTCATGAATGCCTGAATGATTTCACAGCATAGCCCCAAGGCTGGGAAAGCCCAGCCACTAGCCCCAACCCCAGTGGCTATACTCTTCCAACTCTGACTGGTCTACTTTTAGATCCCCAGCCTCCCTCCCAACTGCAATAATATAAAAATTAATATAGGATCCTTTGTACAAAAGCCATTTGTACATTTAGCCATAGCATAGGATAGGTGCACATCATATATCAGAAGAATGTGCTGGGGAAGGCATGGTATGACATGGAAAAGTGGGTAGGGCATGTCTGAGGAGGGGGTGAATGCATTAATTACACAGAGGCTGGTAGACACTGCATACCAAAGTATTGATCCTACTACCTTGTGGAGCACATGGCATACACGTTCTACCACAATCCCTGCACCCAGAGAGTTATATGTATTTGTCTCACACCATGTTTTTTTTCAGAACCTAAGATTGGTAGCAACATACACAACTCTCTGCCATTCCTATAACTTTTGCTCATATCATGCTATTTTCCTTAATATTGGGCAGCCACAAAAAGAAGCCATGATTATACATGCTTAACAATTATCTGCACCACAATCCACTGCCATGGCACTTTCAAGAGAGACCATACAAATAATACTCCCTCCTTCCTATCTATTGTGTTAATAGCATCCATAGTTTGTTCAGACCAACTCTTCTTCATACTTATTAGTCAGTTGTATTTTTAAGCTGTACAGTTAGATGTAAATCCTAACCAGGAAGCTGTACAAATATTTGAGGAAGAGATGACTAAAATTCATATTTTCTACAGTGTAAGTGATTCTCCCTTTTTTTTTAAATTTGTTTTTGGAACAAACTATTTGGAACAAAAAAAATGGAGAACGAAGACCAGAGGAAGATTACTTGATACCCCACACCATGTCCACCAACTGTCCCAACTATGCTGTTGGTCCAATAAAAGATACCCTAAAATTTGCTACTTGTACGCTTTCTGGACCATTATGGCTACAACAGTACTGAGACCCTACAACACCACCACCAAAAACAAAGCAAATTTTCTGTAAAAAAGGAATTCTTACTTTACAAAATGCTTTTTCCTCATTTTTTTTCAAGATGATATTTCAAAATTGACATGTTCCTATAAAAAGTTTTGATCTTGAAGAACTAGGATTTTTTATTAAAAAATACTCCACTGGGAATTTTTCAGTCAGCTCTGGCTCAAGGGTTTAGTATTGGAGTCTCCTGATCCCAACAAAGTGTTTGTGTTGTAAATAGAGAGAAGAAAGAAAGTAGAACTACACAGATGCATGCACATAAATCTGTCTGAAGCCTCAAAATAGGACAATGTAGGGATATATCATTTGATACTGACTGTAAAAATCATGATTTGTTCTTATGTTTCTAAGTAATAACCACAAATTAATATGAATTTTCATTCAACTGGGATTTTTTAAAAGATGTTAAGAATGCCCATGTCAATAAACCAGTATCCTGTATCCACTGCTATACTTTTAATTTTCAGTGTCACAGGGCCTAATGCCACTAAGGCCACTTTATGTCCCCTAGCAGTGAAGACAGGCATAAATTACACTGGCTTTCACTTCAACACCACTTTATACTGCCAGAAGTGGTTTTGGTTTAAATGCAAATTAGGCCTATAATATTGTAGGGGCTAACCATGTCACTGCAGGGGCTTTTTTATATCCTAAGTAGACTGTTCTATTAAAGAAAAATTACTCGTTTTAAAAGTGTTTCTGTGTATGGTGACATAGAAGTTGCTGTCATTACTGGTGGGTCAATTTTCTATGGCAAGGGTGATTTAATTGATCTGAGTTGAACAAATACAAACATCTTAATAATGATATATCTGATATATGCAGACATTAATTTCAAATATATATATATATATATATATGCATTTAAATGAATGCTTGTATATTAAGATTTTGTATTTGTTCAACTGCAACCAATATATACACACCACGGAAGTGACATATGCAAGGTAACATGAACAAAAGCTGTTCTGGGTATTTGTAGTTCTCCCTATAATGAACCCTGAATCTCTGCATAGGAACCAGTGGTACCTATAGGAAATAGTTCTGCCATGGGATGCAACTTCTCATTCATTATCAGAGGTCAACCAGGGACATGATTTTGCTGGCTCATCACCCTGAAAAATCATGAAGAACAGGGGAAAGGGGGATGGGAGTTTGACATTTTTGTAACGATATTCTGTTTCTGAGGGTTGAAATGGCTTCAAGGTTTAACAAATATGTATTTTTTTTAAAATATGAGACTAATATAATTTGTCTTCATTTTCCAAACAACCCAGTTTTGAGTCAAGGAAAATAGCATAACCAAATAACAAATTGGATAATGATTTTAACACATTTTAATAAAATGCTATTTTTGAAACATTTTACAAAGGGTATTATTTTATTTTTCCCATTAAAATATTTCAACTGGGTGAACATGTTATAGAGGTGTTTCACTCCTGAAGGATAAGAGAGAGAGAGAGTGAAAACAAGGCAGAAAACAAGGCCGATAAAAATGATTGGTAGACCAAATGTAGAGTCCAAGAGGTAAAAACTGTCCATTCCCCCCCACCCCTTTTTAGTCTTTCATTCTTGAGATTTCTACACAGAATGAACTGCAGCCAGACACTCTCATGGCCAAAGTAGCAGGATAGAAATGAACCACAGAAGAGTGATTAGTCTGCATATAAGTTTGAATTTTGAAACTTTTATTTGGATTTTATATATACAAAATTGTATATATGTAAAAATCAAATAAATTAAAAATCTCCTTTGCTATACATATTTATAAATATAGTACACGGAGCAGAAGCAAAAATCTGTCTCATATAACTATTCATTTATTTTAAAACTGACAAAAATACAGTTAACAACTTCTTGTAATCGTAACTGTCAGCTGCAGTTGGTTAATAGTTTTTGGCTGAAATATATTTGTTGGAGGACAGTGATTGATTTATCGAAGTTCATTAGAACTTATTTTTTTTGGAAACAGATTTGTTTCATTATAGGTTTTGAAAGATCCCTTCAGGTCCCAAATGTAATTTATGGTGTAACAAAATTATTTCTTTCCCCACCCCCCAGTCCTTTTTCCTTACAATACTCAAGTACTGATGCCACTGACTTAGTATAGTGAGCATCTGATGAAGTAGACTGTAGCTTACAAAAACTAAGGACTTTCTGATCAACTTAGTCTACAAGGTACCACCTTGTCTTGTCTTCTGTCTTATTCACATGGTATGTGAGAAACCTAAGTTTAAATCCATGCTCTGCTTTATTTATGTGATGGAGTTAAACTTTGATCTTCTACATCTTAAATGTGATGCTTCAACCCTTGAGGGAAAAGGCTTTATTTTTGGCCTAATTAATATTTTGTTATTTATAAAAATAGAATAATTCCAACAGGAGAGAGAGAAAGAAAGAGAGAGACAGACTGATTTTTCAGCCAATGGGTATGGTACTGCTGGGACTTGAATCTAAGTCTTTCAGTGCCTCTCTGCATGCCCTTAACCAATAAGGTCTTGTCTATTCTGTGTGTGTCACTTATTTTTCTGTGAATTTTTTTAGAGGTCTCATTTTCATTCCTCACAGAAATGAAAGAAAATCTTGAAATGTTATGAGAAATTAATGTTTTTATTTTTCTGGGCAATCCTACTGATAATGAACAGCAACACTAACATTAATACATGAAAATACTTGTTTTAAATTTCTTCGGCGATGGGCTGATTGAGATCATGAAGGCTTAGTGTGATGATTTGTCACTTGTGGATTCTCCTACTGGGTGTCAAGTCACCACTCTAGACTTTACCAATGTCATATTTTACAAGGCTCATTTTACATTCAGTGAGAGCAGAAGTAGTGATAATTATGAATCATACAGGAGGACAAAGATATAAATATTTAACGCAGAGGGCTGGGAAAAGTGAGAATAAGACAAAATCTATAAGGATGCAATCAGAATAACACTGGAAATAGGATGCATTTCAGTAAGTAGAAGTAGAATAAAATAGCATTGCACATGGATATCTAACATTAATATTAAACTGTATGGATAGTTAAAGGGACAGTGGCAACATAAAGCATAAACATCAGTTAATTTGAATATATAGTCAAGTTAACTGTAAATATACAATACCATACAATTGATGCCCATAGAGATAAATTTATATAGATAAATATACGTATATGCATATAGACAAATATATATTTGGTAGTTTGTAGATGAGCTACTGTGGCAGATGCTGTGGATACCCAGAGTAAGAATCATTCCCTGTCCAATTTTGCTTACAAATTAGACAAAATTAGGATTTAATTGGGGAGGTGAGTCACAAGGGAATTAAATCATAGTCTAATTTTGTGACACAACTAGAAACTGATCCAAGCTCTCCTGAGCCCTTGTGTAATCCCTTAACCACAGATTATTCCCTTCTATATAATTGTGTCAGTTCTATTGCCCCTTGTCACTTCGCAAGTTTTGAGCGATTTTTTAACCATTCATTGGCTTTTAATTTTAAATGATTTCCCACAGATGCTCTGTGCACCACCTACACAAAAAACGGAGAATGACAGTAGTGAAATTGATTAAATATGAGATGTTGTTAAGCATACAGAGTTTATAAGAAGGAAAAGTACATATTTTTTCAGTATCCACGAACTTAAGCTGGTAACTGATGAAATGCACTTGAACTCTTGCATCTGGTGAAATTTGAATTGGTAAACATCTCCAATATTTTATTCATGCATGTATTTATGTATTTAGATACAGACATAACTGCTCACAGTGGGGACTATATTAAGGTTTGAAAAGGCTAAAACCTTGCAATTCATCTGAGAACACCTTCTTTTTCTAATACTATATCCATAAGTATGTTGCCATAAAGAGAGAAAGGCTGACAAAAATGCCACAGGGGTTTAATTATATTTTTGGAGTGGCTCCATTTTATCGCACATAAAGAACACTGACAACTTTTAGCTTTTAATGGAAAATAGTCATGTTTTCCACTAGGGTCAGAAAGACAACTCTAGTTAATTAGCTAATGATTCTTGGGATGCAGACTTCTATGTCCTGAATCTTTGTGCGGTGCAATTACTCAGTCACAGAGCTGCTCATGAAGGGGGTAAAAGTGTGATTTTATGCCATAATTATACTCCCTTGATCCTAGACCAAAAGCATGCTGAGCTGGTCCTTTGTCATAAGTGAGAACAATTTAAAGGCTGCCCTTTGCTGGTACCAACTAATCCCAAGAGACAGTCCCAGCATTACATCAGAAAAAGTCTATTTGTTGAGCCAAAATGTTTAAATTCACAGCACCTGGGGATTGATAAACTTTTGTTCTACCCAAGGTAGCATTCTTTTTGGGTCCTGCCTGGACTCCTGTCCCAAAGAGAAATGTTTTGTTTCCCTTTTGGATTATTGAACCCTTTTGTTTAAATTCTTTTATTTTCAAGTTAATCCATTTTTAAAGGAAAAATGCCGTTTTGAACTGCAAAAAAAAAAGTTTTGAATAGATAAAAATGAAATGTCTCAGCATTATCTCAAAACCAAAACATTCATTTTGAAAAATCTTGAAATGAAAAGCAACAGTACTTTCAAAATATACATTTTAAAGCAAAAATAATTCATTTAATTTAATCTAAATTTGGGAATAATTTTGGTTTCCTAAAAACTCCATTTTTCGTAGAATTTCTTTGTGGCTACAAACCTTGCCTAGTTCTAAATAAAGGTAGCAATTCCAACTCAGTAGGGGTGTATACATGAGATGCTATACTGCACAGTAGACCAATCTACTGTGCAGTAAAGCATCACCATCTACACATGTTGGGTATTTAATGCACAGTAAATTGGGCTACTCTACAGTATCATTCATGTAAATGATGACTGGGAACAAATTTGCTCCTGGTCAGCCTAAGCAGCAGGGGACCACAGGCAACGGGGAGGTCTCTGTCCCTGATCCTGGTGCTGCCCATGTCCCAGCTCTCCACAGGAGCCAGGACTTGATCAGTGCTAGAACTGGGGAGCTCTCTTCCCCTTCTCCTCGGTCCCAGCAACCAGCACAAAGCTGGCAGCTCCAGAGTGAGAGCAGGCATGGAGTGGTCTTCTTTGTGGGGCAAGGGAGGCTGGATCTCTCTCCCTGGTCCTGGAGCTGCCCAGCCCCTACCTGCTTCCTGGAGCAGCCAGCTCTGCACCAAGCAGGGCACCTGCCAGAGGGCCCCACGCCCACCCACCAGGCAAGAGGCTAACTAGCAGCTGCCCTACACCTGGGACAACTCCCAGTGAACTCCCTGCCAGGCAGGGAAGTCCTGCTCAGCAGGGGGCTCACTGCAGCTATGTGTCCTAATGGGCACGGGGCCAGGAGAGCTCTGCCCACTGCAGGTGCAGCTGTCTCTTGGTGGGGTGCACATCAGGTTCCTGATGTGTATGGGGCCAGGAGACAGCTGCTGCTGCAGGCAACAGAGTTCTCCTAACACCTTGCATGTTGAGACTGACCTTGTACCCCTTGCTGGCCCCTGGGCTAGGACCCAGGGAAGCCTGGAGCTCCCTCTGGGTGCATCTACATAAGAAGCTTACTGCACAGTAGCCTAATAACACTGCACAGTAGCATTCCAGTCAAAATCCATGCTAATACACTACTGCACAGTGTTATTGGACTACTGAACAGTAAAAGTTACAAAAAACAAAATAAAAAACAACCCATGCTGACACTAGTGTAGAGTAGCACAAGTTACTGTGCATTTAGTTTGTACTTCATTAAGCAAGCACTAAATTAAATGTGCAGTACCTACTGCACATTAATAAATGTGAAGACGTACCCTGGCTGCTGTACATGTAGATGTACTTGTGTGGGAGCCTTACTGTGCAGTATTTTACTGTGCAGTAAGCCTAATGTGATTTAATAGCTTGTGTAAATGAGCCCAGTGAAGGGGAGAATCTGGTGCTCTCTAGTTGTTAGTTAATACCTAATTTGATAGGATGCCATCAATTGCAATCATTTTCATTATTTCATTAGAAGATTTGTTTCTTGCCTGTTTCTATTTCCTTTCTCACTTTTCCACACTCCATATCCTTATTAAGGAACCCCAAGACAAGTACATTGTTTTATGTCACTTTTCTGTCATTCCTCTCAAAATAGCACCATAGTGCATATGCATACAAGTACATTTGTCATTTCAATGTCACATTTATAGGATTCTACAAGTAAGCCTTTCCTGCCTTTGTATGACAGTGATATTGGGTCTTCTCAGTCCCTCTGCTTCATACATGTAAAGTTTTCTCCTTTTACCCTTAATGCATGTCACGATATTTACTTTTCTAGGGTTCCAGTAGTAGATCATAAACAAATCAAGAGCAGTTCTGCACATTGTATGATTCTCCCCTAAGCTGCTGTAGCCTTGCAATGCCACTATAGCAAGCTTAACTGGCTTCCAGGAGATTTCCCTTGACTAACAGGATTCTCTGAGGCTAGGGACAGACATTACACACAAACCAGTTTAAGCAATCAAAAATTGGTTTAAACCTGTAACAGAACAGATGTTCAGTGCACATAAACCAGTTTAAGAATGGCTGAAACTGGTTTAAGATAAATCTGGTGGAATGTAGTATCAGACTTAACTGATTTGAGTCAAACCAGTTTATGCAAAGTCAGTTCCAGATCCCTTCCAGGTTTAAGTTAAACCAGAGTCCCCCAGCATCCCAGATGCTTTGCAGCCCTGGCTGTGCTATCTGCTCCAGAGAACAGGATTTGTTCTGCTCCTCTGCTGCCTAGCCAGAGCTCTGGTGGAGACTGCAGGCACAACAGAATCTGCCTTGCTTCCCCCTGCCCCTCCCCCCAACTCACTGCTCAAGCAGGGATTTTCCCCCTCCCTCCTTCCCACAGCACAGACCCCAGCCCCATGGACCCTAGACATGTGGTATACTACCTAATGCTAAGAGGTGTCTGTGTGTGTGTCTCCAATTTCACTGGGACAGGACGAAGGCAGACAGGACAAAGGCATACAGGACAAGTGTCTGCTTAGGGCTTTTTGTAGCTAATCAGCAAGTCAGTTGGTAATGTCCTTTGGTTCCTTCCTTGGCAAAAAGTTGTTTAAGAAGAGCTTCAACTAATGAGAGAAGATTTTTTTTGTAGATGGGCTGATACACGTTGCGTTATCTGCCCCTGCTGACTCCCCCATCTGTCAGGTTTGCAGACAGTATGAAGAGGCAGGGATAGGGAAACTGAAAAAGCTAAGTATCATCAACAGATGCATGTACTACACACACTCCCTTTCCCTCCAAGTGTTAGCCCAGGGCTGGGGTCTGACAACACTCCCATCCCTTGAGCAGCCAGCAGGGAAAGACTGGGATGGTGCAGGCAGGGTGGGGATTTACACCCCTCCCTAATCAGAGCCTCCTGCTGATGCCTAGCCATACCTCCCCTCAGCTTAGTACTGTAGAAGGGAAGGGAGGGCTGCTCTAGAGCCCCCTACCTTCTAGTCTGAGACACCGCAGGCATGTGCCTGCATTTCTTCTGTCCAGAGGGAATGTTTTTGCAGTTGCAAATCAGTTCAATCTAGGCAGGCTAGACTAACCTGCAAAGAATATAGGCTCAGGCTTTTTAACAGTCTGTCCCTAGCCTGGAAGTACAAAGTCAGAAGCTCTATTTCAACTTGTCCCCCAGTCCTGGCTGAGGAGCACAATGGATAAAAAGAGTGTACCACTGCATTCCAGAAATCCTCACTCAGCTACTAAAATGGACTCTTGGAGCCATGGACAGTTGAGCATAATTTTTAGCATCCATGAGGTGGCTTTAAGTTGCACTGGGGATTGAGTCTACAGGTGGTCCCAGACTCCATTTCAACATTGCAATTTTAAACTCTACAGCAGAATTCCTCATTTGCTGTTTATAGGCTTGCTGAATACTGAAGTATTATTCAGGGGTGGAATACCCTTTAAAAAAAAGATTAATTTTGAGAAACAGCAAATTGAATGATTGATTATGAAGATTCCTGCTACTGATCCCAGTAAAAATCATTTGTGTGTATGTACTTTTTGAAAGATTTCAGATATTTACAAAGTTTCCATTAAACACACTAGATAAAAGAGACTTCCTATTCACAAGGCCCAATAAGAAATATTAGTTTTCACCACATGCAATTATTATTTTAGCTGTGGATGGCAGCTACTGAGTATCTGACATTATTGCTATTGTAATGAAGAACTTGAACCCAATTCTATCCCATTTAAGTGAATAGGTTTTTGTTTTGGTTTGGTTGGTTTGTTTCTTTGTTTTGTTTTGGGGTTGGTTTTTTTTGGTCATTGACAAGAATCGGGGATTGAGACCTTTATTCTTTATTGTTTAGTTATCATAAAGGGTTGTATGTGTGTTTCAGGATTCCCTGGCCATCATATTTGTTGTAGAAATCCACTCCAGATTCCAAGCATATGAGACAAAGACAGGTGACCACCATCACCACAGTTTTAGTTGCTAGTCACAGCTTTTTATAACTAAAAATTAAGGGACTCGTGCATCATTTATACATTTTTCAGAACGGAATTAGTTCTCAACCTAGCATAAGTGGAATTAGATGCCCCAGTCATTATTCTTTATTGCCATTGAGCATGTGAGATAGGTGGTATAGGTGGTTAGTCAAAAGTTAGTCTAAAATGTGCCTCTCTGACCTGCCTTCTGCCTAAGATACAAGGACAGCTACTGAGCTAATTGAATGATTTTTTTTTTATATTTTATTAATTGCAATGTTTGGGGCTTATTATACATTTTAGTATCTTATGAATCAGTATCATTGGACAAAAACAGTTTTACTGGAAAATTCTTGACCAACTCTAGTAGCACATGCTCTGCCTGTAGAAATAATCCAGCATTAGGCAGCACTCTGAAAGCTGGAACTTTGGTTGCAACCCTGTGTTATGATCAGAGATATCCACTTTAGACAGCTACTGTTAGGGCCTAGTTACATGTTCTATTTTGAGCTGCTCACATGTTGATTGGTATTAGTGCTAGCTCAAGTTTGGATCAGTCACACCTTTAGGCTAGGAACTTTCCCTGACTGACCCCCACCTGTACAGCTGAGACTTACCACTAAAGGGCTGGTGAGCAGGGGCCTGCCTAGGAGCAAGAGCTGTGAATTATCACTGACAGGGCTAATGAGCCAGCACAAGCTTCTAGTATGTGAGATGGTTTTGGGGGTGGGACAGGGACATGAAGCTGAGAGGTGGTGAGGTAATCTGATGGGAGTGGGTAATGAAATGGGAAGTGGAAAGGAAATGTGGGGGAGAAGGGTGGTGAAATGAAGGAAGTCAGCCATTGAAGGATAAAATAAAAAGAAGTAAAAAAAAATTAAAAAGAAATAGAGGAAGTAATTTAAGAAGGCCTCATGTTTTAATAAATTGGGATTTGGGAGTGTTGGGGATACTAGTCATGCTTCCTAGGATGGCTTGGAGGTGGGAGCAGTGAGGAAAAGTGCTTTTTGGGGAGTTACTTCCCCTGGCCCAGGAAGAAAGCCACAGCTCATGGGGACCCAATCTGGCCCCCTACTTGTTCTCCCCCCACTCATCTGAGATTCCACTCCTGGATCCACCCAGGCCCTGAATCCTGGTTAGCTGGATATTTGCATGGGGTTGCACCCCTGAGGGTGGGAAGGTTGCACCCCCGAGGATGGAAGGGGGAGTTGGCTTGGTGCCAGAACCACTCCCTGGGCAATAGAGTTCAGGGAGGTGGAAAGTTTGTCCACACAAGCAGGTAGGGGAGGGGACAATGAATCCTAGGATACTGGAGGACAGCAACTTGGGTGGCTCATCTTTGGGGAGTGGCCACATATTAACAAATATATAATAAAACTTTCATTGTTTCTGCTAGATAACTCCTTTTTCTTGTGTTCTATACAGTAGAACAGGGGTGGGCAAATACAGCCTATGGACCAGATCTAGCTTGCAAAAGGATTATATTTGGCCCATTGAAGGTCTCTCGACCATGTCTGGCCCAGGTGCGGGGACAGCTTAGGCAGTGGTGTTTGCAGCTGGTTCTGCAGCCCCCCAGGCACATGGTGGGGAGATAAACCCAGCTTTCCAGCAACCCCCATGGCAGTGGCAGCTCACTTTACCCAACTGCTGCTGCCCTGTTCCACTTCCACCACCAGGGGCATTGGATGGGGAAGGCAGGCTGGTGAGGCCTCCATGAAGACTGGCCCAGGATTCCCAGGGGCAGGGTGCACACAGCCAGGCAGATGGGATGTGGCCATGGGTGTGTGTGTTGCGGGGGGGAGCAGTATCCAGGAATGAGACAGGTCTCCAGGGGCTGGGGCCAGGATCACGGGGTGGTGACAGGTTGGGGCTGGGGCCCAGGGCAGAACTGGGATCTGCTTTCTGCATGTCCCTGCCCATGGAGCTGGCACTCACCACAGGGATGTGCAGGGAGCAGACCACAGCTCTGCCCTGGGCCCCAGCTCCACACTGTTGCCAGCACATGATCCTGGCCCTGGCCCTGGTCCCAGCTGCCTGTCCTGCTCCTGGACACTGCTGCCCAACTACTTGCAGCTTCATCCTAGCCGAGCGTATCCTGGCCGAGCATCTCCTGCCTGCAGGGATCCCAGGCCAGTCTCCATAGAGACCCCACCCACCTGTCTGCTCCATCCAGCGCCCCCAGTGTTGGATATGGGATGGATGGGCCTGGGGCCAGATAGGATCGATTGCTCCCCTCCCCCACCCTGAGCTGGGTTGGTGTCACCCCTCCTCCCCCGAGCAGTTCACTGAAAGTCCTTAAGTGGTCCTTCAACCCAAATAATTGCCCACCCCTGCAGTAAAACCTAAAGATGAATGCTTTGTGTTCTTGTACTAAACAGGCTACATGTACTGTGTTTTGTAAACACATCTGTGGGGAGCTAACAGATTCATAGTGGAAGTGGGCTTCAGGGAAGTTCCTTTAATCTGGCAGGTTCCCTTATGTGTCCCCACCTGCCAGTTACTGGAGGGTCCCCACCACTTGCTTCTGATCAGCAGGGAGGCAAAAAGCATGGTTTTAAAGATAGTACTGTTTTTGCCTCCTGGCAGATCAGCAGCAAGCAGCAGGGCCATTGGGGCTCCTCAGCCAATCAGCAGTGCGGATAGGGGAGTGCAGTAGAACCTGAAAGATTAAAGAAGCTACCATGCAACCCACTACCACCATGAATTCAGTAGGTCCCTACACATCTGGTAGAAATAGCTAAACTCAACATTTTAGCTAGGTGTGCCACAAACTGCTCCTACACCCTCCCTGAGTTCCACTCTGATCTGCTGCCTGATCTGCTTCCCTCATTTTTGCTCCATGCCCTTTGATCCCTGCCTGAAATGTTGCTTTGCTTCCTGCCCTGTGTTTGCTGCCCAGTCTGCTGCTCCATTTTCTGACTCCTGCCATATCTGCCACTTTACTGCCTCTTCCCTTTCCAGTCTGTTGCATGCCACATAGGCTGGATCCAAATGTACAGGTGTGTGTGGTTTGTGGTGCCACAAACTTGTTTGTGGCACCAGAAACTGTATGTGTTGCATGTTAAACCATGCCCTGTACTGCTAATTTTCATGGCTGGGGCAAAATTTGCTACCAGGATTTCCCAGTAACAAAAAAAACCCCTAAAAAAATGGCATAAAGCACACCAAAGTGCTGCATGCAGGGACAAATGTGGAGACAAGGGAGCAAGCAGCTCTGGGCTTCCTTGCTTCCTTGTCTCTGCACACTATGGAGCCTCTGTGCTGAGACACCCTGTGCCTCAGCCAGCCAGGGAGTGGCATGTAAAGCCCCATGCCAAGGCACGCTGCACACCATCCCCCTGGGCTGCCTGCTCCCCGATCTTGAGGCATACTGCACTCCAGCCAGCTACTCCTTGGCTGGCTGGGGCATCGGGTGCCAAAGCATGGGGCCTGCGTGCTGGATAGCCCCATGCTGAGGCATCCTGTGCCCTAGTCATCTTCCCATGCAGGACATGGAGCAGCAGGGCAATGTGTCCCATTGCAAATCACATGAGCGGGGGGTGTGCAGTATAGCACAAAGTAGAGGCACAAATTTGTGCCACTACTGTTTGTGCTGCTACAAATGCACTCCCCTACACATGTGGATGTGGCCATAGAAGCTACCTGTGCACATGTCCGTCAGATTGCCCAGCCCTGGTTTAATTCCTATTCTGTCAGCTTCACATACCGCTAGTATATACATCAAGGCAAAAATGTTTAAAGAGAAGGATAAAAGGAGCATTTTTTTGGTACCCCAATATGATTTGTTTTGACTTTTCCAAGAATTTTGAGCTCTCCCAAACAAAACATCTGTGAAAGGATCATTTGCCATTGTATTCACTGGTTTGGTTTGGCTTTTTCCAGCACATCTGTTTGTGTTAATTAGTTGCATCCAGTCATGAAGTTTGTGGCCTGTTCACACCACATCATTTTTTCTAGTGCTTTTCAGAATTCTATATTTTTCCTATTTATGACCAAATGGTTTCCCCTTAGCATCCACATGCAGTGAAATGTGGAGTAATAAAATATAATTAGGGGAATGCAAAGTGCTTCTGAGCAAGGTGAAATGGGAGCTTACTAGTAGCATCCTATTATCCTCCATTAGTATGAGGCATCAACAGCATCACAACTCCACTGCTCATAATGAAGCTAGGACTAGGAAACCTCTAGAGTCAGGATGCCCCTAAGAACCTTTACTGAACAAGTGTTCAAAATTGGAAATACTGTAGGTATTTTTCATATCATTTTGGGACATCCTGTTTTGACCTAATCATAACCTGGAAGGGGAAGGTACAATAAGATTGATATTGAAGACCAAGGGATACTTTTATTAAGGGCACACTGTCAAGCTATGTGCAGTGCTACAATTATCCACCTTGATGTCATCGTTATCATAGAAATCAAATCATCCAGTGTATGTAATATTTGAAGCTCTTTATGATCTTTGAAGTACTATGTGCTTTGTAGGTGCTTAGCTTCCATTGAGGTTGATTTCAAAATGCTTATTGACTTTCATCAGCAGAGGATTAGGTTCACATGATGATAGGAAAAAGAAGTCACTACTATCAATCACCATGTATTGTTTTACTTTAATGTTACAAAAACTACAGAAGTTTTCATTTTTCAAAACTATTTTGTTTAAATATGTATTGTGTAGTGACTTCCGTCCTGACTGAAATTCATTCTAACACTGTAATATTGTATTTCTAATGACAGGAAGACTAACAGAATTGCCTTTAATCCTTTATTAGAGGCACTCTGATTCAGCATCACATTGGAAGAAAAAAGTAGCCTAAAGACAAATCACTGCAAATCAAAATCAAAACATAGATCTGGGGCACCTCTGTTATCCAAACAAGAAGATAATTTAGCATGACTCATTCACCCTTATTCAATGTAAAAAGAAGTGTTTGAAACTAAGCAGACTACTGAAATGTCATGAATAGCAGGTAAAACATGGCATGTCAGTGTTAATCTTCTGTCAGCATCAAAAAGGCCAGGCGCAAATTTCCTTTTGAATATTTAACAAATAACTCTATCTTGAGCCTACATTTTAAATATGAGTCTAGGAGAAAGTAAATGCTCCCTTGTAGTGAACCTTTTAGGCTTCTTCACAACCACTGAATCCAGTGTACAAAGAAGTTTATTTGGAATTTTGACCAAAAAGTCTCAAATTATTGTATAACAGAAAAGCAAATGCATCCTGGTCCATTCAGTCATTTCACTTTGCCCACCAATAAATGCTCTCAGTTACTCTTTTCTATGCTCACCAACACATGTCAAAAATGATCCTGCTACTCTTGGGGGCATTCAAACCATGGGTTTTACATGGAGAGAGAAAGCAGCCAGAATTAGATTTCATAATGCATGTCCTTTGTAAAGCTTAAGGTATGCCAAAAAAACAGTTAGGTGGTAAAGTTGGGGTGATGACAACGGGCCTGATTCTAATTGCACTTCTATTGACTGTGCACCGATATAACTCCACTTACATACGTAAATTATACTGCAGTAAGGAGACTCTCCTGATTTACATGGGGGTAAGCAAGATGATGCCTATCTATAGGGCAGAATCCTTATCCATTTTAGGTGGCCAAATAGAACTTACTGAGCTGTGTAATAGCCATTTTGGGCACTTAGGTTATTTGAGCACATAAAAGGAAACATGATACTTTTCACAGTCTTCACCCTGGCTAAACTTTCTAAAAGCAATAAGTGACTTAAAGGCTTTAGTTTCATATACTTTCAATTGGACTTAACATCTAGGATTCACCATTTATTTGAAACTGAACACAAACTCCCAAATCACTTGGGTGCATAGGTGATGTGTAGGGGGAGGACAGGGGGTCTTTGCTGGCTGGGGAGTGGGGAGCGCCAGCCGGTACCCCTCCTGGGACAGGAGACTACGAAAGAACTGCAGGCTAGGGGCAGGTCCCAGTCTTCTGCCCCAATTCGAGGGTGGGGCAGCTAGTAGCCAGCTCTCTGCTAGCTGCCCCACTGGCAGATCAGGGCAGAGGGCTGGGACCCACTCCACCTCACCCCACCCCTCCCCTGCAACTCTTTCCAAGTACCATGCCTCAATCACCTGACTGGGGCACAGGGCTTGCAAGAACAGTTCCCAGCCCCAACTCTGCAATTGTGTTCCCTGCTCGGCCCCGTGATCATGATCACGATGTCACAGTGGGGGGCTTCAAGTTCACTGCTGCAGGGGCAGGTGGACATAATCCCTGCCTGGGCTCCAGTGGTGGAGCCCACCCCAGCAGTAGGCAGCTCCTAGGCGCAGAGAGCAATCTCCCACCCTGTGGCAGCTGACTGATCAGGAGCAGATTTGCTCCAATTCAGACATCTACATAAGCACTACTTCACACTAAGTAATCACAAGTAAATTTGCTACTTGCATATGCAGGTAGCAAATTTACTCACAATTAATGAGGTTTAGTGTGCAGTAAGTACATGTATGTGTTGACACGCACACTTATTGCATAGTAAACTACACTCTAGAGCCGTAAAGTGTCTCATGTGAATGCGTCCACTGTGCAGTAAATTCAGGTGCATTAAACTGCTCCTGAAAGCACTTCTATACATGTGCCTGGGTGAGGAGAAAATTGAGCCTGCCCTGCTCTGCCCGCCTGCAGCAGCCAGGGGATGCTCTGGGCTCCCCTAGGTGCCAGCCCTGAGCTGGCAGGGGCACAGGGGTCAGGCCTGGGCTCTGAGGGATGGAGAGAGCTACCCCCACTTCCAGAGGCAACTCCCAGCTGCATGAAGTTTGGGGGTTATCCCTGTGCCCTGGAAGGTGAGGGGGAGCTGCCCCCACCTCCAGAGGCAGCTCCCAGCTGTGCAGAGCTTGGGGTTAGCTTCCAGTTCTAGGGGGTGGGAGAGCTGTCCTGAGCTAAGCCCTGAGCTCTGTGTGGTTGGGAGCTGCCCTCACAGATGAAGACAGCTCCCCCTTGCCCTCTGGAGCTTGGTGCTTAGCCAGTCAGCAGTTTTGGCCCAGGCTGACTGGGAGCAATTTGTTCCTGGTTAGCATCTACACATACACTTTGGTGCATTATTTTAAAGTGCCATTTTCCAGTACCTGCATCTGTTAGTACTAGCAAATGGTGCTTTACATTAATCTACTGTGCAGTAGTTCCTGTACACATGTAGATAGTGATGCTTTATGATGCATAGATTAGTTTAATGTGCAGTAAAGCGCATGTGTATGCACACCCGTTGTGTCCCTTTTTCTTTTGTATAGAACATTCAGACTCCAAATGAATACCACAGGTTTCATCACTTTTTCATCCAAAATGTACAGGGAAAACAGTATTATGAGTTCAGGATTCACCAGGATGTAGCTCTTCAGTTGGGTTTGTTACATGGAACATTTCCTTCTCTTCAGCCACCACCTCTTCACATTTTTTCCACAGCACACAGTATTTATGCAGTAGTCACGTAAACACCTCCTTTAGGAACACTGTCATTTACAAGAAAAGCTTGGTCTCTTTGCCATACTGATGCAGTGCCTTTGTGCGTATATCAAACAAGCTGAAACCTTGCTTGAATCTTAAGTGATGTGAAAGGTGGGGAGAAGGAAAAATGAAGGTCTGGTCTAATATGTTTTCAGAGGAGCCTGAGGGAAATGGAGATTGTAATGCAGAACTGAAATGTTCACCTAAAAGAAATAAATAAATGAAGGGGCCAGAACATCTATAAACCAAAATTAACAATGTCAGGAGACTACTGAAGAAAATGCATTGAAGAAGTGACTTGCATTAGGAATAGAGCTGACAGTCAACATCGGTTTCTCATTTGGAGCACCAATTTGTACCAGAAGACACAGCAAAGACTAAGCAGGCAGTGTTTTCTTTTCTTGATCTAGAACAGCTATTTATTATAATCTCTGTAAAGTGGTTGCCAGTTATGGAAAGTGGATACACAATTCTTGTTATAAACAAAACATAGCTAAAATTTATTTACAACATAAATTTAAAGGAATTGCTTAGTTGCATTTGCAGGATACACGCTGATGCAGCACCCTTGCATTTAAGTAAGCAAAGAGGTAAATTCCCAAGGCGATAGTCCATGTCCTTGCTTACCCAAAAAGAAAAACTGACTTCATGAGTTTTGCTATGTGAGAACAGCTGTTGTGCTATGAACTTGGCTCCTTTAAAATCTGTGGAACTGAAAATGGAAAGTCTTGTCAAAGTTCCTCTATCAGGAATGCAGCTACCAGACCATTTTATGTGCTTGTGCTACAACTTGGATCTCATCTAGAATTTTCTGAAGAAAATTTTATTCTGAGAAAGGGCAGCATCCAGTGTCACCTGACACACTCAAACAGCAAGTTCCCTGTAATGTTTGTCCCTTATTGTTTACATATGTCGAATGGATGCTTATGTCCAAAAAGCTACTGAGCATGTACAGGCAGCTGCATTCTAGCTGGGCAGGCTTGCAGCTTGATAAATACCAGAAAGCAAGTCCTCAGAAAATTAGGATTACCCTCCCACATTTTAGCTCAATGGATGAGTGATTTAGGCAATTTCCCAGGAATCTCAGCTATTGCATCTCACATTTAATATTCAGTGAATAAAATGGATTATATTCTGCCCCTGTAAATCTGCCACATTGCAATAATCCTTTACTGGGCCAAAGAGAGTGAGAGAGATTGAGAGGTTGGGGACATTTAGGTAGGATATAGAGACCTGGGTTCTAGTCACTGCTCTAAGGGCAATTACTGTATTTTATCCAATACCCTTTTAATATAAAATATCTAAAGCATCCTGGGGACAGAAACCAGAATTCAAATCTCTCCCCTTCTGGTTTAGTGTCTTATCATGTATCCTTCTTTCTTTCTTTGTTCAATGAACTCTCAATTCTTTACTGCACAGCGATAAAGCTTCAATAGGAGAGTGATCCCTTCCCTAAACCCCTCATTCCCTGTAGATGATAGCCCATTGGATAAGGTGTTTGTTCTTCCCTGCATTCTCCCCTGGTACTGTCTAGGAAGCCTAGGTTCTTGCCTCTGGTCTGTGAGTTGCATACCAGAAGCCAGGTACCTACAAGTTAGGCATTTACAATCTGGGTCCCTTTTTTGGTTCTAGGCCTGGGTAACTACAATCCTAACTGAAATGAAAAAAATGGTATATTGACAAAAGTCAGTTACTTTGTGTTTGCCAAGGCAGACTCACAAAATGCTCCACAAAGCCACCTATGCAAAACGGCACTGGGGAGACAGTCTAAAACATTTCTTCTAAATGGCAAATAAAGGCAAAGTTGTGGGTGTTCCCCAAATCCCTGCTAAGCTTTGAACTGAAGGGAGGAATCCATTCCTGACTCTACTAGAAATCCCCCTTCTAGAACATTGTTAAATCATTTTTTACCAGGAAATGCTTTGAAAGTACAGTTGAATGGATTGTGGGTATGCTCCACAGAGGTGCTCAACTCCTGGCCCATGGATAAAATATGGCCCTGGGTGCAATGCCATCTGGCCTGCTGAGCTCCCCATGGAGCTGTGGGGAGCCCCATGGACTGTGCTCCTCTGCACTAGACCAGATGTGCCAGGTGCCACAGAGCCCAATCTCAGGATGTGGGAGCCAGGCAGGGGCTGACCCCTGCTGGGTAAAGATGTCATGGGGCCCCGAAGCCCAATCCTTCTTGGGCAGATAAAGTGTGGGGCTCCGTGACCCAATCCCAGTGTGTGGGGGCAGCGTAGAGCCTGATCCAATCCATGGACTGACCTCATGTCATTCATCTGGTCAAAACTGTCAGCACCACAGAACTAGACTAAATGGTTTTAGCAACATCTTTGTTGGGATGTTATCCCCAGACATAGCTGGGTATAACAGTAAAAAAGGGAGCATCAGAGAGGTTTTATGTTTCTTAATTCCCTTTCCTCTTACATGTGCAATTACACACATTTGGTTGAACTCTCCAGTCTTTCTCTAATCTGTCTGATGCAACTTTAATAGTTTTGGTTGCTGCAGGTGTTGCACCTGTAACCTTGACAGCTGTAGCAGCACTAAAATCCTAAGATTTGGGAAGGAGCCCTGAAAGTCTGAATATCTGCATAAAAATTGGAAGTCAGAGAGCTCTGGTTTCACTCACTTCCCTCATGTCAACTGACATGTCAGACACTCATCTGCACTATTGCAGAAACTTGATAGATTCTGTAGAGTTTTCATAGACAAATATGAAGATAATGTTATTGGTTGGTCAAGTGATGTCACTTCCTTTTTGGTTATGAGAGTGTTTTTACTTAAATAAGAGATTCCCCATGTTTTACACCTTCCCCTCTAAAACTTACCCAAATTGATACATTGACTTTATCACAAGTTGAGGAGTAGAGCTCGATGAAAACTATTTTTTCCATCCCTTGAAAGTTTCTAAGATTTTGATTTTTGCTTCATTCCACAACTGAAAGAAATCAAAATCTTAAATTCTTATGTGAAACAGTAATTCATTCTAAAACAAGATTTTTATCAGGTCAATAGAAACCTTTTGCTAAAACAAGCCTAAAATAATTTATTTCAAGAACTATTTTTTTTTAATTTAAATCTTTTTAATACAAATTATATAACATTTTGAAATGAAAAGCAGTTTGGAATTGAAAAACAACTTTTCATTTAGAAAATGCTAACATACTATGTTATTGACTACTGTAAAACTTCATTTTTTTTTCTAATTGGAAGTTTTATTGACACAAGCCTTTTCTCAGGAACAAGGTCACATCTGACAAACAGATGTTTGACCTATTTCACTTTATGATGTAACATAATGACAGTTACCCAGGTACATAACTATCATTTGTGGCATTTATGCACAGCTTGCAATCCTATTTTGTAAGCAATGTCCACATGGCTACTGAGCATGTGCAGTAGAATAGACTCTGGCTGGGGAAGTAGCCAGCTCTATATGGATGTGTGAAACCTGTTTAATTTATCAAAAATAAGTTTGAGAGGTCACTTGACTGAGAGATTCATAGGTCGCAAGGCTGGAAGTGACCTTGGAAGATCATTGTGTCCAGCTCCCTGCACCAGGCAGGAAAGAAAATAGGGGTCAGGTGACCCCAGCAAAGTTTCCGTCCAGTCTCCTTTTGAAGATTTCCAGGGTAGGTGATTGCACCACCTATGGAGGGAGCTTATTTCACAGTCTGGACACCCTGACTATGAAGAAGTTTTTCCTGATGTTGAGTCTGAAACGGTCGCCCAGAAGTTTATGGCCAATACTCCTAGTTTTCCCCAAGGGTTCCCTGGTGGACAGTTCCCCGAGCCCTTGCTGCACGCCCCTGATATAGCTGTAAGCCGCTATCAAGTCCCCTCTTAGCCTTTTCTTTTTCAGACTGAAGGTTTATGTATTTTAACAGGGACAAAATATGGATCACTGAAGGTCTTCAGCCTAGTAGAAAAAGGCAAAAGAGGAATCAATGAATGGAAGTTAATTCCAGACAAATTAATGCGCAATTTAAAAAAATGAAAGTGATTAATCATTAGGACAAGCTATGATGGAAAACTGAATTTTTTTATCTTTTGATACCTTCAAGTCAAGACTGGGGGTCTTTCTGGACAATATACCTTTGTTGACTAGAAGTTATTGGATTCAATATAAGAGCAGCTGAATGGAATTTTCTGGCCAGTGCTACAGAAGAGGTTAGACTGGATGATATAGTGACCCCTTATGGCACTAAATTCTGTGAATTTATTAATAAATAAACATTGAGAGAAGCAGATGCTCAGCTGGTGTAAAGCACTACAGTTTTATAGAGGTATGATACCTTACACTCTGTGAAGGTTAGCCCATGTCAGGCTCTGTGATATTTACTTTAAAATGTCAATCACTTTCTTATCTAGTTTAGAAAGAGCAGTAATGGATTCTCCATCAGTGCAATAAATTTAGTGCAAAGGCACATTTATGAAACAGTCAGGTTATTTGCTGACTAATATCTTATGCAAAGTCATTCATATGGGCCAACGCAAAGCTTATGCATCGCTTAACATTTTATTCCAGTTTTTCACTAAAAGGTTTTTTTTAGTCAGTGGCTCTAAGGGTCATATCCCTGTGTGCAGAGCCATGATTTTTACTCTACAAATTAATAGTGATTTTTTCAAAGCAGTTTGTGTAGATGCAATACCTGCATCTACACCTATTTACATCATGGAGGGTAGACAAGGATTTCTATGGTCTTTACAACAGCCACCAGAAATGTGGCAGGGGAGCAGACCCCCTACTTCTTGAGAAGGGTACAAATGGCTGGGATCAGTAACTGAGTTGTAACTCCCACAAGAACAAGTTCACATATGAAGGTCTTTGTTATTATGGAAGAGAACACACAAGACAGCCTTTCTCAGAGTAGTGGGATTTCTGTTACAGGCTGTGATATCAGGAAGCCCAAGGAGATAATCTTGCTGCATCACTGCCAGCAGATCAAGGGAAGTAATTATTCTGCTCTATTCCATACTGGTGAGGTCACATCTGGAGTACTGTGTCCAGTTTTGGGCCCCCCACTACAGAAAGGATGTGGACAAGTTGGAGAGAATCCAGTGGAGGGCAATAAAAATGGTTTGGAGGCTGGGGCACATGACTTATGAGTAGATGTTGAGGGAACTGGGTTTATTTATTCTGCAGAAGAGAAGAATGAGAGGAGGTTTGATGGCAGCTTTTAACTATCTGAAGGGTGGTTCAAAAGAGGATGGAACTGGACTGTTCTCAGTGGTGGCAGATGACAGAACAAGGAGCATGGTCTCAAGCTGCAGCAAGGGAGGCTTAAGTTGGATAGTAAGAAAAAAAGATTCACTGGGATGGTAGTAAAACACTGGAACAGGTTACCTTGAGAGGTTGTGGAATCTTCATCCTTGGAGGTTTTTAAGACCTGGCTCAACAAAGCCCTGGCTGGGATGATCTACTTGCTGAATGGCCCTACTTTGAGCAGCGGGTTGGGCTAGATGACCTCCTGAGGTCCCATCCAACCCTAATTTTCTATAAGTCTATGACTGTACAGCACAAGTGTCTCAAGAGTGAGAGTCTAGGTCAGGTGAGTATTTAGTAGTCCATATTCTGATGTAATTCAATAGGAATTAGACATAGACATTGTTCTCCCTTAGGAGCTATTTGAAAATCGCAGCCTAGGTAGATACGTGTTGATTTGCATGTAGAATTTCCAAATTTCTAATATTTGCCTTTTTTATTATTTTTCAGCTCATTTATTACCTTGTGAGTATTTCATAATATTTTTGCTCTGTCATTTAGAGCAGTAAAAAAAGAGGTGATGAAAGTCAGAAACTGTCTCATTCACAAACACCACCACTTCTGAAAACTATCTCAACAACTTGACCTGATATATTCAGACATTTGTGAACCAAATTGATTCACTCCTACTTAACATTGCATTTTGCAAGTAGGAGTTCAATCTGTTTAATAAGCATGTCCAGTGGTCCCAATGAACAATAAAGTGAAGTCTAAACCTAGTACTAAAGAGTCAAGTGCCACCTCTAAATGTGTTAAAGAAATTCCAGATTCTTCCCTGAGTTTGATGAAAGCCTCTCACGAGTTTGACTCACCAGCCACGTTGAGACTGTGAAAGGATTTTGTTGCTTAGAAATCAGGAATATTGCCGTGCATAGTAGTGATATGCTCTGTTGATTTGTTGTATTCCTTTGGCAATGTTTTCATTCCTAACATGATGTTTGCTTTCTTTGAAGCACAGGACTTTGGGGAGTTTTCACCACTCTCAAATCCCTTCCCCTTGTCAGTAGTACCTCTCCTTCGACCAGATAAACTGTGCTTATGTCCTTTGCTCTGAAACATATTTATTTCACTTTTATCTGGTTTGGGCTACATTTGCCATTGATTAGCCCAAGTGCTTAATTAATTTAAGCCCTTTGTATCTAATTGTATTGTTCCTCAGTCCTTTTATTCTTTTCCTACAAATTTTATGTAATCTGGACAATCTTGCTTTCGTTACTATGATCCAAGCTACTGACATAAACAGTAGGAGGCTGATAACTGACTATTTGACTACCTATACATTATTAGCACAGTCAAGTACAAAAAAGGGATTTTTCTCTTGGGAATTCTCATAGAAAGTAAATCTCAATTCAGAATGTATATACTAAAAAAGCATGCTTTTCCTGTGGATGTTTAAAAAAAACCCCAAAAAACTAGAGATACCCTTATCTCCCTACTGTCTTCCAAATATGGCACTTGAAAAATAGTCAGAAGATGTTTTGCCCTGCTTCCTTCCCTTCTAGGACAAAATAAAGATAAAATTATGTTTAGACAAATAAATGCTTCAAATACTGTGTAAAGTGTAGTAACTTTATATATTTATCAAAGGCATACTTACTGAAGATGAACTATATATTCTTTTAATTGATTATGAAATGTTTTTCACTCTATGCCTGACAAAGCATATTTCCAAGCAAGATGATGACAGAAGAAAGAGTTTATCTTACTGAAGCAAAATTAGGGCCTTGAAAAAATCATTTCAATTATGTAAACTAAAACAAACAAGATTATCAATATTCCTTTAAAACAGATATAATTACATGAACAATGGAGGCAATACATGATGCCACGTCCTTTTATTTTTAATTTAGTAAGTTATGTTTCATTACAAATATGACTGAGACATAGCAGCTGATCAGCTGTTGCTTGTATATTTGACAGTTGTTGGAATATTTTTAGAATCTTTTCAAAACTAACACCCTTATATTGCCACTTTATCATATGTATGAATGTGAATTGTACATTTTACATACAGAGAAGTGATCTAAAGCAACGATGCTCAACCTTCCAGCCCTGTGGGTCACAGAAGTGGTGTGGGGCAGGGTTGGTCTGTGAGCTGGATCCAGCATGAAGTCAATGTATAGGGTCTATGAGAGCAATTTCTTGCATTTATGTATGAAATCCAGTGCATGGGTAGAGAATGTCATCCAGCCCACAGGGTTCCCCACAGGCTTGGAAATTTGGTGGAGGGGATTGTGGTGGTAACATTAATTGTTAATGAATTAATTCTGCCACTGGTCCTCCATTGCCAAATTGCCAGATCCATGGGTTACTATTCTAGTCTCTTTGTTTCCTTGCCTCTTTCTGCTGCCAACTGAACTCACATTTGATAGTTGCCTCTATTTGTGAAGACTGAAGTAAAAAAGGCATTAAATACTATAGCATTTTCTGTATCATCTGTAAACTAGATTGCCTTCATATTCTGTAAGAGACTGATGGTTTCTCTGTTCTTCCTCTTACTTATAACATACTTGTAGCAATCCCTTTTTATTGCCTATTTTGTTCCTTGTCAGTTGCATCACAGATTGCATCTTGGCCTGCTTAATTTTTCCCTGCATGGCCATGCAATACTCTTACACTCTTT
>NW_005841908.1:798507-829322 GCF_000455745.1 Alligator sinensis
ACCAAAATGTCCACTTTCTTGTAGGATTCCTTTTGGATTTTCAACTCATTGAAGAGATTGCTGTCTAGCCAGGCTGCTTTCCTGTTGCACTTCTCATTCTTCCATCACATCGGGATAGGTTCCATTCTTAAAATGCAGCCACCTCTCCTGGAGTCTTTTTGCCCTTATACTTGCCTGCCAGGGGATCCTTCCCACCAGTTCCTGATTTTGTTAAAGAAAGGAGAAAGTTAGTGGATCCTAATCTATAGTCAGGTTCCTAAGCTGCAACCTAAATCTCCTGTGCTGCGGTTTGAGGCCATAGCTCCTAGTTGTGTCCCCTAGAGCCATAGAGAAAAGTCTGTCTCCAGCTTCTCTATCAATTGCCCTCCCAGGTGTTTGAAAATTGTTATCAAATCCCACAACCTTGGTCTTCTCTTCTCCAGCCTATATCATTCTTTCAGCCTTTCCTCATAAATCATGTTTTCCAAGCCTCTAACAACTTCTGTCACTTCGTGCTAAACTCTTTCCAATTTGTCCACATCTTTCTTGAAGAGTGGGGCCCAAAACTGACCATAATACTCTAAGTGTGGTCCCACCTATGTTAAATAGAGGGGAAGAATCAATTCCCTTTATTTAATACATCCCAATAGGCATCCAGAAAACTCAGTCATGGTCTGGCACGTCACTGTGAAAACTGCTGAATAGATGCAAAGAGGCTTCCCAAGAAGATTCTAATCCAGATCTTCAAAAAGAAGCAGCAAATGGATACACTAAGAAGATGGGGAGGTACGGAGCAATGATAAAACAGTCCATTCAGGATGATGGGCATTGGTCACCGCAAACCACCAACTAGGTTTTTTATGTAAGTATCAAGAAAAAGGAGTTTGATGGAGGGACTTCAAAGAAAATGAGGTGTGGTTGTGGATGTTCCTGGAGAGGTCCTGCCAACTGTGGGGGCCAACCTGTGCAGAAGCACTCAGATACTTGTTTGAAATTCTAACATAGGGGTGATCTAAATGAAGATATCACACATGCAACCAAGCCAGGATAGGTAGTGATAGGGTTCAAGATGTTTAAAAGCAATGATGAGTAGTTTTGTCGGACATGGTGAAGGAGTCAGACCAGTAGAGGCAGAGTAGTAGAGTATGCAAAGAGAGAGCTTTTCATTTTTCAGGAAATACAGAAAGATGATTTTTCGTGAAGAATTTTTAATTGCTGTAAATTAGGAAAATAGATTTAGTTAAGGGCAGAAAGAATGTAGTTGCATTAGTTCAGATACAAGACTTTATGGGGAGAGTAGTGTTGCTGTCTATAGTAATGGAGAAAGAGGAACAAAAGGTGCTGATAGGGGGATCTCCCACCCACCCCAAGAGATCTGTTTTAGTTATATTGAATGTTGGGCAATGTCTGGAAATCCATAAGGGAACATGAGAAAGACAAGCTGAGATATAGGTTTGGAAGAGAGATGTAAATCTGAGAGTCATTAGTATAGTGTTGGTGAAAGATACCATATCTGAGATTCCCCAGAGAAGAAAACATGGAGGAGGAAGAGAAGACCAAGAATTTAGCTCAGTGAAAGTATACTATATAAAGTACACATATCCACACATATAAAGTCTCATAATGTCAAGCCTATATTTTGCTTGGGAAAGATCTGTTATTTTAACATATATCTAGGAATATCATTGTTGGAAATCTATTGCAAGGGAGTAAGATTTTTTTTAATGACTAAGATACTATAAAATAAAATTTAAAGAAATGAATAAAAATGGGACACCTTATTTATTAGGTATATCTATCCACCTCAGTGATATGGCAAGTTCCTAGCATGCTGGTTTCTCAACTCAAAAGGCATGATACATATTTTTATTTGTGAAAATGAAGAATTGTTTCCTTTTTACTCTGAAAGATTTACACATCAAATTAAAACACACAGCTAGATAGACAGTTGACACATCTACACAAGACGCTTACTGTGCATTAGCCTAGTAACACTGTGTAGTAAAGTGGTGGTTAAAAACCATGCTAATAGCCTACTGCATAGTGTTATTAGGTTAATGTGCAGTAAACATCACAAAATAACTGTGTGCCAGCTCTACTTTGCAGTAACTTTAGCTACTGTGCATTCAGTTAGTACTTTATT
Source organism: Alligator sinensis (assembly GCF_000455745.1). Classification (NCBI taxonomy): domain Eukaryota; kingdom Metazoa; phylum Chordata; order Crocodylia; family Alligatoridae; genus Alligator; species Alligator sinensis. Next base: position 800,630 of record NW_005841908.1, read on the forward strand.
AAGCAAGTTCTTAACTAAATGCACAGTGTCTAAGGTACAATAATGAACGTGTAGACGTGCCCAATATTTATCAATAGTTAATCCAAGGCATAAAAGTGTGCCTTGACCTACGCATATTACACCAAACAATTTGCTGTAAAAGTTTAAAATAATTATGCCTCCCTATACTGAAAACCTTCTCACTGTGCAAAATCATTGTTAATCCCAGAAGAGAGGATCTAGTCTAATTTCACCAGGTACTAATATCTGAAGGTAGATAGTGTTTGTATTGCCCAATAGAACCCATATTAATTAAAATAGAATCTAAGCATCGTGTTGCACACTACACTTAGGACATGTTAACTGCACTTAAAATGTGAGCACCCACATGCAAGCAGTAAAATCTGTGCTAAATGCAATCATATTTCAGCAAAGTTACAACTTTTAAAGGGAAGACTGTCCCCAGATCATATCAAGTAACACATGTTCAGTGAATGTCTGACTGACATGGAAATAATTTCCATGGAAATAATTTCCATGGAAACAATATGAGTTCAGGATTCTGTTGCAACGCCCAGTCTGGGACTGACAAACAGCTGACCAGAGCTGGTTCACGACTGCCAGAGGCAAAAACGTGACTCACCCTGTGGATCTTGTAGCAGATGCAGATCCAGCATTAGACAGAGCACCTTCTTCCAGGCTTGGTTCACCATGCCTCCTTTTCCCTGCTTTTAATATGACGTGGTAATGCTTACTACAATCTAAATAAAACACATCCTAAGTATCCCAATTGTGACAGGGCTCTAAATAACCAACAGGGACTTTAAACAATTCACTGCCTGACAATGAATTAGCATGTTACACATTCAAAGAACTACCTTTGTCCAATGCGGATACAATGACATTCACTTAAAAATGTACTATGCCTTGACCACCATTGAATTGACTCAGTAAGAGGCACAGGGAACTCATCAGCAGTTCAAAGATAACAGGAAACAATGTTCATTAATAAATACAAACTCTCCCAATACTGATCAATTGCTTAGCATTGACCAACATAGTTCAAATGCAAGAGGTTGACTAAATCCAGAAGCTGAAAAGTGGTTTAAACATAAAAGGGCCAGGGCAGGCATTGTTCCCACATGTGACCATGGGTTCTGTATACTCCTCGGTTTGCTTGTCATAGAAAATTAGGGTTGGAAAGGATCTCAGGAGATCATCTAGTCCAACCCCCTGCTCAAAGCAAGACTATCCCAAACTAGATCATCCCAGCCAAGGCTTTGTCTAGTGGGGTCTTAAAAACCTCCAAGAATGGAGATCCCACAACCTCTCTGGGTAACCTTTCCCAATGCTTTACTACCCTCCTAGTGAGAAAATGCTGCAACTTGAGCCCGTTGCTCCTTGATCTGTCATCTACTACCACTGAGAACAGTCTAGCTCCATCCTCTTTTGAACCACCCTTCAGGTAGCTATTAAATCCCCTTACTATTAAATCCCCTTTCAGTCTGATCTTCTCTAAATAAGCCTAGTTCCCTCAATCTTTCCTCATAACTCATGTTGCCCAGCCCCCTAACCATTTTTGTTCCTCTCCATGGACTCTATCCAATTTGTTCACATCCTTGCTGTAGTGGGGGGCCTAAAACTGAACTCAGTACCCCAGATGGAGCCTCACCAGTGATGAATAGAGGGGAATAATCACTTCTCTTGACCTGCTCCCAACACACCTACCAATTTAGCCCAGTATGTCATTAGGTTTGTTTGCAACAAGGGCACACTGCTGGATCATATTCAGCTTATTGTCCAGTATAACTCCCAGTTCCTTTTCTGCAGAGCTTCTGCCCAGCCAGTCAGCCCCCAGCCTGTCCTGGTGCATGGGGTTGCTTAGTCCTAAGTGCAGGACTTTACACTTGTCCTTGTTGAACCTAAGGAGGTTCCTTTGGCCCAATCCTCTAGTTTGTTTAGGTCACTTTGAATCCTAGCCCTACCCTCCACCGTACTACCTTACCCAGTCTGGTGTCATCTGAAAACTTGCTGAAGATGCACTCTGTGCCATCTTCCAGGTTGATGATGAAGACATTATATCAAACCAGCCCCAGGACCAACCCCTGGGAATTCTACTTGATACTGGCTGCCACCTAGACATTGAGCCATTGATTACTGCTCTCTCAGCCTGATGTCACAGCCAGTTTTCTATCCACTGTACGGTCCATTCATCCAGCCCATACTTCCTTAGCTTGCCTGTAAGAATGTTGTGGAAAACTGTATCAAAAGCCTTGCTTAAATCAAGGTATATAACATCCACTAGTCTCTCTGCATCCATGGAGCCAGTCACCTGGTCATAGAAGGCAATCAGGCTGCTCAGGCATGACTTGCCCTTGGTGAATCCATGCTGACTGTTCCTAATCACCCTATTCTCCTCCAAGTGCTTAGAAATGGATTCCTGAGCAAATGGACTGTCTGAGCAAATGATTTTGCTCCTTTTCAATCTCCACTGTACGTTACAATTAAAACTCAAGGACTATTTTTAATGACCATTATTGCAAAGTGCCCTCAGGTTCTCTTAGATCTATTGAGCAAATAGCCCAAAACTATGGTTCAGAGCTATTTAAATTATGATATATCTGCTTGCCCAGTGTCATACATGTCTTTTATAACCCTTAGGGTCTACACAAACACACTTAATAATACAAATAATTGAGACCCTGTCATAAACCACTATTCATCTAGCTAAGATGGACAGGTCAGAACTCTTTTTAGAGCAGCAATCACAACTATGCGCCTCATAATAAATGCTACACTCCTAGGCCTTTCAAAGTGAAGTCCCTTACTGATGAAGAAGGGATGCTGGGTCCTGGCAGTTACTGATAGCCGTGACACTTTATCATAGGGTCATGTATACTACATAGCATGTGATCATGAGTATCTGTCACCCCATTGTAAAACAGTAAGCAAAATAAAAATGTCAGGCACAGGCACAATGTCCTAAGTGCTTTAGAGTCTTTCGATTTATGAGCTTATTCTATGATGCAGGGAGATTTAAGTTGGAGCCAGGATGTGCTGAATCTCATTGAGAATGGCAGCATTTAAAAAATTTTTTAAAGTTAAAATAGGTTAAAGTAAAATACAGCAAGGTAAGATGAACATGTCCAGCATGGAACTGATTTAAAAACAAGGAAACCCATAGTAGGGAAACTATTTGCTAGGCACCATTCCCAGCATTAATCAGGAAGCAATGTAAAAACTGCATTTGTGGGTGTTCATATACCTAAGGCAGGAGAGGGAGTGGATAAAAATTTCTTAAGCTGCAACTGCAGAACCATGTTGGCTGCTGGAACTTTACTTTTCTCTGGGACATTGCTCTTCTGGTTGAATGTGTGGGCAGAGGGAGAGCGAGGGGGAGGGAACAGTGTCTTTTTTTATCTGAAGAATACTTTCAATTACAAAATGAGGAATAAGTTTGTTTTTCATGTTCTTTGCTGAAAGTCTGTTTGTAAGGATTTGAAAATGCTGAAATGTTCCATAAAATATATCAGGCATAATTCCTGTGAAGTAGGGAAGAAAGAGTCCTGTTGTCTTCTGCTTCCTCTGTCCAAGACACAATCAAGTCCACTATCTCTTCCTGCCCTTCTGGTGAGAATCTTTGTCAATAAGTGTACTACATGCAAGAGAAGTGTCGAGAAGGTGATATTATTTGTTAAATTAAGTCACCTGAAAAGGGTGTTGCACAGATGGGCTTCTGTAACAGTGTTGAAGGCCAGATGAAAATCAAGGTCAAAGGTGTATCAAATCAGGGGAAATAGATGCTTGAATAAACAAGTGTGAATGAACTGTTCCTAAACATCTTTATGCCATAGAGAAACTTGCTTGCTTCATAAGGAAACAGGTTATGAATAGAGAACATTATTGTGATTACCTTGAGCAGCCCTTATGGCATTTTGGTTCTGCTGCAGTAATCAAGCATGTAAACCATGAACTGCCTCTTGGATTATATTTATTTAGTGAACCCAAGTACACAGCTGATTTCTTAGGTAGCCCAGAGGTTGCAATGACTTATGAGTCGGTAACAGTAGGGGAGAAATTCAAGCAGTGAATGCAGTATCTGTGAGTTGTGTTAAGAAATTCATCAATTTCTAGCAGAAGTGGTCAAGCTGTCTATATTCCCTAATCTGCAGTGTCCTGAAATGACTATATGATTTTGCTGATACCTTTGCCTTAGGAAAAACAAAAATACATTCCTTAGAATACAATCTATTGCCTGTTTGTGTTTTTCTGGAGGATAAGAAGCCATCTTTCTGTTGATGAGCTTTTAAATGGCTGGCTAATAAATGGATATTTTTCTTTAGTAAAGGCTGATGTGATATTCCTTGCTGATGTGATATTAATCAGTCTTTATGTACCCTACTCCTGTCCTACAAATTGTATGTAGTCCAATATACTTTTAATTTCTTTCAGCAGCCAATTGTCTTCCCTCTGTATGACGCATAGGCTGGAACAAGTGGGAAAGGTGAATGTGTTAATAAAAACTCATTCTGCGGTACTGGGATTTCTTTTGGGGCGGGGCAGGGGGTGAAGAAATTAAACTAAAGAGTGCAAACCACAAATGAGGAATGTAAGCAATTATGTGAGCAAGAAGGTGTAGAAGTGTATAGCTTTAAATATCACTATGTTTTTTTTCTAGGACTCCTGCCTCCCAGATGAGCTCTGTAACAAAGATAGTCCTTTGAGGAACCTAAATAAGTGTATGATTTGTAGAGGTATGAGCAGCCAGTTCCTACAAGTGTTAATCAGAAATCTGGCATCAGTGTATGAAAATGTGAACCAAAACATTTTAATGGCACAAATTATGTGCAAATAGAAAAAAGCAGACATAAATTGACCTACTATCTTTGACTTGCTTTTCCATCAATGATTCCTTTTCACAAATGCATAGAGAAATTAAAATGCAAAGCCATTTAGAACAAGATAATTTATTCCAAGCTGATGAGAAAAAAAGACTGTATTCCCACTGCTGGATATTCACAGAGTGAGCTTCATGTTGTACCTAGGAGGACCATTTTTCATTATTTCTGTTTGTAGAACATGTAGATGATCCTACTGTACAAACGAACTTAAGGAAGCATCTTCTAACTGTCAAGACAGAAGATACTATGAAGTAGACTTCTTTCCCTCTCCCCTGTTGAAACTGTTTCCCCTTGTATAACTACTTAGATACTCATTGCAGCAGGGACTTGAATCTGATGCTCCTGCATCATAGGTGAGTGCCTGAAAGACTAAGTTGTTGCATCAATCTCTCCCTCTAGTTCCCCATCCACCTTTATCTTCCAAGGAATTCATGGCTGAGTTGGATACCTAAATCTGTTTAGAAGTGGTGGCCTGATCCACAATCCTCTCCTATGCATTTCCCGTTGGCTGGTTCAGGTGGGCTCTCTACCTAGTCTGCTAGCTTTTGTAAACCCCATTCTAAAAGGTCTAATTTTTCCTGTGTAGTGTATTTCAGAAGGTAGGGTGGCACCTTAGATACTAACTGGTTGCTTTTGTAGGTGCCAACCTACTTCATCAGCTGCTAGTATCTAGTTGGTGCCTATGAACAACTGTGTGTCCCTGAACCAGTTAGTCTTTAAGGTGCCACCCTGCCATACCTTCTGTCTGAGTTCATACTACACAGCTAACCATATCTGCACAGTGCATTGGAAGTATAGCTTAGGGGGTCTGAATTCTACTGGAGGCCAGGGGCCTAGAAGTTGGGCATTGAAATGTTGAGTTTAAGTCCCCCATATACATCTAGCCTGGACAGATTAAGTGACAAGGTCACACAAAAGTTCTGTAGGAGAGCGATACACTGAACTCAGAACTTTCAAGTCCTCACTCAGAGCCATGGTCTAATCACAAAACCATCTTTCCTCCCTTATGATATTTTAGAAAGATTGTTTCAGGAGCAAAGGTAGAAGAGTGTGGATAGCGTAGGAAATTACCAGAGGTGATACAGTACTTGAACAGTCCCACAACCTTAATATAAGAGAGTGCAGGGAGAGCTCTGAGAGATGACAGAGGGCATCATCAGTCATGATGAAAATTGAGACAGGTAACATCTTTACAGTAACAGAGGTCAAGGGATCTTTTAAGACAACTGAAATGACATACTTCAGAGGGAAATGAAACCCAAGAAGAATAACCCCACTCTGATGAATCAAGGATTCAGGTAATAACACACCTGGCATGTAGAGGTGTCTAAAGCAGGTGCCATTATGGGAACTCATACTCCTACATAGATCACAAGCAATTGACCTGCTGTGAGATAAATTCTCAATGATATTGAATAATAATTGATGCCAAGGTATAGCAGAGAGTTCAAAGCTTTTCACAATGGACAGATGAAGGAAACTCAGGCAGCAATCCTTGAGAGAGAACACTTCAGAAATGCCTCAAAAGGGGAGGCTGGCAGCAAGCAGAACTGCTTTACCTTCACAGAAATGAAGAGCTGTCTGTAGAGTTTCCTCTGCTTATTCTGATGTGGGCAATCTTCCCCTTGACTGCTTTGCCTGTTCCTTATGCTTCTTGCTTATCCTTTGTCTCACTGTCTGCGTGCATTTTTTAAGACAGTAAGTTCTTCAAGGTAGTGAGCCCACATCCTTCTGCATTTGTGACAGTGAGAGAAAACAGAACACAAAGGAGACATTGTGTCTTGCATCAGGCTGGATCTAGTTCTTTTACTTTCTCTGTTGACAGTGCAAAGCTATAACTATTCACAAACCCTGGGCTGTACCATTACCACACATTTGGATGTGTGCTGCAGTCATCATGCAAACTCTTCCTCTCCCTTTCCCCCACCCCAGCTCCTAAACATAAAAACCTCTTTCCTTAATTATCATGTTCATTGAAATCATGGGTGTCAGCTTTCACAGATCCTAAAAAAATGTTTTCCTGGGAAACACTGCACACTGAAATGGAATATAAGGTAGTATTAGAAATCATAGAAATTAAGGGCTGGAAGGGACCTCAAAAGATGATTGAATCCAACCCCCCTGCTCTGGGCAGGAATACTGTTGCGATCAAATGATCCCAGCAAGATGTCTGCCCAGCCTTCTCTTGAAGACTTCCAAAGTTGAGGACTGCACCACCTCCTTGGGAAGTCTATTCCAGATTCTGGTCTCCCTTATTCTAAAGAAGTTTTTCCTTACGTCCAACCTGAAACCATCCTCTAACAGTTTATGGCCATTGCTCCTTGTCCTCCCCTGGGTCACCCTAGTGAATAGCTTTTCTCCTAGATCCAGATATTCACCCCTTACATACTTATAGACTGCCACCAAGTCCTGCCTCAGTCTTCTCTTCCCCAGGCTGAACAATTCCAGTTTCCTTAGTCTTTCCTCATAAGGTTTGTCCTCCAGGCCCATAATCATTCTTGTGGCCCTTCTCTGGACCCTTTCAAGATTCTCCACATCTTTTTTGAAGATCCTAGAACTGGACACAGTACTGCAGCTGGGGTCTCACCAGCACCAAGTAGAGAGGAAGTACCACTTCCTTAGCCCTGTTCACAATATATCGGCTAATGCATCCCAGTATACTATTAGCTCTGTTGACTACAGCATCACACTGGTGGCTTATGTTCAACCTGTGATCAGCCATAACCCCAAAGTCCCATTCAGCCATTGTGATGGCCAGGACATCTCAAGTAGTATCAGGAAAGCAAATCTGAAGATATCCAGCCACATCCAGATTTCTTCTTTCCTCAGAGTGATTTACTTCTTCAAATACTTCTTATGTATTGAAATCAATAATTTATAAACAGTTACAACTTTGCTCAGTACTTCCAGCTGCACAAGGAGTTTGCTTTTATTGGCACAGGGGCCAATCCAAACTCCATTGATTTTAAGGGGAACCAGGTCAGGACCTTAATGGCACTCACTCTCAATGATTGTAGTTGGGGATTGGTTGTGGATGAACCAACTGAAATTGAATCTAAACAATAGAGAGGTGTTGGTGGTGGGCAAACCACTTGACCTGGGGGAAGGTATTGGGATGCCTATCATTGATGCCTCCTTTTGTCACTTAGGTTCATAGCCTTGTGGTGCACCTGGATTCTCTGCTGCACGTGGATCTTCAGATGGCCGCAGTGCCTAGGATTCCCTTTCAAAAACTCCATCTAGTGAGAAGTCTGTGACCTTTTTCTCAGATTCAGATCTGGTCACTATCATACAATTCTTTGTAACTTCAGGATAGACTACTGCAGTGTGCTTTACATAGGGCTGCCTTTGAATACCGTATGGAAGCTGCAACTTGTGCACAACATGGTGGCCCACCTTCTGGCAGAAGCAGGTAAAAGCACGTAACTCCAGCACTCCAGAGTCTGCACTGACTTCTGATAGATTTCTATGCATAAGTTAAGGTACCTAAAAGGCCCTAAATTGTCCCTGATGAACAGCTTTCACTCTTACATCCCATTGTGATCCCTAACATCTGCCAGGAGCAACCTTTTGCAAGGATCAGTGGTAGCAGCAGCAATCCCTTGATTTGAGAATAATCTCTACCATGGATCATCTATGGGTCTTGAGGTAACTTAAGAGTCCAATCTGTAGCAGTTGCAGGTCTTTCCATGGAGGATGGTAGGCCACTGCCTGGGATTGCTCTCCTTTTCTCTCCTCCACTCTCTCTTCTTTGCTTCAAGCTCAAGGCACTTTACCTCAAAGCGTGTTGCTGCTTTGTTGAAGTTGCAGCACCACTGGATGCAGTGGGTGTGTCTACGTATGCAATTACGGTACGTAAATAAACTACAGAGCATATTGCTCTGGAGTTTATCACTCCCTGGCTTGCCATTTAAATGTATGCCAGGGAGCAATTAACTCCAGAGCAATAAACTCTGCAGTTTATTCAAGCACAGCATATTGAGCCATGGCAGAGCAGCCCTAGCTGCCAGGGAATTTGAGGGGGTCAGCTTGCCAGCCTGGGGCTGCTCTCCCTTGCTCAATGTGCTACCAAGGGGCTGGCTAGGTACTAGTGTGCTTCACTGCAGGGCTAGCTGGTAGGCAGCCCCTGCACTGAATTACCCTCATGCCCCAGCCAGCCAGGGCAGCATTTACATGCAGGCTGCTGCAGAGTTTTTTACTCCAAAGAAGGATAGCACTTGTATTTACAAATACTATCTTCATACGAATAAAGTAGTTTACTTCAACCTAATAGGGGCATACATGTAGATGCCAAGATGTTTACCGCACAGCTAATTTGTCAAGTGTGTCATAAATGTCATATGTAGATGCACCCAGTTAGTAGCCAGCACCTCCCAGGTCTTGATGTCCACGTCTGTTTTCATGAGGTATGCCTTTAACGTGTCTTTGTAGCATTTCCTCCGGCTGCTGTGAGATTTCAGGCCACAACTAACCTGGGAGTACATCATTCATTTTGGGAATTGTGAGTCATCTCCCATCTGCATCTGCATACAGTGTCCAGTCCAGTGAAATTGGTCAGCTGGTCAGTCAGTCAGTCAGAGTGTGCACAATTGCCGAGCCATGCAATAGTGTCCTCAGTGGCCATGTGCAATTCCTGTAGTCTGCCACCGAACCTAGTCAGCAGACTGCAGGCAGCAGGCTTGGTGCTTGAGGATCACTAGCTCAATGGTGTTAACATTCAGCAACGATGAGGGTATTTGTGTGGCAAACTTCTCATTTGAGGCAAAGGATTGTCCAGAGGCACTGTGATACCTCCCCAAACTCTTGTGATGACAACAGTAAGTCACCCATGTTTCACATGCATAGAGGAGAATGGGGATAATGACTGATTGTTGACCTGGATCTTGGTGTCTTTTTGAAGATTGTGATCAATAAACACATGCCAAAGTAATTTCCCAAGGAAGTCTTGTGTACCAGATACTAAGCTGGATCTCCTCATCAATGTTCAGTCTCTGAGAGAAGTGGCTACCAAGGTAAGGGAAGTGATAGATCACTTCCAGGGTCTTTGCTTTGATAGCAAGTCAAAAAGAGGGGAATACATTCACGGCCTGTAGCAGGCAAAGAGAACACTTTAGTCTTCTCAATGTTGAGAAAGAGACCAAAAGTTTGGTAGGCTTCTGTGAAGAGATCCACCATGATCTAGAGGTTTTCCTCAGTGTGTACAAGGATGGCACGATTGTTAGTTGTACTGAAGGTCAAGGATCAGTTTTGCATACTTAGGTCTCTGAGCAAAAACCAACCATATTAGAGAGGCCTCCATCTGTTCAGTATTAAAAAATCATCAATACACCAAGTCTTCTTGGCAAAAACACATGGGAGGTTATTCTTAGCAACTGCCCCTCAGCTTTGGATCTCCCTCCCTCTTGAGGACAACCAGAGCCTGAGACACTGTAAGACTTTCCTATCTGAGCAAACTTTTCACAACCAAAGCTAGGCTGTTGTTTAGGAGGTCTTTTATTTATGTTAATATTCCCTTTCATTTATGTCAATAATAATAGTTCCCTTTTAAGTCATTTTGTTCTCTTGCCTGTTTTTATGTTATTCTGTTCTCTTATTGTAAGCCTCCTTTGTTGGAAATGGTGGCATATAAATTGAAAAAAATGAATAACCTTGTGCTTTCCCCTCTGCATTTTATACCTGAAAGCTGGCACAAAAAGGAACTACACTGATGTTTGGCCCCTACACCAAGGTGAAAAAGGAAAGTTCTTCCCATGAGAGGTCATGATGGCCTGACAGCAATCCTCATTGTCTTTGCCTGTTGGGACTAGTCCTGCAGCCATCACACAAACTCTGTCTCTTCCCAACTCTGCAATATATATTAAACCTCTTTCCTAAATGACAGCAGATCCTAATTATCATGGGCATGCAAAGCATGGCTTGTCATGCTTCACAATTCCTAAAAACCTTCCCCTGGGATCCTTGTTAAAGCTGAAATGATGAGCCACTTGCTTTTCCTGGTTGCCTTGTCAAGTGAAAGTTAAACACCATATACAGTAGAGACAGAGATGTCTTTAAAATGGGCTATCATGACGACATTTGGAGTGTGTAACTTGCTGATGCTTTTGCCAGTGTCAGCACAAGAATTTCACTCTCTATCTCATTTATCCATTAAGGATTTTATTTGTAAATGTAGAAAGGGGATGATGCATAGAAGTCTTGTGTATGTGTGAGAGAAAGAGAAATAGAGGGAGTGACATTACAAGCACCATATATTGTGAACCTCAGCATAGCACAATACATCCGTTAATTGAATATATCTAAAAAACTAGTGGAGAATTAGAATATTCCTTATACTGATATGGCAGACAATATCCTGAACTTTAAAAAGTGATAGCAATATCCTAAACTGAAGACTGCAATCACTAGTATGCTGTATATGGATGGAGAAAGGTTTATATTTCATACTTGGTACACTTGGAGAGAAGCAATATTACTTAAATTGAAAACCCCTTGTGGCAGGGACTCTCTTGTTATAATGATACATAATGCCTAGCATAATGGGACCCTACTCCCTGATGGCGGGGGTGGTCTCTGGCCATACCACAATACAAATAATATAGAATAATAATGTGTGGTCTCTGACCCTACCACAATACAAATAATATAGAATAATAATGATTCTAACCTAATAGTTTTCAGTTTTCAGTATCTGATTGCAGTTTTCTCTCTGTCTTTCTCAACTATGGGGTAAACTGTGCTTAGTTTGAATAAGAAAATTAGTAAAACAAAAAAAGAAGTCCCTGAAGGACTCAGATGAGTTAAGATTTGGATAGAAATCAAGTCTAGTGCTTTATCCTCTAAGCCACCCACAGTGAACCATGCCTCCATATGTTAATTATTTAATCTACTGAAACACCATCAAAGATAAAAAATCTGAGTGAATTAACTTTTTTGAATTACTATTCTTCTTCATATTGTGCAATGGGATTACTTAACAAATTGTAGCTGCCTTATTTCATTGAAAGAGTCATTTAGCAATCTAACTTTGCCAGTTTAGGGAAATGAATGAGAAGAGGAAAATGATTTAATTTTCCTTCCTTTGTTAAATTCCTAAAAAGATGATCAATGTTAAACATAAACTCTCAGGGTGAAATCAAAGTCAATGGCAACACTCTCATTTTCCCATTAATTTCAAATTTGCCAGGATTTTACCTCATATTTTCTGCTGAGGATCTCTGTAATAGTTTTATTACTAGTGTCTCTCTCTCTCAGCATTATATTCTAAACCTTGGTAACATGTCAATTTACTGCACTACCTAAAGCTATATAAGATACCAAAGCTTGTACTTTCCTTTCTTTGAATGACATGACATTTCCCCTTTTGTCTAGACTTAGATGTTAGAATCCCACCTGGTCTGCCTAGGTGATAAAGTCAGAGCAGAAAATAGTAGAATAGTGATCTTCTAGTCTGAACTAGATGGCACATACACTATCCCACTTCTGTTTATCCAATGAATACTAAATGTAAGCTGCAGTGATCCAACAGAGGCAGGGACCACTAGACCCCAGATCCTTGGTCCCTCCAAGGCAATCTCCATGGAGACACCCCTTGAGCCACACGCCCTCTGAATTACTAACCTCCTGCTGGTCCCACATTACCCATTTCAAGAGGACAGCTGGTGAGTGCTCTAGGCAATGCTTAGCCCATGGCCTGGTGGTTAGAGCACTTTGAATAAATCTGCCTATATCAGGTACAACCATTTTATGTTATTATATCTCTGACAAACATTTGTAAGTGATCTTGAAGCCAGAAAGTACCATTATGACCATCAAGTCTGACTGTCTATAAAAACACAGGCCACAAAATTTTATCCAGCAAAACTTGAATCAAGCCCACAATTCTTGGTTAAATAAGATGGAAAATAGAAGAAGAATATTTATTATTTAAAAGAAAAATTAGTGTGGTCTAGGAAGACAGGAAACTGAATGCAGATTTGAAATACTGATACAGTACAGTACAGTAAAATCTAGATCATTCATATTCAAACAGTTCACAACTCAACCACTCATCTCCTTCCTGTAGCATTTACCTTAAAGGGTGCTACTTCTCTGGTGAAAGATAGATACAGTAAGGTGTACCGTAAAGTCTCCTGAATTCATAGAAAATACTACAAGTTCTTCCTTTATAACAATTTTAAAAGCAGTTAAGCAATTTTCTATAATCAATGTAGGGCCAGACCACATCTTGTCATTAAGACATTTCCAACTTATCTTCCACTTGTTCAAGCTAACCTGCCCAAACTCAGGGGAATTATAATCTTCTACCTGTGTAGATGGATATTAGGCCTTTGCGAAGCAGCTAGTATTCAATTTGGATATGGATTCGGCTGATTCAGATCCCGCCAATTCGGGGGAAAGTGATTCAATTCGGTGATTCGAATCACTGTTCCGAATCAATTTGGCTGAATCTGATTCGGAGATTCGGCTGCCACCGATTGGCCAAATCTCCAAATCAAACAGGCCCCATCCCCAGCCTGCTTTCCCAACCCCATCAATGGCTGCCCCGCCTGGACTCAGCGTCCCAGCTCTATTAAAAAAACAAAAGCCCAGCACCCACTGGATGCTGCTAGGCAGGGGGCGATCCTGCTGCCCGCCACTGCCCTTCGTTATGTGGTGGGCTCTGTCATGAGCTCCCATTCCTCACCCACACTCCCAGTGCCAGAATCCTGGCTCTAAAAAATAAAAGCCCCCATCACCGGCTGGTGCAAGGTGGGGGGTGATCCCTGCTGTGACCCACTGCCCTGCGCTGTGTGTGGGGGGGTCTCTGCCACAAGCCTCCACAAGTCCTGGCACCCACTGCCACAGCCAGTGAGTGAGGGGCTTTTTTTTTTTTTTTAAGAAACAGGAGCTGGGGCAGTCATGATGGACAGTGCAGGACAGTGGGGTGCAGCAGGGATCTCCACCCCACCTGGCAGAACCCGGTGAGTGGGGTCTTTTTTTTTTTTAAAGAACTGGGCCCTGGGGCTGGGTGCAGCAGCCATTGACAGGGCTGGAAGAGTGGGTGGGGGTCAGGGAGCAGGCAGGGGATGAAGCCTGGTGGGGGTCCCCCCATGGTACCCTCCCCCTTCCTCTGTCCCCCTTCCCCACCACACCCTACTAACCAGCACGGAGTCTGGGTGCAGCTCCCTGCAGCAGCGAGTGGGGACTGCCTAAATCTCTGAAGCTCTCTAAATCTTTTCTGAATTTATTTGAAGAGTTTTGAACCAATTTGGACCTTTTTATTGGTTTCCTGATTTGATTTGGATTCGGAGTTTTGGCCACCGAATCAGGCCAAATCTCCTCTGAAGTGAATCAACACCCAAAGCTTCACACAGCCCTAATGCATATCTTCCCAATGTTACCTCTCACCTCTGTGTTGTTGGGGAACCCTGGCACAGGACACAGCCTGTCTCTCTCACAAAGAACTCTCTCCTTCCCCACCTCTGCCTGAACAAGAACTGATTAGAGGAAGGACTTACAAAAGACAAGGAAGATGCAGTGGGAGACACACCTAAAGCCCTCCAGACAAGGGTTATAAGAGTGAAGCAACTCCCCTGGTCTCATTTGCATCTGAGATGGAACCAGATGACAGCTCATTTAAGTGGGAAATGGGACAGGCATGCACCTTCATTAGCATTCAGGATGGAGAACAGAGATTCCAAGGCAAGGACAGCACTGAATTTTGGGACTAGAGAAGCAGGGGAGCACTGCATGATGGGGGACACCTGCTCCAAATGCTAATCAACCCACATCTACACACACCCAACTCAGCATTTATCAGACCAATTCTAGTAATGACTCCTTTACTGGTACCCAAAACACTGAATCTGTCTGTCTGTATTGTGAGCTCTGTTAGAGTAATGCCACCCATAGTCGGGAGTGATCAGTTCCTATTACCCAGCACATGAGCCATTGTTTACCCCTAAACAAACCCAGTGTTCTCCCTTGAACTATTGTTAGTTCTCTACAAAAAACCCTAACAAAGCTCAAGTTTCTGTTCTGGTGCTGGGATCCGAAGCTGCACCAGTTCCACTCCTTTTCTGCCTGGAATCTCTCCATTGATCGTGCTCAGAACTCTGCCTGTCTGCTGGCTCCAACAACACCTGGGAACCTCGACTGGTTTGAGTTTCGCTGAGTGGTGAGACCCCAACTCTCTCTCTCTCTCTCTCTCTGACTCCAGGAACCTGACTTCTATTCTCTTACTCCAGGCACAGCTTTCTAAACCTAACTTTTGCCTTCTTACTCCAGAAACAACTTTCTAGACCAGACTTTTGCTTATCACCGCCCCCCTCCCCCTCTCTCTCCACCTCCAGGAACCTGATTTTTATTCTCTTACTCCAGGCACAGCTTTCTAAACCTGACTTTTGCTAATCAAACTCAAGTTAGACTTCCCCAAAAAACTAATTGAAACTATGTAATATTGCAACTGTGTATCTGTCTCTCTCTTGTATGGCTATTATTACTGGTGTCATCATAAGTTCATATACCTGGCAATAAATAACTTTTATGGCTAAGCTGGTTGCTATTCTTTTTCTCTGAACCTCACCTACTCTTTCTTCCCCTTGACCTCCCCATTTGCTCTGCAGCAATGCTTCTTTTACCTAAGCCAAAGATCCCTGTAATGCCCAAGCCCACAGTGGGTCTGCTCATCAAGGGTATTGCTACTTGCACCATTGTGACAAAAGATTGTGACATGCTGAGTTTTGAGGTGCATGAGAGTATCCACTGAAAGTGCTAATCTGAACCAGC
Source organism: Alligator sinensis (assembly GCF_000455745.1). Taxonomy (NCBI): domain Eukaryota; kingdom Metazoa; phylum Chordata; order Crocodylia; family Alligatoridae; genus Alligator; species Alligator sinensis. Next base: position 816,277 of record NW_005841908.1, read on the forward strand.
CTGCTCAGACGTACTCTGTTAGCATATGTATATTGTGTGTCTAACTGCATTTATTATTGTCCTGCTGAAATAAGAGATAAACTGAGTTCAAGGCACATGAGGGTATCAATGCTATCAATGCTGACTAGTCCAGCCTGACTCAGATGTGCTCTGTTAATCCATGTGCTTGTGTCTGCCTGCATTTTATTGTTGCCCTGATGAACTGAGTTCAAGGCATATGAGGGCATTAGCCTGTCAATGCTAAACAACTGGACTTGGCTCACGCATGCCCTGTTGATCTGTGTGTGTATGTGCATACATGTGTTTGACTGATTTGGTAGTTGAAGGAACCCAGGCCCATTGAAACGGAGTCATGCAAGATAGCTCCACTGGGGGTGAGGACTTGCAGAAGGGAGAGATACAGCTCCATAGAGAAACACAAGTAACACAAGCAGCACATTGATAGAATGGCAGAGACCTCCAAAAATGTACCCCTAATAAATGAACATACCCCAAAGTGACAGGCAAATCTGGTAACACCAACTCTTTTAATATGTAGGTTTCTAATGTCTTCAGAGGCACTTCCTTTTTTACCCAGAAAGATAGTGCTCCATTTCTCAATGGATAACTTTAGAACAGCATTGAAAACCATCCTTCTTACATAACTTGTTTCTGATGATGGGGTAAAAGGGAGATGGGAAATGTCTAAGCAGGCAGGCATCTAAACTGAACAAGTGTATCTACCTAACAGATAGCAGCATTGACTGTATTATAATGTAAATTCTTTCTTCTCCATGAATTGTCTAGTGGCTAGAAGGTTTACCCTGGTCATGGATCAGCCTGAAAAAGTTTCAATCCCCATCTTCTATATACCATCAAAGTGCCCTAAACAACAAGATATGGGCTTGGCCTTGGCAAAGAAAAGACCATTCTCTATGCCTTCCAAATGAAATAGTACACTAAAAATCCAAGTAAGCAACAAAGTGTGTGTCTCCGGTGCCTTGTAGCAGGCATTGGGTAGGTTGGAGTGGTTGACTATTCCTGATAGACAGCCCTCGCCTGCCTGCCCTCTTGAAATTCTAAATGTCTAATGGTCTCTCACCTTCTACATTTTGATGGTGATGATTATTGAGAGGTAGGCCCTCAATTAATTCAAAAAAGGCAACCTGACATTCCTCTCCCTCTATGTTCACATCATTGGACATGCTCCTGCTCAGGCTCATACAGTGGTTGAGATTAGGGAACCCTGCCTCATTCCTTCACCAGCTCTACAATGTTTTTGGCCCTAATAAACCCCTCAGGCTCAGCAGTGCCTAAATCAGCAGTCCATAGTGCCTCTGTGGCCCAATCAGCAGTCCATAGGGCCAATCAGCTGTTCTCCCAGGTTCATTAGCTCAAAACAACTCATAAAATGACTACATACTCCCCTAGAGTGTCTTCAGTAGCATTCTGTCTTCCCTTCCAGGTGTCTCATGCCTCATGGCACAGGCTCCTACCACCAGAAGTCCACCTTACAAAACATCCAAAACCAAAATCAAGGGCAAATCCTTTTGAGGTACCTTTTCCCAGTTCCCAAATCCTTCAGTCTCTTGTGAAAGAGCGTCTCTAAATTATAAATTCTAACAGTATGTTTTCTCTGTTAACAGTAATTACAGAAATCAATTACTACAAAAATCAATTAACACCCATTTACAGAGGCAAGGTTAACAGCACTTCACTTTGGAATGATTTTTTACTGCTCTACCACTCACTTTCCTATACCTCCTTTTCTGCAGCTCTTTCAACAAGTCTCTATGAGTCTTTCAGGAGGTTTTACTTTCTTTTCAAACCAATGAAATATCAGATCCAGTTTTTGATTTGATTGTTGGTGAGAAGACTTTCCTCTAAATTTTGATAGACTTGAGTCCTTATACTGGGATCTGATTAACTTGAATTTCTGGCAACTGAGCTTCTGATCATAGCACAAAGTTTATGAACTTCAGACTGCTGAGACTGATTTTCTCTTTCTGCCTGGTAATATTTGGATTTGTGTCCATAAGTAATTTATTCCCATAATGACATTATTAGTTATCACTTCCCTAGAATCATAGAATCATAAAAAAAATAGGGTTGGAAGGTGTGACAGGCCAGCAGGGGGCGCTCCTGTGCTGAGCCACCCACCTCACTGCACCTGGCCAAAACCCAAGCTTAAAGTGCCTCCCCTGGGGTGCTGATGTCTGGCTGACCCACTTCCTGAAGCACACCGGCAAGCCTGGGGTACCACCACCACTAGGATTCTGCCCTTGATTCTGGCTTTTGTCTGGGCCCTGTGCCACCCAGGATACACAGGCCCTGTAGACCTTGGGATTTTGGGATGCTTCTATTAGCCTGAAGCATTCACCAGCAGCCTCCCGTGTGGGAGGAAAGTAAAATAGCTGAGCCCACCTTAGCAGGTCCCTTCCCTCCTAAGCACACACAGTGAGGCGTTCTATAAACAGATAGATTTATTGATCAAAGAGGGATAGAGAAGGAAGGAATACCAATAGCAAAATATAGAAAGAAAACCAACCTTGAGCAAATCTTTTGATACGTAGCTAGATTACAGTCAACTAAATTCCTAGTTAGCTTTCTGGTAATTTACTCATTTCCACATCCAGAGTATGAGAGTGAGCTGTGGAGGTCCATGTTCCTGTGTATGTTTTAAATTGTCTGCCTTCCTTGTTCCTGGAGGGACCCTCTTAAATAGCCCTACTGACTTCAACACCTAGAGCCAATCAGGGACAGGTGTTATTTGATGCCGACCAATCAATTTGAAAAGCATCATTATTACCTATCAGAGGGACATTGGCTTAAGCCCAGCACTTGTGTCATGAGGTCCGAACTCAGAACAATGGAGAGGTCAGATCCACCCCCTCTTACCTGAGCCAGGTCACATATACAGTAACCCAGGGCAATCAGGTTGAAAGACATGTGAGAGGACAAAGAAAAAGGAAAGAGGAAAAAACAAACCTAGGAGAGGAGGCTGGGATGGAGTTATTTCACAGAAGGGACCTCAGGAGGCCATATAGTCCAACTCCCTGCTCAAAATAAGACCATCCCCAACAAGATCATCCTAGCCAAGGCTTTTTATAGCGTGGTCTTAAAAACCTCCAAGGATGGTCACAACCTCTCTGGGTAACCTGTTTCTGTGCTTTACTTCCCTCCTAGCCTTTCTTGTAATCAGAGATTCTGTCAAGTTCCCAAAAAGACAGTTCTTACTCAATCTCTTTAGTTCAGTAACATACCAATCACTACTTTCTCCTGTTTTCTTCTCCTGTTGTTCATAAAAAAGCGATGTCTTTAAAAGGTCTCATTCTTCTTTACAGGGGTGTAGGTTGTAGTCGTGTTGGTCTAAGGACATAAGCAGACAAGGTTCTTTGTGTGAATCTGATATCTTTTATTAAACCAACTTAGATAGTTGGAATACAACTTTTAGGCAAGCTTTCGGATTCAAAAACCCGTCATCAGGCTAAGAAAGTATCATCAATTGGTGTGTGCTCTTCCTGGATGGAATAGATCTTACAGCTGCACCTCCAGAAATGTGATATATCTCATCCAATGCACTGAATGCCCTGATGGAAAATATGTAGGAGAGACCAGACAACAACTGCGCACCAGAGTGAATGCACACTGGAAATCCATCAAAGACAGAAATACCCAATTACCGGTGGGGGCACATTTCTCACAAGAAAACCCCTCTCTCTCCAATCTCTCAGTCCTGATCCTCAAAGGAAACTTACAAAACACTTCCCAGAGACAAACCTATGAACTCCACTTCATCAACCTCCTGGATACTAAAAATCATGGACTAAATATAGATATTGGATTTATGACACTTTATAAACTGCCTGAAATCTGACTTCCCAGGTCTCTCTCCACTTTCATCCCCCTTCTCTCTCTTCCCCCCCTCCCCCTCCAGCCTGTCTCTCAACCACTGACTCCTCTATCTACATCTTTACTGACTACCTTCCTTGTATGCATACCAGCCCAGCCTCTGGATTCTTTACTTTTCATTCCATCCAGGAAGAGCACACACCAACTGCTGATACTTCCTTAGCCTGACAAAGGGTTTTTGAACCTGAAAGCTTGTTTAAGAGCTGTTTTCCAACTATTTAAGTTGGTCTAATAAAAGATATCAGATTCACCCAAATAAACTTGTCATTCTTCTTTGTCATGCAGAACTCAAATATGGACAGTACTACACATAACTGCATATTTTGGCCCTCAGTGAAAGTAATGGTGTTATAAATAAGGCTTCCTCTTCCAAAATATGTAAGGAGATTGGGAATTTGACTTTTTCATTTTTCTGTTTTGCTCGTGTAGCTGCTAGGTACCATTCAGATCTTTGTCTTAAATGCTCACTAGTTCTTTGCCATGTTGCCCAACATCAAAAGGGCAGATAGAGGTTGCAAAACTTCCATGACTAACTGTCCTTTGACTATAACTATACAGGCAGATTACTTACAGAGGCCTTTGTCCTTCTACATGGCTGTGTTGATCCATTTGCTCTCAGTTTCCAACATCTTTTTCAGTGTGGAGGTTAAATTCTTAAAAGTCCTTTCTCAGTTGCCACTTGACACCATGAAGTGATCGACAGGCTCAGTAAACACAGGCATACATAAATGAGAAGGACTAACCAATAAAACTTATTGTGGATCATTAGTCAACCTCTGCAGGCCCTTCACTAGCTGGCTTGCTAGCTCTTTCACCAAGGAACCATCTCCCAAGTCCCAAATCTTGTTGCAGAGCATCTCTAAATTATAATTTCTGTCATTACAGGGACCACCCATTCTGGCCTCCAAGCAGTCTACCTTGAAGGCACAGTGCTCTTTTCCTACTTTTCCTATGCTCTCTCAATCTCAAGAAATGGGGTTAGGGATTTCCCATTACAACCAGTAATATTGGGACTGACTTAGTAAGGAGGAAGTCCCAGGTTCTGTATCCAAGGCAGCTGTGCAGTGTATTAAAAGCTGTTTAATGCAAAATGCACTTAGACTCATGTAAATCTTAAGTAATGTCCTTGTAAGTGATGTCATTGTTCTGGGTTACATTTTGGTAACAGAGTGTGCATCTACACTGGGGTGGGCAATTATTTTGGCTGGAGGGCCATTTAATATGTTTTGGTGAGCTGTCAAGATCAACATGGGTAGCCCCATCCTGTGACCATTGCCCTGCCCTCTGGATGCCATATTGCAACTGGTAGTCCCACCCCCTAACCCCTGGCCTTTGCCACCAGAAGCCCCTCCCCTTGCCACCCAGAAATATGTCTTTTGGGAGGGAGAGGGTTGTCATCTTAGAACCAGAAAAAAACCCAAAATCATACACTAGAAGTCAAATACCTATTAAAACATATTTTAATTTTATTACAAACAATATAGAAGGGATTGCATAATAACTCAAAAGTAGTCTCACTCTTTCATGTTGTCTGTGGGGAGTGTGGCTTTGTGGGGGGGGGATAGGGTATGTTGAGGTGTGTATATGTGGGGGGTTGTGGGGTCAGGGTGTGGGTGTGTGAGGTGTGTGTGGGGTGAGGGAGGGTGGGGGGGTGCAGAGACCCCCCACCTTCTCCCCCACATGATGCACAGCCCCCAATGCCAGAAGCAGCAGCAGGCGGGGGGGGGGGGCCAGGAAGGGGGGGGGGGGGGGGGGGGGGGCTAAGGAAGCCCCCCCACCACCTGTTTTTATCTGATCCTCCACTCTTGGGTGGAGGGAGGCAGGGAACAGGCCCAGAGTCACCAGGCCAAAAGCCTTTGCTAAGCAGAAGCTACCCTCTGGGAGCTGTGGGTGGGGGTCAGAGGATCTGGGGTTGGGACAGGACTGGTGGGCCTTGCTGCTGCTGCTGCTGGGTCTACCCACTGTCTCCCCCTGGGTCCTGCCACTGCTGGTGCCTTGTCATCTTTGACAGGCAGCCAGGGGCAGATAAATATTAATTTTCTAAAAATTTTAGGGCCCTGTAGGCAAGATAGAATAGCTTGGCCAGCCAGATCTGGCCCATGGGCCATAGTTTACCTGTCCCTGGCCTACACATTCATTAATGTGCCATAGTTACTTTTCATTAAGTTTAGTACTTGGATAAATAAGTACTAAATCAATGCACAATAACTGGTGCTACTGCACAGTTGCATTGGTTCACAGGTTTCTACAGACACTAACTACACAGTAGCCTAATACTACTGCACAGTAGTGTATTAGCATGGGTTTTGCCTGGCACATTACTGTGCAGGATTATTAGGCTATTGCACAGTTAGAGTCTCATGTAGACACAGCCAGATGGTAGGATTTGACCCAAAAGAGTTGTATGAGTCCAACTGAGAGGGAACTCCAACCTGTGCTGCATAGGGGGATATGAAAACACTAACATAAGCACAGAATCTTTTCTTTTAAGGATATTGGGTAATGTCCTGTAACATACATTTCCTCTGTGAAGAAGATGTCTACTAGTAGAAAACTTTTCATATAGTATAATATGGGTATGTATTATAGCCCTACTAGAAAGGGTTTTCAAGCATATAAAGAAAACTGTTCTCATTGATGCTTACACATCTTATACCTATTCCATACAAAGTACATATACAGCACTGTGGCTAAAAGTTCCTTCCTCTCAGGTCAGTGCCAGCCTCCCTGAATCACAATTAAGCTATTTATTCTTTGTTCACCTTCTGATCCCATTAATCTTTCCTTCTTGGCTGGCCTTAAACAATTTAAACAGCTAGTTTCAGAGTGTTCTTAACCTGACCCAGAACTACCACACTGTCAGCAATACTGAAAACTAGGTTTAATCTTACCTAGGTGAGGTGAGCATAGAAGCACTCTTTCTTGTCCTGACAGGTACCCCAACCTCTAAGCTATTGGACAAAAGGTGGGCACCACCTGCTTATAGTGCCAAACACTTGTAAGTTGCTTTTTTGCCAACTGGAGTTCTGGGTGACTCTCTCAAATGTATGTGCCTCCATGACAAAACTGAATTGTAACAGAGCATAAATGAAGTCAGGCATTTAGATGGAGATCTTCAATATCTTCTGCACATAGGGTGCCTATATATGAGCACGGAGGCTGCCATGATGTGCTGGAATCACAGTGTCTTGGAGCAGACTCAATTAATCAAGTCTGCTAGAGCATGGCAGCTTTCTGCATCTCCGGTATCAGTGCGCCCACACTTAAAAGTGAGGCGGGGGCACCTGAACTAAAGCTTCTTGAATGAGCTTGAGTTCAAGCACCTTGCTACCATTATTAAGTGCAGGGGTGCTGATACATGAGACATGGCACTACTTTAATTAGAGTGGCTCTTGCAGCTGCTTTAATTGAAGTGCCTCTCCTACTCTCAGAGCACATGTAAAAGTGCATATACATAGTAAGTCAGATTTAAATAGATACGGCACATTTTGAGACATGAGGAATTAAGCATTTTATTAAATTTTGGTCTCTTTCCTGGGAGAAGTAGATTAAGGTTAGACCCACAACATATACAAGAGCCATTGATCTATCGTAGTGGTAAAATAAAAGCTAACCCTTAATGTTTCCAAAATAGTGAAAATTTGATGAATTAAAAAAAAATCACTTTTCTAAGAGAAAATATTACATTTACAAATGAAATTCAAATACCAAAATGTCCAAGCAAAATCAATGATCTCGTTTGGTAAATCAGGCAATCCAGAGTGATATATTTAATTTGCTTCATTCTGTTTTCTTTGGTTCGGAGTCCTGCAGTTCTCTGGACTAATACTCACTTTACTATAGAGTTTGAATGCTACATTTCTATGCTTGAATTGAATCTCAGCCTGATGAGGTACTGAGTGCCCTCAATTCCCACTGAATTAATGGATCAGGTCCTGATTCTTATTTGGCTGGTTCAATATACTGCTGTATAAGCTAGATGAGTAGCTCAATTAATGAATACAATTTTAAGTACAATCATCTTCCCTGTAGATGCTTTAAAAAATATTTCCCAAAAGGGGGTTATTTCTGTTGCTAGGGGTTACCAGTATTGCTAGGGGTCCCCAGTGTTGGATTTCAATCAGTTACCAATGGCAAACTCCTGTCACATCTAGTGCAGTCAGGAGTGCAGTACTACCAGTCAAATCAGGGTCCGTTAGCTGGGATGGTCAGGACACCTTTGCTAATACTATACTACAACTACTTTCAACAACCTTGTCAGTTGTAATAAAGAGACCACAAGCTCTGGTTCTTAGAGACAAAGACTTGTTGGGATGTATTGTTCACAAAAGCCAAACATGAACATCACATCTTAGGCACAATGTCAATAAATGTTATTTATGAAACAAGGCACCAGAATAAACATGACCCTATTACAGTGGAAAGTATTCAGGGTTCCCAAGCCCCCTCTGTACATTGATCAAAACGTTGTAACATATACCTCCTAGTTTTCATCAATCACTAAATGTGTTTTTGACATTATTCACCTCCAGTTTTTATCAGACATCATGACCTTCCCACCTAGGGTGACCACTGTCCCTAATTGGTTGGGACTGTCCTTTATTGGTTGGGATAGTCCCAAAATGTGAACATCAAGTACTGGTCCCAGGCTGAATAACTTGGGGACAGCATTTTTTCCACATTCCCAGTATCATGTGCAGGGATCTGGGTTTTCCTTTCACCACAGAAAAACACTAGAAATGGTAGATTCCCCTTGCAGGCTGGCCGAGTTCCAACCTGCAAGGGGCTGCTTGGGGTTGGGGCTGGAGCTGGGGGAAGCAGGACATAGGGGGTGCCGTGTACACATGCACATGGCAAGGACTACAGCTAGGCAGTGGTGGAGAGCATCTCTCTGCGTGTAAGTCAATGAGGGGGGGAAGCATAGGAGGGTGCAGATTGAGGCCCCCACAGTGAGGGAGGGAGTGGGGCAGGGGCAAGGGCTGGGGGTCCTGCCCAGCCAGTGCATGGGGTCTGGGACACGACCCGGCTGGGGGGGTGGGGGACAGATCCCCACTGCTTCGCACACTCCTGGGAAAGGGGATGGGGGGCAAGTGCCCCCCCCAGATTTAAGTTAAGTAGCCAAACAAGGTCACCACAATTTTACCACAAGTTCCAGTCTTGCCCAACAATATTATTGGCAGGGAGCTACCTTCTAGCTGTTATCTTCTTAACTCTGGTGTTGGGAAAACATAGCTACCTTCTACCAGTTATCTTCTTAACTCTGGTGTTGGGAAAACATCCTTCCTTAGCTGCTTTTGTTTCCTGATCCTTCTGGTTTTGTAAATAATCACCATCTACCTTTTGTTGCTTTGTTCTTACCAATGTCTCTGCTGGATGCATCATAGAAGTTACAAATAGGAAACACTTCTTAGATTATCTAGTAAGTCTAAACCATCTTGTTGTCAGTGCAGTGTAGCTTTTTATATTTGATAGCTCACTGTTACATAGAATATTCAGCAAAATCTAACATTTACATGGATTGTTATCCTTAAATCAATTAAACCAGAGCAGATGTTAAAATTACACATTCTGAGCTGAAACTCATTTTAAAATGTAATGAAATATGTATTCTACCAATCTTTATTTGAATGTCATGTACTCTCTGTATTTCCTTTTTAGTCACCACTGATTAAAATACCAAGATATTTTTATTTAAACATGAAGTCTCATCAGTTTAAGTTGCTTCCTTCAGCTCTTTTATGCACTCACTGATGTCAAAGTCCTCTGGTGGTGATATCACAAATCATTGCCAGGAACCATTTTTTTAAAATATGACTAGAAGTCACTTGGACTCTGGTGGTTAATGCATCCTGCTATAGCCATTCCAAAGATGTAAGAGTGAATCTTGCTTCACATCAATGCCAAAGTCTGCCTCCAGCTGACTGAGTTATAAAAGGGTACCTGGGGGGTCAGAGGTAGCTGGGAAGAATGCTTGTCACATCACTCCCTTGTATGCCATTAGCTACAAAAACTGGTGTCCTTTATTCACATTAACTCAGTGGAACATCTAGACTCAAGTAGACCCTTGACATTTTTTTAATTTTATTGACATTAGTGATATTATAAAGATTTTGAATGTATAAATATCCTTTCCCCCCAGTGTCTCTATAAGATATCAAGGTGGTAAATTGGATTATTCCCATTTTAAAGGTGGGGAAAATAGAGGCACAGAATGAGTAAATGACTTCCTGAACACTGTTTATAATTTGGAATATAATCCATCCAAATAAAAATGTTGACCCTATGACATATCTATTTAGAAGAGAAATATTAAAATAGAAAGGCGGTATTCATTAAAAGCAGGAAAATTGGTAAAATATAATATTTATATAAAAGTTATCTTGTGCATGGAAGATTTTTTAGTCTTAGGTTTATCTGGTATACAAATTGTTAAGTCTGAACAGTGAATTTATGTAGCTGTTTTTGACGTTTTGCCAACTTAATTTGAATTCTGTGTATTTCAAAATGTCCACTGGTGTAGTAGTATCCAATTAAGGAGGTATATTAAATTGCAGACATTAGTGTAGTGCTATCTGTTACTAATTCAACTTTTATGGGAGCTATCAGAAAGTTTTATTTCTAACAGGTTGCATGTATAAATTACTGATAAATGAAAATTAACTTAAGTACTGCTTTTTATAGTGCCTTTAACAAGTCTGAAATTGAGAATTGTGTTAAAGGAAATAGCCTTTTTTAGCAACTATCTTTTATAGCTGTTGATTTAGACCAATGTAGATATAATTTAATCAGATGGAGATTATATTTGTACAAAAGGTAACTATCAGTGCAGGAAAATGCATATATTAAAGGCTATTTTTAATTTGCCTGAAAATTCAATTTCTGACTCCTTTTGCTGATAAAATATGAATTACTTAAAATGTATGTAATATTATGTCTTATTCTTAAGACAAGGTCATTTGCGTCTTACATATGAAATCTTTCCTTACTGCTCCGAACATAGTCCCATACTAGCAATATAGAAAATGTACACATTTATTTCTTAATAGTGTATTCCCTACTCAAAGCTATAGCATCAATATAACACCTATATAGGACAATTTATGCTGACATGTTTAATTACGCTACTTGGTTGATATTACTGTGACAAATACATCAGTAATGCAGGGCAGAATTGGATAAACAAGCTAGATTGGAAAGACAGGAGGCTAATGAGTGGCTGATTTAAGTAGGACTAAGCCTGACTAATGCTAAAATGGAAGAGAGCCAAAGAAATTCTAGGTCCTTCCAGTAGCAAGTAATTGACACTATCCCTTCTTTTTAGGAATAAGCCAATTCTCCATTCCTTCAGCAACAAAGTCTAGTTGAAATTACCTCCATTTGTATAACATGTAAGCCTGAAGCCACAAGAGTGGCCTGGTAAGGGCTGGAGGCATTCCCTACTTACCCTTAGGGACATTGGAGGAGGCAGCAGATTGGCAATAGCAGAAGATGCAGTAGCAGCCATGCTTTAGAAGTATGTACTTGCTGCATATAGGCCCGTGTGCTAAGGCATCCGGTATATGGATGTCCGGTGCCAGCCCAAGAGAAGGGAGGCACAGCATAGATGCAAAACAGGGGCTGGTCCGGGAGGAGAACACTCAGCTGTTCCCTTCAGCACTGGTCAGGGAAACAGCCTGAAGACTGAGTGCCCAGGGATGCAAAGAGCTGGCTGGGACTTCTTCATGGCAACTAGGACAGCAGGGATCTGACCCCTGTGAATGAAGAGGCAGCGACAGTTCCTTAACGAGACCTGAACTGGGACATTTGGAGAAGTGGGGCCATGGGGCTGGCATGTGAGTCAGTGCCCAGGAAGGCCACAATTGATTTATTAACTCTGTAATTGATTTATCGTTCCTTGATTAACCCAGCAGCAGGGAGTGTTAGTGGCCCAGCAGGCATACGTTAAGGGATTCCCAGCAGGCTGCCAAAGGGATCATTGAGCCTGACTCAAAGGCCAGGAGATCCTATTTAATATATTTTGGGAGGACTGTTATTTAGTCAGGAGAACACTGATGCAAGTTTGAGAGGTACCTCTGACTTAATGATCCTGGAATGCGAAAATCAGGATCAAGAGACAGCATCTGTGGTCTAGTGCCTGGGTATTTTTTGTTCCCTCTTTATTTAACATCGGCCAGGGACCTTAAACACCTGGTTGGTGCATGGATGGGGTAAAGGGAGGCAGAAGCCCTGCAAGAAAAGCCATCCACATGCAGAGCCCTAACCAGAATATGGAACCTTCTGGTTATTTAACTAAAATTAAGACATGGCGGGAAAAACTAGAAGGGTGGCTCCTAAGCTTGTGTACTAAAGCCAAGCTGTTAACCTACAAGCCCAGGACTGAAGAAAACAAGGATCCCTGGCATGGCTTTACGAGCACTCGTGGTGCTTTGGTGTGGTGCCAGAGGACTGGAAAAGGGCCAATGTGGTTCCCATTTTCAAAAAATGGAGGCAGGAGGACCCATGAAACTATAGGCCAGTCAGTCTTACCTCAGTCCTGGGGAAGCTTTTTGAGAGAATTATCATAGCACATGTCCATGAGGGGCCAGCAGGGGAGATTATGCTTAGGGGCAACCAACATGGGTTCATTAGAGGCAGGTCCTGTCAGACCAACTTGGTGGCCTTCTATGACCAGGTCACAAAATCCTTAGATGCAGGGGTAGCAGTGGATGTAGTCTTTCTGGACTTTAGGAAGGCCTTCGACACTGTCTCTCACCCCATTCTCATTAAAAAACTAGGGGACTATGGTGTTGACACCTACACAGTCAAATGGGTCACTAACTGGCTGGAGGGCTGCACACAGAGAGTGGTGGTGGATGGGTCATTTTCGACCCGGAGGGATGTGGGCAGTGTGGTTCCGCAGGGCTCGGTCCTCGGGCCCGCACCATTCAACATCTTCATCAGTGACTTGGACAAGGGGGTAAAAAGCACCCTGTTCAAATTTGCAGACAACACTAAGATGTGGGGGGAAGTGGGCACGCTAGAAGGGAGGAATAGGCTGCAATCAGACCTAGACAGGTTTCAGGGGTGGGCGGATGAGAACAGGATGTGTTTCAACACTGACAAGTGTAAGGTACTGCACCTGGGGAGGAAGAACCAGCAGCATACCTGCAGGCTGG
>NW_005841908.1:829687-840587 GCF_000455745.1 Alligator sinensis
CTACTTCACTGTCAGGGCAGCTAGGATCTGGAACCAACTTCCAAGAGAAGTGGTGCTGGCTTCTACCCTGGGGGTCTTTAAGAGGAGGCTGGATGAACACCTTGCTGGGGTCATTTGACCCAAGAACTCTTTCCTGCCATGGCAGGGGGTTGGACTTGATGATCTGCTCAGGTCCCTTCCAACCCTACCAGCTATGAAACTATGAAGGACATTTGGCCTTAGCTATGGACAGTGTAATATGCCTATTGCTCTAATGGGCAGTGTACTGTCTCCTGGTGGCTCACCTTTCCATTCTAGTGTGCCAATGGCCTCCCCTCCTGACCTGCCATGCTTTTATCTTACTCTGATAATCCTGAGATAGCCAGAAGTCAACCCTCAGATAGTCAGAGTGACACCTCAAGTGCCTTTGTCCATCCCTCTCATCACAGGGGATTCTCCAATTTGGCCCAGCCAAGGTAACTATCTGGGAATCCCCTAGCCATTCTCAGTGCTCTCCTTCTACAGCACTCTAATGTGTAGAAGCCTGGTGCACCCTAATCAGTTCCTGGAGGGGCTGACACGTCCATCATAGAGTCTCAGGGCTCACTGTCCTCGATCTACTCTGCACAGGGTTGGAAGCAACCTGCAAACAAAAACATACAATTCACTCTTCCTTGAGGTCCTTCAATGGTCTCTCTTCTCCCTTAATAGCTATGCCATGCCTTGTGTCTTCTCCCCAAAATTAGAAACATATAACCAAAGTTTAACTTTGTCTGGAGCTCTCTCTTCCAAAACACACCCCAAGATTTGCTATATCACCAGACTTGCAGTCCTTCAGGGATTTCCTCGCTCCAGTCCTGCCTAGGCCAGATTGCCTGGCTCTGCCCAGGAGCTGGACCTTTATGGCTCCAGAGCTATTACCTTTGGCTCCCAAACAAAGCAGTCTGCCTTAAAAATGCTACACCCTTTTCCCCTGTCAAAAATTAATTACAGCAGGATGAAAGACAGAAAAGAAGAAAATCTGTATTTTTATTACAACATAGGAAAACACTGTTTGGCCCAAGAGACTTCTATTATTTTTTTCACTTCTTACTAACACAGGTGTTTTATTTAATTTGGATGTAACATGAAACAACTCTTTTGTTTTGAATGAACCCTACATTAGTCTCTGTTTTCTTTTATGTGTAGACAAACCCTGAGAAATTGTTTGGTGTTGTCTTGGAAGCTGAGTGGGAACTATCATCACATGTGAGTCAGGATTTTACATGTGCAAAGATGAGCTCTCCACCACCAGGCACTCATGTGTGTGGGTGTACAGTGAGCTCTCCACCATCACGTCCCACCTTTTTGCTATTCTGGATCAAAACAGGAGCAGCACATGTCGCACTTCCAAATTACACTGTTATTCCTCTGCCAGTAAGTGGCTGTGGAGAGCAAACAGATGGTTTGTCCCGAGAATGACCCACAAAAATTTTGACAGACACCCACTGCAATGTCCCAGGAAAAACTGATGGCACATTTTATTTGACATACTTTGGCAGGCCTAAAGTGTGACAGTGGAACTGTATGTCTATAGGGGCTTGGGACCAAACATTTTCTCCAAGGACAAATATGACATCTCTTTACAGCCTATTTCACAATATCTCCCAAGAGTGAAAGAAAAGTAAAAGGAAATTAACACTACAACTGAGAAATCTTTGGCAAAGTCTTATATCACATGAACTCTTCATCTGAAATTTCACCATTTCTGAAATGTTAAATCTTAAACGTTGGTTAGTGCCCTGTTTCTTCAGGGGTATAGGTCGTAGCCATGTTGGTTTAGAGAGACAGACAGTGTTTCTTCAGTGCTCCTGAATGCGAAGTACTTGTGAGGTGGCTTTTACTGTAGGTGTATGTCTGCTCCTTGCTCTTCTCTTTGACTTTGACAGTTTATTTAGTTACAATTCCATTCCCAGTTAAGTTACCAAATGTCCATTTTAGAGTCTCCTCTTACCTGCAGATAATCTCCAGACATCATCCCATGATTTTGTACAAAACATTTACTCAATCCATTATACAGTGATATAAAGGCACTCAGGGTATATCTTTCTCACAAATCTTTAAATTGTCCTCCATACCAACAAGATGAAATATATGGCAGCATCTGTAATCTCTCTGATTCAGCAGTGGTTGCTATTATTTTATCTTTTGCATTTAAGAATGGATTGCTTGTGCTTCTACATGGCTTTTAATAAACCATTAACAAGCTTCTGTGGCCATTTTCTTCCTTATAACACACTTTGATTGTATTTATTTTGAAGCTCAGAGCTCCATACCAGCTTTTCAACGTGCACATTATATGTTTTGTCATGTCCTTGATGTATCTGCTAGATATAACTTTGTTATATCTAACATGATACTGAAGAACATGCATTAACTATCCTTCATTTATTCCTTATCTCATTACTAGTAAAACACCCATGATATGCTGTGTTTATGGTTGCTTAGCAACAATGTTTCTTTTTAAGTTATTAACCCTTTTCATTTCAGTAAGGTGGGCACAATCTATTTAAACAAACTCAATTTTCCACTTATTAATTGGAAATTTTAAATCACTTTTTCCCCATGACTCTTACCCTAAAGTCATAACTCATGGCTTGGAGATGGGGTAAAACAAGGAAGGGTGTATGCAAAATAGAAGGGGCATTCAGTCATGTTTGGAAAGGGTAGTCTTGCTGATCTTTTTCTAAAAAAATATAGACATCTCTTGAAGTGCATGTCTTGTGGTGTAGTACTAATGAGGGGTGCATTCATAGGTAGAAGAAAAGAGGGTATGTACTTTAATCTATGGTTCATTCTTGATTATCCTTGTATTTTTGCGTCAGCTATATTTTAGTATGAAACATTTTTTTCTGCTTCACAATGAAGATTTTTGTATCAGTTTAGTTAGGACTCCTTCAGCTCTAACACAGATAGAGCTCCATGACAACTATTCTTACAAGAATGGAAGATTTCACGTATTTGACACAATCAGAACTCCATATCCGCATCTGACACAGTCAGAGATCCTTCCCCATTGCTAACATGCACTAAGCAACTTGTCAGTTATTCTTATAAGAGCTTACTACCTATCTTTAACAAAGTTAATCTTTCATGACTACAAGTGACATAATCAGGCCTCCTTTTCCATAATTAAAACTTCCTGATTGCTTTCTTCACTGGTCCTGTACAGAATGCAGAAAGGAATCTGGCTTTAGATGATGCAGAGAAGGCTGAAGTCTTTAATGCCTTTTTTACTTCAGTGTTCAGACATATAGGGTCAACTACCAAATGATGAGCACAGTTGACAGCAAAGGTAGGCAAGGAGACAAAGAGCCTAGAGTATTAAAAGAACAGATTATGGATAACTTAGAGAAGCCAGATGTTTTCAAGGTATCAGGATCAAATGGGATACACCTTTGGGTACTGAATAAATTGGCCAAGGCAATTTCAGAGCCATTGGCTATCCCTTTTGAGAACTAGATGCCGTCCCAGATGGAAAAGGGGAAATATAGTGCCCATCTTTAAGAAAGGGAAGGAGGTTCCTGAGAATTATGGACCAGTCAACCTGACCTGAGTACCAGGAAAGATCATAGAGAAGGTCATCAAAATCTATTTCAAAGCACCTAACAATGTCCAGGTGCAAGACTATGTAAAATTGAAACGTTAGGAAATTAGTTCTTTACATTTGAAGTATTAAATAACTGAACTGTTAATTGGACCACAAAAAATAAATGCACTTTGTAAATGGGATTTTAGTATGCATCACTATTAAGTAACTCAGGGAGATTCTTTGGCTTTGATCAATAGATAGTATACTCTTCGAATTCTAGGTGGTGTAGATTAAGTTTTAAATGTTGCAAAACTTCTTCTTAGATAGCTTTCATGCTGGATTCTAAAAAGCTTCCAGAATTTAGGCACAGCTTTGCATAGCACAAGACTTTCTAAAGGAAACCATTTATATCCCATTAAATGACAAAAAGCACCCCTGCAATTAGTTCCATGTTCTTTAGGCTTTTTAGGGCAACCCATAAATAGGTAGAGAACCTCATAACAAGGCTCATGAGTAGTCCACACATGGCTATACTTTACTATTTTAATATGCCTGATAGGGTAAATGTAAGTAGCAAGGTGATCAACAACAGTCAGCATGCATTAACCATGGGTTAGCCATGCCTGACCAACCTGATTTCCTTCTATGAAAAGGTGACAGTCTCTGTGAATGGAGGAGAACAGTGAATGTGATATACCTTGACTTTAGCAGAGCTTTTGACACTGTCTCCCATGAACTAAGGAAACACAAATTAGATTAAAGTACTATAATATGGATACATAAGTAGTTAGATCATCCTGCTCACTGAGTATTCAACAATGGCTCCATATCTAGGTGGGCAAAAATATCAAGTAGAGTTCCCCAAGATTCTGTCCTGGGTCCAGTACTGTTCAACATTGTCATTAATCATTTGGATGATGAGGTTGGTGCATGATTAGCAAATTTGCGGATGACACCAAATTGGGGGGCAGATACTCTGGAGAATAGGATTAGGATCCAGAATGACCTGAATAGAGTGGAGAAATGGTCTGTGATCAATCAGATGAAATTAAACAAATAAAACGCAAAATCTTGGATTTGGTACAGAATAATTGCAGACACAAACACAGGCTGGAGAATGACTGGTGAGACTGAAGTACCACAGAAAAGAAGCTGGGGATTACAGTATACTATAATCCCTCTGTACAGATGGTGATGGTTGGAGAAGAGGTCAGGGGGCAGTGGTTGGAGATTTCCTTCTGCAGGGGATGAAGGTATCCATGTGCCAGCCTAACCTGTTGTCTTAGAGGTTTACTGCTTGCCTGAAGCCCAGATCCAAGATGTATGTCATGGAAGGATTACTGAGTCCCATCTGGCCCTCTGACTACTACCTCATGCTGCTCATCCATGTGAGCAACAGTGATGCTGCCAGGGGTGACCCTGAGCAGATCAAAAATGACTACAAGAGTGCACGGGTGAAGGGGACAGGGACTCACGTGGTGTCCTCCTTGATCCCTCCAGTTAAGGGGAAGGGCCCAGGCAGGAGCGGATACATCCTTCAGATCAATGCATGACTGCACAGATAGTGTCACCAGCAGGGTGCTGGCTTCTTTGGCCACAGGATGTTGTTTCAAGAAAAAGAATTGCTGGGAAGAGATAGGGAGGCCAGTCTGAGGTGGAAAGGAGACCAGGACAGCTGGATGTATTTTAAAGAAGCCTTACTTAGAGTGTGGGAACAAACCATCCTGATGCACAGAAAGACTAGCAAGTATGGTAGAAGAATGTTTATCCTAGCAAGCCTGAGGAAAGGCTGAAGGAACTCTTCAGTGAGCTAAAACACAAAAAGGAAGCTTACAAGAAGTCAAAACTTGGACAAATGACTAGGGAGGGAGTGTAAGAGTATTGCTTGGGCATGCATCGAGGAAATCCGGAAGGCCAAAGCACAACTGGAGTTGCAAAGACTGTAAAATTACTCCAGGTAGAAATGGGAAAAATGTTACAATCTTTGCATTTTCCTATGCTTGAGGAAGGGCATGTGTGCCGGACAACTTGCAAATGAAGATTTTTTTTTGTAAGTGTCTAGTTGGTCTAATAAAGGATAGTGCCTCTAGCACACTGACTGTCTGAAACGGCACATTTCTGACTGACAGAGATCAATCCCTATGTACGGCAGAGTTAGAGCTACATCTCCAGAATACTGTGTGCTCTATTCCCGTCTATAACACAGGTATGATTTTATCCACATTACTTACCCGGGCAGAGCTCCATTCTGGATTGTAGCCTCTAACAATGTTGCTCCATTTTCTTTTGAAAATCTCCATTTTGTTCTCTTAACATCAAATGACTAAATGATCAGAAGGTTCTTTTGAATTGTTCATAAGCTTCCCAGCCTTGTTTTGTCCATTTGATTATGCCTATCTAGGGCTTTGGGCCCAAATAAAATAATGACATTTATCTTGAATCATCCTTTGCTAAATACTTCCTTCTAAGCTCAAACCTACCAGGGGGTCGTATGAGCCCAGTATTCATTCCGGCTCATGGCAGGGGGTCAGACTTGAAGATCTACTTAGGTCCCTTCCGACCCTACATCTATGAAACTATCTCCAAGAGGAAACTGATTCATATCATAAACCTTTTCAAGGAGGGTAAGTTAAGAATCTCTTTCAACCTTTTTAAAACTGGTGCAATAATTTAGAAGTCAGGCTATTTGCCACTACTGCCTTTCAATGGATTCATGTTGTTGCTGCCATTCCTCATGTTTTTTTCCGAGCTGGCTTGCACAGCTCTCTTCGCCAATCTATCAGGTTCTAATGGTCCATTTCCAGTTTCTGTTCCTGTATAAGAATCTTCTTTGCTTTTAGCTGCATTTGCCATTACTCCATCTCTTGAATGAGGAACTGGGTTTTGAGGAAGTCCTGATACTGTTCTGGTTTTGTTGATAATTGTCCTTCTAGCCCCTGTAAGACACACAACTCTTTATAGAGCTGGTGAACTACTCTTCAGTATCTTGCCTGGGTCTATACTTAAATCCTTTGCCTGTTTTTCCTTATGGAGTAGGTCAACTATCTGTACCTTGGTTAGCTTTTTAACATTTAGTCGTCTTTCTCTGCACGGCTCTATAATTTGCTTCTTACAGAGCTGATTATACACCCATTTTCCTTATCTGTCCCTTTCTCTCAGTGTAAACCACTTTCCCCCTACTGTTTTCCTTGACTATGCTTTTTTACTGCTGTGATAGCATTTTGCAAAACACTGCCATTGAATTCAGCATCCAACCATTTACCACCAGCTGTCATTGTTCTACAGTCCATGCTATGCCTCTGACCTATATAAATCCCTTTCAGTGTATCCTTTTAATGCTAAGCCAGAGGCTCCATTTTTTTTGCAAAGGTGAGCACTGCAAGCCTTTGGTTTTAGCAATGCTTGCTCTCCCTTTGGCTTCTCCAGCTGGGATCAAAAGAGCACAAACTCACTGTTTAAAATTTCTAATTCTTAGGAGCCATTCAATCAGCAGGTGTATCCACTGACAAAACACAGCTTTTTTTTTTTCCAAACAAGCCACCATTTCTGAGTGAACTGGAATACAGTTGATGGTATTCTTAATTTAGAAGAGAAAAACAAAGCTCATAGACATGTTTGTGCTGGCAGCCCAAACTGCATGGCTGGCCAGAAACATCCTGGATCCCTTCTTTCTTTGTTCCAGGTTGTAGACAGTTTTCACATGTTCTGCCTCCCATACCTTGCTGTGACTAGAAATTAATGTCCACTTCATCAACCAACATGTTGATGGTTCTTCATGGTTTATTCATACCAGCTTATATGTCTACTGCCTATGTGACTCCTACGCAGCTCGCTGAAAGAAGTTAACCGTTTCCAATTCAGTACGCTAAAATATTAGTGTGTTGAGAAACAGTCACCTATTAGTGTTCATAAAATAATACAGATATGTTCTCCATTCTCTACACCTTGTCTTTGATGTCTTAAACTCTGACATACAGAAGTCTCCACTCCTGTCTACGATACATGGCAGTTTATATTCTTACACTTGACAGCAAACGGGTGATAACTCAATCTCTAATACAGCCAGGGTTAAATTGCCATGTCTGACAACAGTATGGATCGTTTACTATCTCTGAGTTATGAAGGAATTGGAACTTAAGAAGGAGTCCATCTCTATGCCTCATATGCAGTCCTTTATCCCCCATCTCTACCTCTAACATATGAAGAGTGGCAGGACTATCTCTGGAGCACTTGCCCTTCCTTCTATTTGATATATAAAGGATTCCATCTCTCTCTCTCTCTCTCTCTCTCTCATATACCCTGGCTTTCAGCCCCACCTCTAGCATACAGATGGTTTCATCCTCCGTGAATAGACACAGGGCTGTCTCCCTAGCAGTGATAAACCTAGACTCCACACTTGTCACATGGGGAGTCACTCCTATCTCTGAAACACACAGGGCTACATTCTTTTCTCTGTCATGCAGGGTTCCTGCACTTGCCCAACATATTCAGGGATCCTATCCTTCTCTTCTCCCTTCCCCCATGGTTTTAGTATCCTGGCCTCCATCTTTGTCTCTGATAATCAAGGTTCTTATTTCTGATATAAGCAAAGCTCAGCCCCTGAGCTTCTCCCCATTTCTAACATACTCAATTATTTCACCCCTACCTCTTAGTTTTGCAGTTGCCTCTCCCATCTCTAGAATACTTGGCACGCTGTCCTGGTCTTGAAATACATGTGATTCCATCCCTGTATTTACTTATAAAGACTCTGTCTGTACTTCTGACATAGGCAGTTCTACATCCAAACTTTCATAGGAAGTATATTCCTATGTCTTTTATTTTCAATTTTTTATTTGTGTCTCAGACACGTACAACTTTGTATACTTATGTCTAAGATATACAAAGTCCCACCCACTTTTCAGCTCTGCTTAGGGGCCATCTGCAATTCTGATGCATGCAAAGTCCTATTTTCATCTTTTTATATATATTGAGCTTCATATAGAGCTTCTGCTTCATCACCTATTCCCTCATAAATAGAACTGTATAATCAATGACATTCATTCTTCATATCTACAAGTGACGCACCATAGTGCCAACATATTCCTCTAACGTATCTTTGGCTTCTCAATGTTTTGACAAAAAAAGGGTTCAAAATTTTGTTATAATCTTGAACTTATGCAGTCTCCATTTGTGTTTTGTTTCAGTTAGTTCACTAGCTCTTTGCGCTTTATTGTTTTGGTAGTACTTATATCCAAGTGTGTATGTGTGTGTGTGTGTGTGTGTGTGTGTGTGTGTGTGTAGGCTGTGAAGTATATAAGTACTGGTAAATACATACATACATACAAACATACATACGTGTGTGTGTGAGTATGTATATGTATAAATTACTGGTGATGTTCTTACTACTTTTAATGAATCAATGTTACTCGAGTGTTACTAATTCTTGAGCCTCATAATAGCTGTTGGCTTTTAGTGAACAGTTGTTTTAATTGTGTGGACTTCGAATTTTTCACAGTTTTCAAGAAAGTAAAAGAAGTAGACTAAGTACATTACCACTGAATGGTTAGTGAGCTTAGGCCATCTTTATATAAAAAAAAGAATACCTACTTCTTATATAGCATTTTTCATGAGTAGATCTCAATGCACTTTACAAAGGAGGTCAACAATATTTTCTCCATTTTACAAATGTGGACAATGAAATACAGAGAAAAAAAATGACCTGCTGGAGTTTACCCAGAAGACTAGCACAAGTGCCAGGAATATAAGCAAGATGTCAAGTGCTTAGTCCACTAGATACTCTTCCTTGTGTATTATATTGAGCACAGTCATTTCTGTGGTTTTGTATAGATATGTTCACCTACCACATATTTTATTAGGAACATTTTTTTATGTTTTATGTTCAAGTCTTCTGGGTTTTTTTCCTATTTTTTGTGAGGAAGTAAAATGTCCAGTAAACAAATTCTGATTTTCATAGATGCAGAATTAATTGTGAAACATGTTTTGATTACACAATTTGAAAATGAAATGCAGAGGCGCTTTTAATATGTTTCTATCAACTTAAAGGGGGCAATATTTTTTGAGATATAGTTGGGAGAGATGCTGGACAAGCACTTGGGCTTCAAGTGCCCTTCGTAAGGTCTAAAAGAAAGAGGCAAGCGGAGACTGAGCTAAATAGCAGATGGGAGGCTTCTTGTAAATGCAAAGAGTCGCTTGGAGAGAGAGAGGAAGGCTGAGAATTAGAAGTAAAGAGGTGGTATCAGGAAGCATTATAAGACAAAAGAAGTGCAATGGAAATGGCAAAGTACTTAGTGGCAGAGTGAAATCATTCAAGTTATTACCTACAAAGTGCAGAGAAATTAGAGTTTAGTGTTTGTTAGGTTGTAATAAATCATCAAGCCACTGTCCATGTTAAATCCAGATTTTTTTTTACTGTCCAATAAGGTTACGAATGTCTGCTTTCCCATGCTTATCTTCTGGTGGCGTTTTGTAAATTCCCTTTGATTATGTGGTCAGAGAGGAGTGGTTGTTCTGTGAAAAGTGTGCTCCTAATGGTGGTTGTACTTCGTTTTTGTTGTTTGTGTTTTGTTTTTCATTCTGGTTCATAGTTCCTGTCTGTCTATTTCTCACAGAAAAAATATAAAGGACGGAGACACATGAACACCTCTGGAACACACTTTTCAAAGAACAACCACCCCTCACCTGAGTGCTAATAACTGATCGTGATTGTAAGTCTTTGCAGTCTGGGGACCTGAGGAGGACCCTGTACTTCAGAGGGTTCAAATACACACTTAAAATTCAATGCATGTAATTGCACGGAGCTAGTCATATTTAAAGTTAAATATGTCCGTATGCAAATAATATACTGGTGCTCCTCTAGCCATCCTGTTCCTCAAGTTACACTACTGCAGCAGCAAATTTAATTATTTACAGAAAACACTTTGAACCTTTAGTTTTGGAAGAACTGTAGTCAAAAGGAACATTGTCAGAAGATAGGGATCTCCTCCATGAGTAAAAACAATACTATAGGTATGTTTCATTTCAAACCTTGCCACTTTCTGGTCCTGCTCCAGTACTCTGCTGTAAAATATAGCCCGTCTCTTTAAAGTATTTTTATACAGTGCCATTCACTATAGTTTCTTTTTACTTCCTAAGTAAATATCACTACAGAAAATCTGGTTCCAGAGTCAGTTCAGAGATTTCAAATAAGTGAAAAAGATGAGATCATTTATTTCAAAACTGAAAGTGCAGTATTCTAAATCAGGGTGCTTTTTTCCAGCTAGATCCCCTGCTGACTACCAAAAAGTGTCTTGAGACTTGAACCATAATAAAAATTGAAATTAATTAGTCTGTCATTTACTTGCTTTTCCCTAC
>NW_005841908.1:840598-853635 GCF_000455745.1 Alligator sinensis
CATTATCAGTACAACTACTCTTCAGTTCTCCTGTCAGAAAGACTACAAAAATGTCCAGAATTATCGTCCATTGTCATGTGTTTTCATTTAGGCATCTGAAGACACCTATACATGAGCAGCAAAGCTACTCGAATGTGCTGTAATTACTGTGCTTCAGCAGACTCCAGCATCTTGTGCATCAGTGTCCCCGTGCTTTAAAATGGCGGTGGGGGCATTTTAAAGCTCACCACCATTTTTAATTGCGGGGATGCTAATGCACAAGATGCTTCAGGCATTTTAATTAGAGTGGCTCTTTGTGGCGCTCCTGCATTGAGCTGCCCACCCCTCCCTGCACCCGACCACCTTCCAGGCTCCGAGTGCCTCCCTGGGGTGCCTCCCGTCCGGCCGACCCCTTCCCTGGAGCACACCCGCTAGCCTGGGATTCCCGCTGCCACCATCCAAGGCTCTGGACTCAATTTTGGCTCTGCACACCTTGGAGAACACAGGCCTGATCGTCCACTGGGTCCTAGACCCAATACCAGCACTTGGGGCACTTCCCCAAGTCTGGGGCTTATTAGGAAAGTCTCCCTTAGTCCGCAGACCTACGGGGCCTCCTTGGCATAATTTAGACCCACCCCTCAATAAGTCTCCCACACCGGTCACCAAGGAGAACTTTATTGATTATAGGCGGTAGGACAGAAACAGGGTAAAAGGTAGAACAATATCATAGAAATATTAGAGGAATATCAAAGGAATCCCATAGAGCAAACCAGCATGGTGAGGAGAGAGCCAGTTTCAGATTCACCTGGATGACCGCATGGCTAATGGCTGCCTTCTTCCTGGCCCGGGTCTTTTTATCCCCTCTCTGACCTCAGCAGCCCGGTCCAATCGAAGCTGCCAATACTGGCCACAAGCCAACCAATCTACCAAGCATCCCTGGCTACCTGGGCCCGTGCGCGGGGCCAGGCTTTTCCCCCCTGCCCAGGTGACCAGAGCATCCGCCTCCCAGGCCCCAGGCTTTTGTCATGCAGACCAGGGAGGGAGATCTCCGCCCTGAGGGATTCAACACCAGCCTCTCAGGCTGGCAGAGAGAGGTCTCTGGAGAGGGGCACCGACGGTGGCATTTCTGCCACACTCTTCAAGCTCTCGTTAAAGCTCCCCCCCACCACACACACACACATAGTCCCAGAGCATGTGTATAAATGCCCTGAGATTTTTGGCCTTGGTAGGTTATAGATTTTTAACAGTGCATTGAAGGACTGCTTGGAAAATAATTGAGATCATCTCTTGTATTTGTGTTATCCTCTTTCTCTGTGAAACAGATTTTGAATTTAACATTTATTTTATAAAGAGATACAAATATATTATTACTATATTACTTGCTTATAAGATGTCAGGATATTTTCATGTAACAGTTGTTACTGCATCTGTGCATCGTTTTATAGCTTACTGAGACTTTCAGAATTATTCTCTTGCTCGCCTGAGTTTATTTAGACTATAACTTACTCATCCCTCTTTCTTCAGGATTTGAATACGTTTTGTTCCTTATTGTGTTAATGACATTTGTGTATGTCTTGTATTCACTAATGTAGCACTGATGGTGAAACAGATGTCTGCGTTAATCCTTCCTACATCAACTGAACCATCATTCCACCTCTCTACAGTGTTCAGGCAGCACCTCTGGAAGCAAAGGCCCCAGAGAGCTTTTTGAATTGCTGATATAATGCCATACAAGAAGCTGAAGCAAATGAATGGCAGTAAATAGATAAGTACTGCAGAATATGGAAGGCTTTCAAAGCTGGAAGACCTGAAAGTGAGAATTATAATAAGAATAGATATTTATCATAAGGCTCATATTTACAGCATAGTGAGCATTTCTTATGGTAATGGGTTATGGGAATGTAATGGGAACTGAGAACGTTTAGGAAGGAACCCAGTAACCTTCAGGATCAAGTACATTATTGTCGACAGTCCTTGAATATGAGATGGCTGAGGATGCCATTTCAAGATCTGCACGTTCAACTGCAGACATGGCAAATAGTTTCAGGAGGAAGAAGTGGAACCTGGAAATGTTGGCTTACAGATCTTTCTACTTGTCTGTCTGCCTCCAGTGAGGTGAGTTTGCTCACAATGATTGATTCCTTGTTATATATCACAGCACCACTAATGGTGCTTCAGCATGCAAGTCTCCCAATACTGATGTTAATATCACATTTCTTCAGACTGACCTTCAAGATATCCTCAAATCTTTTCTTTTACTCTCCTGTAGTGCAGTGACCATTGGTGAATAAGGAGCATAGGACCTCTATAGACCACTTACGAGTGCTACTACAGGGTACCCACCTCTAAAGGCGTACTAGTACCTTCACCCTATGGTCTCTCCCATATTCAGTAGTCTTGCCCTGATGTTAACATTAGTAGGGGAGGCTGCACAGAAGGAAAGGCATGCTTTTGAAGAGTCAGGCCCTGTCTGGTCTGAGGTTCCCCCGGCCTCATCTCTATTTTTGTCTTGCTGAGCCTGCTAGTTCAGGGCCCGCTGTGCAGAGCCATAAGCTCCTAGCTTAGCTCCAGCCATGCTCCGTGACCTCAGGTTCCAGCACTTGACATACCTGCTACTTAGCAAATAGAGGCCTTGAATCCTGCTTTTCCCCTTTCACCTCCTGCCTTACAGTCCAGGCAAGTTCAGCCTCATGTGGCCATAGACCAAACTTTAACCCTTGGGCTTTACAGTCTTGGCAAGCTCAACCTCATTCGGCCACAGGACACACTCTGGTCCTTATCCTCTATCTGCTCTACACAATTTCAAGTTTGGGGTATCTCCAGTTAGCCCCTTTCAGTGGTCTCTGCTTCCCCTACAGTCACAATCTGGCCCTCCAGGGGGGAATGAAAACCACAAAATGCAAGCACCAGTCCTGGTTCAAAGGAATGTCTCACATGGGGTTTATCACACTCTGTGATGGTGTAGAAAAAAACGCAAAACAGAAAGTGCCCAAGGTGCTTAGATTGCTTCCTATTCAGGTTCACAGCTTCTCTTCATTCAGGGCTGCCTCCTCAGTCCCCTCTGAAGTCTGGGCTTCAGTCCTCACACCTATCAGAGAAGTTTCTGTCCCTGACAGCTTACACAGCCAGACTGCTTCCCTTGGCCTGAGGCTTGGGTTATACAGTAGGGCTGTGCGAAACTTAGGGTGCTGATTTGATTCGCAGGAGATTCAGCCCAATTCAGCAGCCAAATCTCCAAATCCAAATTGAATTGGGAGACCAATAAAAAGGTCCAAATCTATTCAAAGCTCTCCAAATAAATTCAGAAAAGGTTCAGAGAGCTTCAGAGATTTGTCAGTCCCCGCTCACCTCCACAAGGAGCTGGACCCAGACTCCCTGCCAGTGAGTAGAGGGCAGGGGGGGACTGAAGGAGTGGGGGGAGAACCATAGGGGACCCCTGCCAGGCCCCATCCCCCATCTGCTCTCCCAGCCCGGGTCTTTAAAAAAAAAAAAAAGCCCTGCACTCATCAGTTCCTGCAGTGGCCGCCGGGTCCTCTGGGGGCTCATAGCAGAGCTCTCCATACATCACAGGGCAGTGGGATGGAGCAGGGATTGCCCCCACCCTGCCGCCTAGCAGCAGCCAGTGAGTGCAGGGTTTTGTTTTTGTTTTTTTTAAAGAGTGGGAATGCTGGGGCCAGGCAGGGAAGCCATTGATGGGACTAGGAGTGTGGGTAAGGGGTGAGGGCTTGTGGCAGAGCCCCCATGTAGCATGGGGCAGTGGGGGGCAGCAGGGATCACTCCCCTGCCTGGTAGCAGCTGGTGAGATCGATGTGTTTTTTAGGGGTTTTTTTTGGTATTTTTTAAGAGCCAGGATGGGGCAGCCATTGACAGGGCTGGGAGAGAAGGTGGGAGATGGTGCCTGTTTGATTCAGAGATTTGGCTGATTCGGGGGGAGATGGTGCGTGTTTGATTCAGAGATTTGGCTGATTCGGTGGTGGCTGAATCAGGTTCGGCTGAATCAATTTGGGACAGTGATTCGACTCACCAAATTGAATCACCGTCCCCTGAATTGGCTGAATCCGAATCTGAAGCGAATACTAGCCAGTTCACAGACCTATTATACAGGGCTCTGTGGGTCACAGGACCTCTCTACTTCCCCTCTCTTGGTCATGAGATTCTGCCTGCACCTGGACTTGGGAACCATCTTGCGTCAGGCTCCCCTGCCTGTGAATTTGCCTCTGGCATCACCATCACAACACAGGCAGAAGAAACAGAGATGAAATGGAAAGAAGATGGAGGGAAGAGGGGAATCACAGCCATGTAACCTGGAAACCAGGGAGAAGGGACCTCTATCAGGGAAAGAATGCACAGACAAACACATGAAAGGTAAAAGTGGAAAAGGTGAAGGGAGGGGGTGAAGAAGAGGAAAAGAGCTAGGTACTCCTGAATCCCCTTCCTGTTATATTAATGGGGTGGTGGCACTGTTATAACCTTACATCAGACTATGGGTCCTGTGAAGCCCATGGTATGATATACAGTCACGGGCTATTTACTACTCACACTTAGAGAAGTATGATTCTCATTTTACATGTAGAAAATAGATATAGGGGAGAAGCTGGCTTGCATATGTCACACTGTAAACCACTTCCAGAGACATGCTTAGAACTCTTGTGTTCTGAGTTCATATTCAGAGTATTAGACCATGCTGCCCCCATTGCAACCCTCATCAGCTGCAGGGCTCACAGTGGGGATAAGGGGGGAAAGGCTGCCACTGCTGCTAACCTCATGAGAAACAAGCCTCAAAGTGGCAGAAGTGTTCTCCTCAATTCCCCCCCATACAAGCCCTGCAGCTGACAGTGCTGCCCCCATTGCAAGCCCTGCAGCCAATTAGGCTTGCATCACAGCAGTGTTCTGCCAGCTGCAAACCCCACAGCTGACAACACTGCCACCACTGTGAGCCTTGTCAGCTGTGGGGATGGACAGGTGGTACACCCCAGTGGCTAGGAGCCCTTCAATTAATGGGGCTCCCAGCCACAGGGGAGCACTTGGCCATACATTCAATTAATAGAGTTCTCATAACAAGCCACAAAACTGCTTACACATGTCAACCCTTGCCACCCTCCCCACCCCAACTCTGTCAAAACAGCACATTACTTGAAGCTTGCTGAGTGTGGCGCATGCCCAGAAAAGTAATCTCATTAGTTTGACCTGGCTCGCTGTATAGATCAGGTGCTTCAATGGAGCTTTTTGGTGCTTTTATCTCATAGCTGATTGAATCAGCTTTAGATAAAAGTTCCAAAAAGCACCACCAAAGCCCCTGATCTATACAGATGCTGCGGAGCCAGATAGAACTAGCATGCTTCCTCTTCTGGTAAAGCACCATTTTGGGTTGGCTTTTTTTTTTTCTCATGTCTGTCAGTGCCCATTGTTATTACACATTTTTTGTTTGTTTGTTTAATAACTGTATAGCTTATTGATTGTTTTATCATACCACTACTTGGCTAAATGTGTGGCTGGGTTACAACTAAGGTGTAATTAATTACCTGGTTAATAACTGCTTAAGTATAATGTGTAGAGGGGCCCTGAGTCTTATTAGCAGCATTCAGATGATTTCACATTCAATTACACTCAGCTTTTTTACAATCCAGGGTTTTTTAGGAGGTTTTCCAAGTACAAGGAATATGTCAGATCTGATGATATTGAGATATCATCAAAGTTTCAAGGTTCATTAACTTTTTCTTTAGCAAAACTGGCTGAATCCTGAGGATTAAAATTTACAATAATTTCTTCTCCCCTTTCTTCTTCCTCTTTATTATACAATTTAAAGGCTGAAGTTAGGTGCCTTAGCTAAGGTAAGGTTCTTTTTTTCTCTCTCTATTCTTTTTTTCTTCCCAGCATACCCCACTGATCCCTCAGCCATTTTCATAAGTCAAAGATGAGATGTAGGGAGTTTGGTTTATCATTCGCTTTCTATCCACTTCTTCTTATTCCCCTATGGCTTCCCCACCCATGTTTTTCTCATTCCCATTTCAGAAGCAATAGTTCTTATTTGCTACTAAAAATATAAAGCAATATAAAGAACAAAATAGTTATACAATGGCTTTACCAGTGTTTGATTGGGTTAAATATTAGGAAGGTATTTGGTTGAGGAACATGTAAGCTGCAATAGTGGGAAAAAGAAAGCTGACAATAGAAGCTGGGCTAATTTCTGGAAGGTAGTGGACAATCTTACCTCCTTTGGTTAATACATTAATTGACAAACAGGCCTTTTCTGCCTCTAAATTCTTCAATATAGTAAGTAGTCCACTGCCTCGCCTCCAGCCCACTCATGCTTGCTAAGTTCCACGAATTCACTGACGAAGTTAGCATGGTTCCCCAGAGTCTAAAATGTGTCTTGACCTCAGAGACTTCCTTTGGAAATTTATCCTTCTAGTGCTAAGACCTCATTCAGTCTAAATTGTTTTTTGCACTATGAGGTCATAAGGCAGTCATCACCAGCCAGTCCTATCCTGGGTTAGTTCCTTTAAAGAGTTCAAGTTGTTGCTATGTTAATCTGTAGACCCTAGGCCTCCAATTTTTCTAAGAGCCCCTCAGCTCTATTACTGTTACGCACCCTCTACACATTATATCTATTATGCAATGACCTAAATAATTGTGCAATACATTTAGACTGGCTACACATGCACATTAACAATGGCACCTTAAAAAGGTCCAACCAGCTATAAAGTTATTGCTTAAAAGTGTGTTTATAGCTGGTTTCTATCCAGCTTTAATTTGCACATGTAAGCAGTCCTCCATGGCTGGGAGACTGCAGCAGCTGCAATCTCCCAGCCACAAGGCACCCCACACCCCACCAGGACAGGGAGATCATAGCAGCACCCAGCTGCTACCAGGACTGACATTCCCACAACTGATAGGGTTATTGGTTTGAGCTGTGCCATGCACAGCTGGGGCTAAGGCTGAGACTCTGCTGCTGAGGGGACTCTTGGCCCCAGCAATGCCTGACAGCTGTGGACCCTGGCTCCTACCAGTGCCCTGTAGTCTCCCAGCTGGGGGAGGGGGGGGAAAGCACCCCACAACTGGGAGCCCCATCAGCAGAGGGAGCTTCCAGCCATGAGAGCCTGCTTCTTGCTGGTGCAGGGAAAGCCTACACATGTGGAAGCACAATTGTGTGAATCGAGCATTAGATCCTATTACAACTTTACCTGCACATGTAGAGGGGGCCCCCAAGTCTCTGATCTGAGCAACTTTCTTCTCATCATGATGCATTTGACAAATCTAAAATACCTTGAACATCTGTTAGGATTTACAATTCTTGGGAGTCATTCAACCAGTAGAAGTATTTCAGTTCCACAAAACAGTTTTTTTTTTTTAAACCAAAAACAAACGCTCTACAAATCAGTTATTAGTCAGCTACAATACAGTATCTAGAATCCATAGGTTAGAATAGGGAAGCAAAGGCCACGTGCGTGTCCATGTTGTCAGGACATGCCTCTCTTCCCCACTGCATCCAAGATTTTCTCTCTTCCACCACGCTGGGCACCCAGCCCTGAAGTATCAGCCTTGACATCTTAGCTCTTTGTTTCAAGCTCTATTCAAGTGGTTTTCACATGATCCCTCTAATGTTCATGCATTGGTCTTCCACTTCATCTTTAAGGCAACCCTATACACATGCTGACAATCTATGGTAATTTGTTTTTAAAATCCAGGCTTGATTACATGACTGGCAGCTATCACCTACTTCCATGTTCCAGAGAAGGAATTAACCCTCCAGTCATAGTAGATAACAATATAACACTGAGTAGGTGAAGTAGCTTGTACATATTTGTCATAAAAATATTAGAATACTTCCCCTTACTCTCTACAAGTTTATCAGTCAATTGATCAAGTGCTTTTTCAAGTCTTTCAGCCTTTGAGATTCCCTGAACAAGAGTAGTATCAGACACCCTGCTTCAACAATACACATTACATTTTTAAGCACTCCAAAGGACAGACAGTCCAGTGCCTCCATTGTAACTCAATCATGTGCTAAAATGCTTTGCTGAATTAGAGAGAGAATGAATCATGTGTCTGATCTCTTAATGCTGAGAATCCTTGAAGTATGCAAGATGAGGACCAGCCTAACAAAGACAGACACTTTGTCAAGGTGTTGACACAAGACAATACCAGCAAAGGTAGAAAAAGATCTGTGTGAGTCAAATTAGAATCTGGGTGCAGATTAAAATGACCTGAAAGAAGTCCTTTGGAACCTCAATCTTACATTTTAGGCTACTATTCAGACTCATTCTCACTTTGTCTAAGTTATTTCAACCCTGCTTCCTTCAAACTCTTTGGTGTAGTAGCAGTTTGTCATTTCTTTCCTCAGGCACAATAATCACTTTACCCATTGTGTCAAAACAGTCACCATTGCTGTACAGTTAAAGTCCTCTGAGTACAACCCACATTCCTGGCTTATACTGCAGTGAAGATCTTGACGATTCCTGATAACTGTTATTTCAGTGGTGGTTTAGGTTTATTTTACATGGACACACAAAGGTTTCTCCAGCTAGTTTTTTTTCTTGGATATTAAAATAAAGGGGGAACCCCTTGTTAGAAGTCAGTCTGCTGTTCATCCACTGTGTAGTACTATATCCTAAACCCAGAAAGAGACTTGCTATTGGCATCTTTGTACACTTCATGGTAGCCCTTTCAGTGTGTTCGATTACTCATAAAATGGATCTGATTCTAAATTTCATATCTTGATGGGGTGGTCAATATGAAAAAGGGGTATTTTATTCCTAATGCTGTATTAACAGACATTAAGTTAATTTGTACTGGGACAAGAAAAGACTTTAAAACATTTGTTCCATTCCACAAATCACATTTCGGTGTCAGAAACAAATCACAATACTGGGTTGCATATGGATGGCAAATGGAATAAAGTAATTTTAATTCTGAATCTTAGTTCTGAGATCATTTCTAGTTTATGTAAATGTTAAGGCTAACATTACCTTATAACCAGTTGTTTGCCAGTCCTTTACCTAGTTTCACAGCCTACTGAGTTTACACAAAGGAATAAATTCAACTGTAATAGGCCAGGCCACAACTCTGGATCCAGCCAGTCTCAAGCAAGAGACCAAGGTAAATCATCCCCAGAATAAGTGCCATCTGCCGCAAGCCCAGAGCATTGCCCTAGTCCCATATGGGCTGAATGAGGCAATCAGGGCAGTCAATCCTCTGAAGCCACCTGCTCCAGCCCTTAAAAGCCAGGCTCATTCTGTAACTTCCAGGCCTGGGAAAAGCTGGAAGTTTTTCTTTCTGACCTTCTACATGCTTCTTTGCTGGTCTTCTGATTTTGACTCTTGGCTCTGACAAGACCCTTAGCATTCCTTGATTCCAGTTCCCTGCTCTAGATTCTGGTTTGACCTTCAACTTTGGCTCTTGTCTTCTGATCCTAGTTAACCTCTTTCAGTTGACCAGTTTACCTCTGGTTTTGGATTTCTGACCCTGGTTGGTCCTGGCTTTGGCTATGGCTTCTGAATCCAGTTCTGAGTCTGGACCCCTTTAGAGCCCAGCTCCCTGAAAAGCCAATCTACACTATACCTCCACTTCAGGTAACTAAGCCCTAGGCAAGACTGTCTACTTCCTGGTGCATAACATAAACAATGCAAGTTTGCGTTGTAATATTTTTTTATTTTTAAGAATAGATCCAAATTAACATAGGCAATGGATTTAACTTTTTTTTCTACTAATTTGATTTAATACTTATCTTAATGTCAGAAGGCAGTTTCTACCCTTTAAGAGGTAGAGTGCCTTTCAGAAATGAACTGAAGCCATTTGAGTTGATGTAACGTATATTGTAGTCTGGCTAGTTATCTCAGAATATATCTACGTATTTATTAATGTGATTGTTCAGAGCACAGTAATGGTTATACATTTCTATAATTATCGTAGAATCACTTGGTGGAGGGTGGGAAAGGAAGGATGAGGCCTCCTGAAGTCATCTAGTTCAATCCCTTGCTCAAGGCAGAATTTCCCTGGTTAAAATTATCCTGGATCCTTGTTTTTAAACGCATCCAATTGGGAAATTCCAGTCTTCTTTTCCAGGTCTGTTCCAGTGCTTAACCACCTTCAGAGTTAGGAAAAATCTTCCTAATATCCAATCTAAATCTTACTTGTTGCAATTTAAGCCCCTTACTTCTCTTTTTCCCTGTGCACCCAAAGAATAGCTGATTGTGCCCTGCCTACTTCCATCCTCTTTTATAACTTTTTTATTTTTTTGTATTTGAACATTTTATATATGTGTGTGTGTGTGTGTGTGTGTGTAAAATCCCTTTTACTGTGTCCTTTCTACACTAGATTAAATAAACCAAGTTCTTCCAACCTTTCCTCATTTGTCATGTTTTCTAGATCTTTAATCATTGCTGCTCTTCTCTGGACATTCTTCCAATGTGTTCATATTTTTTCCTGAACTGCAGTTTCTAAACTGAAACACACATTCCAGGTAGGACCTCATCAGTGCTGAAGACGGTGGAAGAATCATTTTCCATGACTTGTTTGTGGCTCTCCTTTTAATGCGTTCCAGTCTGTTCTTAGCTTTTATTGCAACAGAAATACACTATTGATTCTTATTCAGCTTGTTATTTGTTATAATGGGTGCAGTAGCGTAATTTAGGGATAATGACTGGGGCAGCAGCCCTGGGTGTTGCCTTTCTGGAGAGGTGAAAAAGCAGCCATTGCTGAAGCAACAGCCGTTCATTCTGCTACAATCTACACAGCAGGAGCTGGAGTTGCTATGAGTGCCACATGGCTACCCTGGGTGCAGACCTGTGTTGCTATGCCTGTGTGCATGCCTGTACATGTGTCTGCATTTGTCCTAGTCTGAGTAAAGTATTTTGCACTTGTCCCGATTTTAACATAATTCAATTTATTTCAGACTGTTTAGTCAAAGTATTAAAGTCATTTTTAATCCTGATCCTATCCTCCAAAATGTCTGGTACCCACTCAGCTTGGTGTCATCTGAAAACTTACCAAGAATTCACTCAGTTTCAATATGATCAGTACTGATATAGAAGATGAATAGCACCAAAGCAAACTCTTCAGGCACTCCATTTAGTACCTCCCTCCAATTAGACATTGAGCAATGGATGACTAGTCTTTGAGTACACGGATCCATCTTGTATGCATGCAACTTTTAGTAGTTTAATCAACACTGTTTTCTTAGCTTACTGATATGTGTTTTCTTTTCTACAGTGTACTTATAGGTGTCACTTCCACTCACCTCTCCATCCACAAAATGAATCCTTTTGTCACAGAAGGAAAATAGATTCAGTTAAGCACAACCAATTTCTGAAAATTATCTGTAGAGTAGGTTGAAAATGGCCAAAATATCACAAAAATAATTTTGGTTTTTTTCCTATTGATTAAAAAGTCACACACTTTCATAGTGCTGCATCTCCTCAATCCTAATTGTGATGGCCCAGGTCCTGTGAAGACTTACATTTGTGTCTAATATTATACACTGAATCCTTCCATTGACATAAATGGAACTATTTGCAGTACACAAAATACACTTCAGCACTTATTTCTTCTAATTTATTCCACCTAGGCCACTATATAACTAACAGCTGGTAACAAATGTTAGTACTTATCCACCAGATTATGTTTCCAGGTGTTCAAACACTGTACTATAATGATAGCAGCCATAAAAGATGTGCATTAATACATTCTACTGTATCTAATTACAATTAGTGTCAATCTTTTAAAAGTTAGAGATGGCTGAAAATCTGAGTGGCCAATTCAAAGACAATTTTCAACATTTGAAATTTGGTTTAGCTCTGGTTGGTTGGTTGGTTTAGTTTGAACAAAAACATCTTAGAAATTTCATGTGAAATAAAAAAAAATCATGAAATTCTTACTTTAGAAATGCTGACAGGTGGTGCTTCTAAAACAAAAAATATCTGTGGGACCCCCAGCAGATGGTAATTGAGACTTATTATTTTTGTTAGTTTTACTACTGTCCACCATTGAATAGCCACACTTTAGTTATTTCAACAATTAATCACCCACATTTGTCAAAAATGTGCCTTATTTATAATTTAAGTCTGTCACTAGCCCATCTTGCTTTATAGGACACTGGCTAAGTTTCCACTGTCATGGCTCTCCTGAAATCATGCTTGCATTACACCTTTCACTACGTATCCAGCTTGCACACAAGGTTGGAGTAGGGTAGACTCCATTGGAAAGGAATCCTTTCTGTTTTAGCTTACCCTGTGTGCACTGCAGGCTAAAGTCCTTTCTCACTTGCACTGATACAATTCCATTGGGCCAGATTTTGTTATGTTACTAAAATGTAGTCCAGAATAGTGTCATTTACAATAGAATGAATCCAAATTGAATATCAAATACATCACAGACATTATATCTGTGCGGGCTGGCTCCCGATCTTGGGGGCGAGCCGGGCCCGTCTTTGTGCACACAGGCTGTGGCCAGCAGCCCGGGCACGCGGGGCCGGAGAAAACGGCGGCGCGGTATGGCACGCTCGAGCTAGAATCAGTCACGGAGGCGTAATGGTTGATTGAAAAGATTATTTACTTACACCCAAGGTGGTCGCGGTGTAGGCTGGTCAGCTTTCCAGGCACAGCTCCGCTTGAGTTCTCAGTGGAGGACTCTAATAGACTCGGTTCCTGACCCCAGAGCGGTTTAGGCTCCGTGGGTTCAACAATTCTCGTTCACGGAGCAGCTGAATCTCCGTGGGTTACACTCGGTTCCCAGGTCCCCCGGAGCTGTTAAGACTCCGTGGGTTCGACAACTGGGTCCATAGGATAGGGATACGTCTGGACTGCGATCGGCAATGGGGAGAGGCTAGACGTTATATGCCCTGGAGTTGTTAAGGCTCCGGGGGTTCGGTAAATAGGTCCCCCGGAGTTGTTGAAGCTCTGTGGGTTCGACAAATTAAACCTCTGTTGCCCTCTTAAGGAAAAAGCTGGGTTCGAGAGGATCAGTAGCGCTTAGAGATCCTCACGCTCCTTTCCCGAACTCCACGTGCTTTCTCTCTCTCCGACTTGGGCGGAAACTACCCAAGCCTTTTGTACGGCTAA
>NW_005841908.1:853849-854568 GCF_000455745.1 Alligator sinensis
GGCGGAAACCTCCCAATCCTTTTGGCACGGCTAGAAAGCCAATAGCTAGCTGCCACGTGTGCCTATATTAAGATCGGCCAATAATGTGGCGGAAATCTTAATACAAATGGCGGGAACTTCCTTGTACCGTGCATCACTATAATGCAAAAGAAATGCACGATGCAAAGAAGGCTACAAAACTGGCAGGAAAAGCTCCTGCACGCGGGGTCTTAATTGCAACAGAACGCTCCACCGTGCAAAAGAGCTGCAATTTAGCGGGAACACAATTTAGTGATGCTGAAGCACACACAAACAAAAAAAATCACAACTTTGGGTTGTGACAATATCAAGACTCATTGTGTAAATGCATTAAGAGCCTGGAAAAGATAAGACTCCAAAACTCAGGACTGCCAGGATAAGTTAGGCCCCATTTCACTTGTTTTCCTTTTGGCCTCATGATTCTTTCTCTCTTGGTTGACTAATTGGCCTGCTTTAGGAGGTGGAGGGGTCACAGACATAACCACACTAGACTGTGGGGAGGCTAGGATATTCTGTTGGAACATAGAAGGTTCAACTCCCCAGAAGCTGGAACTGGCCAGCATTTCAGGTTTTGTATGTCCTGGGTGAGTACCCAACCCATTAGGCTGTTTGAGAAGTATTTTTATGGTTTGTCCACATACATATCTATCTGCTCAAATCAAAAACTTCGCTAAGATATGTGCCTTATGTGATCAGCAGGA
>NW_005841908.1:854599-867047 GCF_000455745.1 Alligator sinensis
AGAATTGCAAAGAAATGCAGGCATTTCAGTATAGGCTGACATTCCCCACTGAATGAGGGAAGAGATCTGCACACCCTGTTTCTGGAAGCCTCAAAGTTCTGCCTATTGATAAGAATAGCAGAGTTGTATGGGTCTGCAGGGAGAAGCAGAATTTGCTTTTGGTGGTACACTAGCTATAAGCTAGATTCCCACTGAAAATATAAGGGCCTGGTTACAAATTACAGTGAGCCGCGCAACTGTTGATGGGTGTTAGTGCTAGCTCAAGTTTGCAGTTACATTTTCAGGCCAGCAGGGGTTGGAAGACTGAAAAGTAAGAATCCCCCCTTCTATTCTGGGCTTTCCTCCTCCCCCTAGGACTCCCCTCTGCTCCCAGGGCTTCCCCCCCAACCCTGCTTACTTGTGGTTGCCTTTGCTGTCTATCCTGGGGAAACAGACAGTGAAGAGTTAAACTGCCTGCCTGGCCAAGGCTGCTGCTCTTCTCTGGGCTGTGCTTGCTGAGAGAGCAGCAGCAGAAACCCTGCAGGCAGGTTAACTTTTCTCTGCTTTCTCCCAAGGGACAGATTGCATAGGCAGCCACAAGTAAG
Source organism: Alligator sinensis (assembly GCF_000455745.1). NCBI lineage: Eukaryota > Metazoa > Chordata > Crocodylia > Alligatoridae > Alligator > Alligator sinensis. The sequence continues at coordinate 855,184 of NW_005841908.1, forward strand.
TGGGAGAGGGAACAAGGGGGAAGTGAAGGGGAGGATCTGGGGTACTGGAGAAGGTGGGGAAGGGGGCAGCAGGCCTTATTGAGGCCAGTGGAGGAGAGGAGGAAGGAAATTGTTTACACTAAGGTGCTGCCTAGAGCAGCTACACCTTACTGTTACATGACTTGTGTAACATGGATCAGAGATAATCCTGCCCTAGAGTGGTGTAACTATGAGCCACATGATGAATGCTTGCAATTAGTTTCAGGTGTTATAGACAGTCCAGAGGTTAAGAGCTCCAAGTGCCACCCAAAATTACTGTGTTACAAGGCCCTAAGAGAACTATACTTCTGCACAGATGGAGTAGAATACATCCTTGATCCTGATCATGTAAATGAGGATTTTGCTAGCAGCTGTGCCAGAATCAGGCAATTATTTCAGACAGAGGGCCGCTTACTGAATTTTGGCAAGCTGTCAAGGACTGTATGGGTAGCTCCGCTCCTTGACACGTGCCCAGCCCGCCATCTTGTGGTTAGAAATCCCAACCCCTAACCCTCAACCTTTGCCACCAGAAGTCCCTCCCCTTGCCCCCAGAAGTATTCCTTTCAGCAAGGTGTTTTGCCATCTCAGAACCAGAAAAATACCAAATTATAGTCTAAAAATAAAAAAATCTACATCATTCATTTAATTTGATTTCAAAAAAGATTTTTGTCCAGATTTATATGTTTTTGTGTAGTGTGCATAGTGGTGATCACATAATAGCTTAAATGAAGTCTTACTCTTGTATGTTGTGGGGGGTATGGGGGGGTGGGTATAGGTTTGTGGGGGGCTATGGGAGCGTGGGTATGTGGGGTGTGGAGGAGTTGGGGTGGATAGGTGGGTGGGTTTGGGGTGGGTGTGTAGATATGTGGGGTGTGAGTGAGTATTCGGTTGTGGGGGCTGTGTGTGGTGGGAGGGTGGCCTGGGTTTGTGAGGGGGTGTGGGTGTGGGGTCTGCATGTATGGCAGTGTGAGGGGGTCTGTGGGTGCATGTGTATGGTGGGGCGTGTGTGGGACTTGCCCTACGAACAAACACACATACTCTGTCCCTCCCTCACTACATGCACACTCTATTCCTCCCTCCTTGCTCTCTCTCTGTCCCCCTCCCTGCCTCCCTCCCTCATTGCATGGATGAATGCACACACCCACCCCCTCCCCAACTCCTGGCCCCAGGGTACCAGCGCAGGCCCTGTGCTCCCATAGTCTGCCCATGCAGCTGGGAGCCACATGGTGCAGGAAGTGGCCAGTGGGTGGCGAGGGAAGTGCTGAAAGCAGTGGGGGGGGGGGGGTGGAGTGGGAGCAAGCAGGTTCATGGGAGCACAGAGACAGCTGGGTGGGGAGTGTGGGGCTGCACTGGCATCCCGGGGCCAGTGCCAGCAGGGCCCAGAGTGGGGCAGCAGAAGCGCAACTTTCCAGTTAGCAGGGGCTCTGTGGAGTTGAACCAGCTCCTCTCTCTCCTTGTTAGAACAGCCCAGCCCAGCTCCATAGACCCCTGCCAACGTACACCCCGTGCTCTTGCCCCCCTACCCTCTGGGCCCCACTGGTGCTGGCCCCAGGACACGAATGCAACCCCACACTCCCCGCCAGCTGTTGCTGTGCTCCCACATGCCCTCTTGCTCCCACTCCCTGCCCTGTCCCTTCCTCCCCTACTGCCTTTCCCCACTTTCCTGCCTACCTCTACGGTGCTCCAGCACCACATAGTTCTCAGCTGCATGGCCACTACCACAGGATTCAGCAGAAGCTGGCCTGGCCCCAAGGACTGGGACAATTGTTCACTGTCCTTCCCTGCCTCCCTCCTCTCCATCGCACCCCACCCCCACCATGTTCTTATCTGAATTCACCTCTCCAGCACAGGGAGGCGGAAAAAAAACCCATGGTCCCAGGCCAGAAACCTCTTCTAGGCAGAAGCTTCCAGTTGGGGGGGTTGGGGCTGGGGGAGAGGGCCAGGCGGGCCTTGCTGCTGGGTCCTGCCACTGACTTTCTCTGGATCCTACTGCCCCTGGCTCCTGATATGTTTAACAGGCAGCCAGGAGAAGATGAATATGAATTTTCTAATTTTTTTTACTGGCCCCATGGGGGATGGAATGACCTGGTGGACCAGATCAAGCCTGCAAACCATATTTACCCACCCCATAGCTATGCATTAGACATCTAGAGTGTGGAATAGAACTTACTCCTTAGTTCTTATTTTGGCTTATAATATTATATGTAAATCTCTCATTAATACATTAGCTTGCTTGCTTTTCAGTTTCAGTCACGCCTAGTGTTTCAGCAGGCCCATTTGAGAGACACACCCATTGAATCTTCTCCTTGTATGTTCCAGCTCCTCTCCTCAGACATGTGGTATTAACTATTCCTAACATCTGTTCATTTTGCTGGTGATCATAAAAAACAACACCACTGGCCTTGTGCTATTCTGCTTAGTACTCCTAAGAGTAAATGCACACTGTGTAGTAATGGTGCTTAGAGGAACACTGTCAATCTATTTTTTGTATTGCTTACTGCTAAAAACTTTCTTGATGAAATAAATTCACTTTGAACAAGGCTAACAAAGATGAAGGTGCCTTAGGGATTGGTATTGCAAAGGAATGTCAAATCTATTTTGGGAAACAACATTGGGGAAAGAAAATTATCTTTCATTATTCTGTTCATTTCATAGTATGTTTTCCTCTATAAAACACAGTGTCTAAAATGCTTCTTCTTATTGGTCTCTGTACAACACTGTAAGATAAATGTACATACTACACGAATGCAAAATTTTCTCTCCCTTATTTTCTCATTTCACTTTCTAATCATTCTATACATAACTGCTGTCAGACCTCCATACAGTATTTTCTTTACTGCCTTGCTGATTCCAATATCTTTTGTTTATAGTCTAATTTACAGAGCTCAGGAGAGAGAAGAATATTTGTGCCAAGAATGCCTTTAATGGTTGCAGTAATTTTTTTTTTCCTGAACACATTTATATGTGGGGAATTCACATCATTTACTAGATCTTGCATGTAAGTGCAAAAAAATTATTTTTTTATAAGCAGGGATGCTGAGATATATATTAGCTATGGGCCTGGCTCCATTTTATTGTAATTTAACATCAAATAGTTCTAGTAATTGTGCTGGGGAAAAAAAGATAGGGTATTTTAAGCCATTGTGACCACAAAGGAAATGGTTATGCAAAGGAGGAATGGGATAAATACATGATTGGAAAACTGGAATACATTTTGTAGAGTTTTTATATTAGACAAGAGGATACATTGGAGGAAATATAGGAGCTGTCCGAGGACTTGTTATCTTGTTTTGTTAAAAAGTGAAAAAGTCAATATTGAAAGTAATGGATATAAACAGCTAACATAGAGTTTTGCCTTTGCAGCTGGTTCCTTTCTATAGCAAGGCTTTTGTGATACCTTCTAGATGTCTAGGCTCTTATTTCTAAAAGTAAAGTATCAAAATGAATGTGTGAACACTCAAGAACTGACAACTTGGACAAACAATTAGGGAGGAATATAGACGTATTGGTTGGGCATGCAGGGATGAAATCTGGAAGGCCAAAGCACAACTGTAGTTGCAGCTAGCAAGGGACATGGAGGGTAACAAGAAGAGTTTCTATAAGTATGTCAGCAACAAAAGGAAGGTCAGGGAAAGTTAGGGTCCCTTTCTGAATGGAGGAGGCAACCTAGTGAGAGATGATGCAGAACAATCTGACGTCCTCAATGCCTTTTCACCTCTTTTACTTCAGTGCCTCTTTACCTCACAGGCAAGGTCAGCTCCCAGACTACTGCACCTGGGAGCACAGTTTAGAATCGTAGAATCATAAACACCATAGAAATTAAGGGCTGGAAGGGACCCCAAAAGATCATTGGATCTAACCTCACCCCTGCTGTGAGCAGGAATAATGGTGAAATCAAATAATCCCAGCAAGATGTCTGTCCAGTCTCCTCTTAAAGACTTCCAAGGTTGGGGACTGCACCACCTCCTTGGAAAATCTATTCTCAGCCTTACCATAGACAAGTTCTTCCTTACATCCAACTTGAAACCATCCTCTAACAGTTTATGGCCATTGCTCCTTCTCCTCCTCTGGGGTGCCCTAATGAACATTCACCCCTTACATATTTATAGACTGCCACCAAGTCCCCCCCCCCCCCCCCCCCCCTCAGGCTGAACTGTCCCAGTTCTTTCCTCCTTAAATTTGTCCTCCAGGCCCTTAATCATTTTTGTGGCTCTTCTCTGCACCCTTTCAAGATTCTCCATGTCTTTTTTGAAGTGCAGCACCCAGAACTGGACATAGTACCCCAGCTGGGATTTATCCAGTGCCAAGTAGAGAGGAAGTATCACTTTCTTAGCCCTGCTTGAGACACATCAGCTAGCATATCACAGTATGCTATTAGCTCTGTTGACTACAGCACCGCATTGGTGGCTCACGATCATCCTGTGATCAGCCATAACCCTGAGGTCCCTTTCAGTCCTCGTGTTGGCAAGGACCTCTCCTAACCTATATTCAGGCCTCTGGTTACATCTCCCCAGATGAAGCACTCTGCATTTATCCTTATTAAACTGCATCCAGTTCTGCTCTGCCCACCTTTCCAGCTTGTCCAGGTTCACTTGGATCCACATCCTACGTCTAGCATGACCACTTTTTCCCATAACTTAGTTTCATCCACAAACTTGGCCAGCGTGCTTTCCACATCCTCATCTACGTTGTTGATAAAGATGTTGAACAGCATGGGGCTAAGAAATGAACCCTGTGGAACACCACTGGCCACCTCCCACTAAGACAATACAGACCCATCCACTCACACTCTTTAGATTTGAAACCTTAGGTTGTTCCCAACCGACCTGACCATGGACTCCAAGTCCAAAATCACCCAGTTTTTTTATAAGGGCATCATGGGAGACCATATCAAAGGCCTTTTTAAAATCCAAGTATATGACATCAATCATGTTTCCCACATCTAAGTGGTTCATTACTTGATCATAGAAAAAGATGTGGTTGGTGAGACATGATCTGCCCGCAATGAAACCATGTTGTCTATCCTTCAGCATCATGCCTTCTACCAGTCTCTCACAAATAGATTTCTTGATATTTTTTTCCAAAATGTTACCCAGTATTGAGGTCAAACTGAGCAACTTATAGTTTCCTGGGTCCGCCTCTTCTTAAAATAGGCACCACATTGCCCTTTTCAGTCTTCTGGGACCTCTCCCAGGCACCATGAATCTTTAAATACCTTCTCCAATGGTCCCGCAATGACTCCGGCCAATTTCCTCAGCACGGATGTAGTCCATCAGGTCCTGCTGACTTGAAGACATTCAGCCCCTCTAAGTGCTCCCTCCCCAGTTTGACACTGACCATTGATTGGCGATCACCTCCCAACCCACCACATCCATCCAGTATCTGACCAGGCAGGTGACCACCATTTGTGTGCAAGAACACCAGTGCAATGAAAAGCTGCAAATCTCTAGTACAATTTAAATACACCAATTAGAATTTGGAATCAAATGATGACAGTAGTTATAGTTGTTAGTCCTCAAAGCCCAAGTCCAAATAATCATGGTGTTGGGGACTTGAGGAGCTCTCCACTAGGTATTGATCTACTGCCCAATTCCACCTAGTGTCTGATAATTGCATACAAAGATCACAGATTCAAAGATCAGTTTTAAAACAACTGGACTATATTATATAATAAGAAACTAAACAATAGGATAACAGGACATATATATAATAGCGGGTAACGATACAACTATGTGAGGGATAGGCAATAGAAACAATAGACAAAAAGCAAAGTAAGCCACAAAGGGGCTGTCAGCTCTGTCACTGCAGATCTCCTCAGGGCACTGAGCATTTCAAGGATCCCAGGGGCAGGAAATACTTTACCCTCAGTGTGGATGATGGTTGATGGACACCCAGGTTCAGGTATGCTCCCTCCTAGAAGCAGCACTAGGAGTACTCCCTTCTCTGAGTAGCACTCAAATACAACTACATCAGGTCAGCTTAGCAAAAGACCACACTTGTACCCATAGAAGCTCACCACAAGCATGTCCCACAGACTTGCACCAAGCGAACCCTTCACTCTCACCCACTTCACAGGTACAAGCTCCTTTTATTCCTAGTGGTCATACCACTCCTGCCAATCACTCAAGTGTCCAGTCTGCTGGACAGGAGCTGTGCCACTCACCCATCCTTTTATCAATCAGCTGTTCCATCACCTCAGAAGGTGAACAGCTCACCTTAGCTATCATTCGTGCCACTGCTTGGTTTCTACTGAGCTTGTTCCACTCCATGAAAGCAGGTCATGCCATCATCACAGTCAAGAATTCACTATGTCTAGAACTCCCACTCCCCCCCTGACTCCTACTCAAAGTAAGCCTCACACTTACAAGCAGTTCCTCAATAGAAAATTCCAATGGGGAAGTCAAGACCAGAAACTGGGCCAACAGCAAAGTATTCATTAAAAAGTTCAGCTGTCTCCTGACTGTGTGTTATCAGCTATCCCGTCCCATTCTGCAAGGACCCAACATATCCCTTGGTCTTCCTCCTGCTCCCTATATACCTAAAAAGGAATTTTTATTGTCCTTGATTTCAGTCACCAACCTGATCTCAGTAGCCACCCTTGCCTTCCTTATCCTCTCCCTACAAATACAGGATATAACTGTATATTCCACCCATTGTTTCCACTGTCTGTAAGCCTCCTTTTTCTTTTTTAAGCACTCAATGACTCATATGGTAAGCCAAGAGGGCTTTCCAGCCCCTTTACCACCTTTTTTGTATACAGGAATGGAACTTTTTTGCACTTTTAAGATTGCCTCTTTGAGGAACGACCACCGTTCCTGAATCCCTTCCCTTCCAGTCCTTCTTCCCATAGGGTCTCTCCCATTATTTTTCTAAACTCATTGAAGTCATCCTTCCTGAAGTCAACACCTCTGCCCTACTGGCTGACTTCCCTGCCCTATGACAGATGGTGAATTCTACCATCTCATGATCACTTCTGCAGTAGTGAGGCCACATCTGGAGTACTGTCTCTAGGTTTGGGCCCCTCACTACAGAAAAGATGTGGACAAATTGGGAAGAGTCCAGTGGAGATCAATAAAAATGGTTAGGGGTCTGGGGTATGTGACTTCTGACGAGAGGCAGAGGGAACTGTGTTTTTTTAGTTTGGAGAAGAGAAGACTGGGGTGGGATTTAACATCAGCCTTCAAGTACCTGAAGAGTGGTTTCAAAGAGGTTGGAGTTAGACTGTTCTCAGTGATGGCAAATAATAGAATAAGGAGTAATGGTCTCTAGTTGCAGCAAAGGAAGCTTAGGTTAGATATCAGGAAACACTTTCACATTAGGACAATAGTAACATACTGGAAGAGGTTACCCAGAGAGGTTGATGACTCTCTATCCCTGGAGGTTTTTAAGACCCAGGTAGACAAAGCATTGGCTGGGATGATCTATTTGGGGCTGGCCCTGCTTTGAGCAGGGGGTTGGACTAGATGACCTCCCAAGGCCCCTTTCAACCCCAATTTTTTATGATTCTATATTGCTAAGATTGCATAGCACTCCATGTTACCCTTTAAAGGATCTCAAAGCCTGGCAGGGTGACACAGCACCCTAGTTCAGAATCAGTATTCTACAGAGGGCATGAGTTCAGACTCGCTTCTGTGTTTAATGTTCTTTTTGGATAGCTATAGGCTATCCTGATCAGCATCTCTGCTGCATCTCAGCCCTCTGAATTGCCTTGAAGAGGCATCTAATTCTCTTTCTTTGAATCATCCTCCTGGAGCCAAGCATATATAAAGCATTTCAGTCCCTGAGTTGGATCTGTACTCTTAGCAGGCAGTAGCTGGAACTCTATAATACCCAGTTTTCTGGAAGTAGATTCTGGTTCTGGTAACTAGCTCAGGTATCTATTTCATGTGTGACCCCCTTACTAATAAAAATAAGTGGAACCCAGAAATCAACTTTTGTATTTCATTTCATGTAGCGAAAGTCTTGACTAATGGCTTCAAGTACTGAATGAGATTCTCCAAAATTCATCAAACTGGAATTATAGCATTTAGTAACCAACTTTACATAAGCAAGATTATAAGTGGCTAAAATAATGCATTTCAGTGATGAGACAATGCTAATACAAATCAATTCCCATACTGAAGGCATCTGCAAATATCCCACCAATATCTCACATTTCAAAGAGAGCATGTCTCCTTTTAAAAATTCTGTGTATAACCCCTCGTGTGAGGGGGTGTGTGGTAGTGATAACTTAGTTTCCCCCAAGAATACCTCTAGGAGGTACAAAAAAGTTGGATGTGTTTATACCCATAGGCATTAGAACTACAATCAGTAATATAACCCACAAAACCCAGCATAGAAACCTGATAACAAAATTAACCCTTTCAAAAGTACAATTTAAAACCACAACTCCAACAGTCTCACAAGGTCCATTCAGAGTCAGACACTTCACCTAGTGCACTGCTCCAACTGTCCCAGATAGCACAAGGTCTTTCACTGCTCCAGTCTGACTGCACTACCTTCTGCGGCCTTTTAAATGCAACTCAGTCTCTGCTCTGTTGCAGCAGTCAGATTATGTCTCTGCTGGGGTCTCAGCAGGGAATTTGATTCATTTCCAAGTTGCATTCAGGCTCCTCCACAATCTCCCTGAGGACATGACCATGAGGAGGAACATACGTTTCCCCGGGGACAAGTAGCAGTGACATGTGGCAAGTTGCCCCAGGTGAGGAAAGGCTGAGCCCAGCACCTAGGCTGGCCCCAGGAGCCTTACCTGGGATTCTGGGGGCCTCCCAGGATTGCTCCGGTGGCAATCCAGGTACATGGAGCCTGGCCAGCCAGAGCATGTTTCTGGCTGCTGGCCAGGCTCCGGTTTTGGGTGGTGCAGTTTTGTCTTGACACTAGGACCTCCTGATGTCAAAAAACCTACAGTGCTGCACATTAGCAATGCAACAAATGACTGTGTGTGCAGCGCATGCAGTTTGTGGCACTGCAGGTGGGTTTACAGTGCTGCAAACTGCACATGCACATTCATCTGGATGTGTCCCTGGGGCCTCTTTCAATGGTGCATGGAGCATATCAGGCTGCAAAGCCTCACCCCTGCTCCTTTCACATGGCACTGAGCAAAAACATCACCACTTTGCAGCTCCTCTTTTATACCCCCGCTCCTGTTCACTAGGCCTGTGCAAAGCGGCTAGTATTCGCTTCAGATTCAGGTCCAGCTCCCTGCTGGAGCCAGAGAGAACTGCCTGAATCGCTGATGCTCTCTCAATCTTTTCTGAATTGATTTGGAGAGCTTCAAATTGATTCGGACGTTTTAATTGGTCTCCTGATTCGATTCAGATTCAGAGATTTGGCCACCAAATTGGGCCAAATCTCCCCTGAATCGAATCAGCACCTGAAGGTTTGCACTGCCCTCCTGCTCACCCTCAAAGCAGTCTGGGGGCTATAGTTTAAGCCAGCTCTCTGGCTCTGGTTTTCCAGAGGTGGGAATGGCTCCATCCCTCTCTTCTTAAGCCCTGGCAACCCAGAGGCAGACCTTATATGTATTAATTTCTGCATTATATAATATTTGTTTGATGATGTTGCATTTTAGTTTACTTTATTTCCTTTGAAATGGCATAGGTGTGTGAGGGAAGGAGTAAAAAGGTGGGATTTATGACCTGTTGAATATTCAAAACAAGTAAAAATGTCTGCTGACTTTTATAAATAATATCAGCTAAGACGCAAATTACTGATAAAACCTAGAAATGCAGCTTTCTGGGTACTAGACAGAGGATTAAATGGAAACTCCACATTAAATGGTATGTACTCCATTCACTTCAAGATCCAAGACTAAATTTGTTTTCCTTTAAAAATATATACATTTGCAATCAATTGTTGACAATGAATTGTCCTTTCTGGGATCTTCGGTACTGGCTTCATCTCTGAATGTGGAATTTAGCAGGAGGATTCAAAAGTTATAAAGGCAGTTACTCAGGTGGTCAAAGTAAGTAGAGCTCTATTTACTTCAACAGAGCAGTACTGACTTCCATTAATTTATGATCTGGCCCTTGCTGCTTAACCCCATACTAGCAATGAACTTTTAAATTAGACTAGGGGCACATAGCGCTTTCCACCCCCCTCACTCATGTATAAAAGTGACAGTAAATTATGTTACTTTGTCTTGCCAGCATTATGTAACTTGATCTGTTACACAATTTCATTTTCTTTCCTTTCCATATCTTTAAAGCAGTAAAGCAAAATTTGAGACATTTTAAGAGGTTTTAGAGCTTTGATTATCACACACAGCACCTTATTCAGAGTTACAGATCTGAGTTAAAGATCTGAAGTCTTGCTTGGCTTCTACCAAGAAATTTAAGACTCCATTTGTGGTATATGCTTCACTCATTTGAAAAAGGAAGCTAAATTCGGGGGAGATTTATTTCCAAGTGACCCTTGTTGTCCTCAATCTTGTCCATTATTCTGTTCTTGGTAAACATGTTTATTTTTCTTCCTCCTAATAGTACTTCATATTTTGTGGCTCATAACTTGGTAAAAAATCCCTATTTGAAGTTAACACCTAGTTATACCATCTAGGGTTAAGATATTATTGATTGATTGATTGATTGATTGATTGATTGATTCGGGTTCCCAACAAAGGCTCAAGATTGGCTTACAGTATGAGAACAAAATAATGTAGAGAACAAGGGAACAATACAGAAGAAGAAAACAACTTACAAAAGCATGTAAAGTATTAAAATATAAAGCAATAACCCCTTAAACAATATCCTAGCTTAGTTCTACCTGCTAAACACCTGCCCAACAAGGAGGGTTGTAGGGTGCTTCTAGATGCCCAGGCTTGGGCTCTGGCAGGCCTCAGGTGGGAGGGAGTTCCAAAGCTGAGGAACGACAGCTGAGAATGACCTCCCATGCATTTTTGCCAGGCAAAATTGGTGCATCAATAGTACTTCCAGGGATTTCCTATTGATTCCCATAAGAGATCATGCTGGGGTGTAAGGGAGAAGCATTCCTTAGGACCCAGATCACTTAGGGTCTTATAGGTCAAAACCAGCCCTTTGAATCACAGCCAGAACATTACTGAAAACCAGTGCACACTCTGAAACATTGGAGGTGCATGTTCCACACCTGTCAAAAGCTGTGCTGCCACATTTTGCCACAGCTGCAGCTTCTGGACAGTCCTCAAGGACAGCACCTTGAAAAGCACAGTAGTCTAGCCATATGTTTTCATATTGAATAAAAATCAATTCCTGCAGATACTGTTGATGGGTAATAATAGTTATCTTCATTTTGAAGATGAGGAAACTAAGAGAAGTTAACTAATTTCTACAGGTCACTTGAGGACACATTATGAGCCCCTTACTTTTATTGGTTTTCAGTTCTTCACCCAAGAAGGCCTATGAATTTTATGGGATCAGCTGAGTGAAAAATTACTCTCCGCAATCTGGCTGCTGCTAAGTCAGTGAAAGAGCCCTGGTTATGAAGTCAGAACTATAGATTTCTTGTCCCATGCTTAATCTTTTAAACTGCAGTTTTCAAAATACCCACCTGGCATGTCCCTTTGAAAGTCAATGGAACATGCACTTCTATGACTCTAAGGTGCTTTTGAAAATCCCAGTCTTTGAGCCGACTGAATCTACACATTTAAGATTTTGCCATCCTGGAGTATTTATTTTCAAAAACTCCCTTTCATACGCAGGTCTTTATGAACTGCTTTCATTATACAGTACGTATAGCTGATAAGCAGCAATTCAATAGTCTTTGGGGATTTCTAGTCATTATTACTCTCCATTTAGTCGTGTCATGTTATACATACTTCCTACAGAGACCTTGATTTAATGTTTTATCCAAAGGACAAAACCTTCAGCAGG
>NW_005841908.1:867078-889675 GCF_000455745.1 Alligator sinensis
CTCCCTTAATGCTAGGTCGGATTTGGTAGATGCAGCATGTCCAGTTTTTTTGCTGCCTGGGATGTAGATTTATAATGACCCTTTTGGCTCTGAGGTAAATGAGCTTTCTCTATAAAGCAACGTACATAACTCTCTGTACCATTAGTGTTAGCAGCATCCTTGCTTGTCTTGATTATTGATGGCAGGGATCCTGGTTTTCTCTGTCAAAAAATCAGGGGAGGGAAGCAAGGAAGGGAGCCCAAGCCCGCAGTGGGCAGCCGGCTCCCATCCCTTCCCTGCACACAGATCTGGGAGGGGCACATGCCTCCCTGCTGTCCCTGGGAGTGCACACAGTGGTGGGGAGCCAGCCGTCCTTCCCTCCCCCCCGGAAAAATGCTCCATCCAAATCCCCACTTGCCCTGCAGCTGTGCATCCCAGCCCTGGCCCCAAGCCCCACGTACCACTCTGGCTGGGCAGTGGTATCTGCCCAACTCGCCCCTCCCTCTCTCCATCCCTATGGGGACCTCAATCCCTCCTCTTCTCCTGCCAGATTTACCTGCGGGAGTTGCTCTTCAGGCTGCCTGGCAGCCACGTGTGTGTAGATGCACATGGTACCTTCTGCCTGAGCGCCCTCCTCCCACTTCCCCCAGCCCCTTACAGGCTGGAACTGTGCCAGCCTGCAAGGAATGTTTTACAAAAGTGCAAAATCCATGCGTTTCCCTGTTAAAATGAAAAATCTTTAAATGTTTAATTTTGGGGCATTAAAAGGGAAAATCTGCATTTTTTTTCTTTTTTCTGTAGGAAACAGAAAACCCAGATCCCTGTTGATGATACACCTATGGTGTAGAGTTGCAATCTGACTTCATTACTTTGTAAAGGTGACTTAAGGAATTTTCTTTTTTGTTGTTGTTATTGATGTATTATTTTTACTGTTACCTTTTAGGTCTTCCCTTTCTCATCATTTTCTTCAAGTCTTGTTATTAACTTCAGTTGGAGGGGCAAGTTTGAGACACTTTGCAATGTATACTCTTATGACTGCTGGATGATTTGAAATGGTGCTGCTGTTATTACTTTAGCGTTCTGCCCTGCAACGTGCTGAGTAGTGTGGTTTCATTTTGATGAAACTCGTGCTTAATACTGAGCTTGTGAACTGTCCCATTGACTTCAGTGATATAATGTATGTACTTAAAGGTAAATATATATTTTCTAGATTGAGATCAGACTGCTCAACATCTTATGAGATGGAGTCCCAGAGTTTTTTATCTGGCTTACATGAAGAGCTGGGAAGAGCATATAAACCTAGGATAAAGATAAACCCTGGTATATTTTTCTAAAAGATATCCCAGTAGTAGAAATACCAATAAAATGTTTAATGTAGTTCATTACATTTTTTAGTTCAACAAGAGATAAGTAACTTAGAAAGCAAGTAGCAACCAAATATCACATGTGTTGGTTCTGTTACATTAGAGAGGAACAGAAAGTGGTTTTCTTTTTTTTCCCTATTAAATATTCAGTGTGCTTGATCTGTTCTTGACCATATTTGCAAGATCCGATGCTGCCTGCACAAATATTTCGAAGGTCTTTTATGCAACTTTCAGTAAAGTTAGTTCATCTGTTGATTTAAGGGGTGTCCCCTCACCCCTTGATTTATTATTAAACATTTCCACTAGATTGTTTTAAGTAGTGAGTGTCATCACGTGGCTTAAAGATGCACAGCTTTATTTCCCTAGTCATTATTCCATCAAATAGCTTCCAAGGGTCTTTTAATAAAAACAGGGTTAGGAGACTGATTACACTATAGGTCTGTATGTGTCTATGTGGGAAAGACAGAGAGAGAGAACGCTCTGAGAAATGGACAGAGAAAAGATTAGAAATGAACAACAGAGAAGGCCTTATGGTGTAATCCTAAGAGAAGGTTGACAGATTTTGGTAGATGCATGATGGATCTGGCCAACTTGAAACTTGCTAAAATTGTTGAGCTGCAGCAAGGATTTGAAGTGATGAGAGATCACCTTGAGAAGCAAATGAAAGGGTCGCTGACCCGCAAATGAAAGTCAGCATCTGGACATGGAACTGGGCCTCTCAATAGACAATAATATCCTGGTGTAGCAGACACAGTCTGCTTTTCCACACCGCACCTTAGACATGGCAAGTGGAACTAATTCAAGAGAGGAAAAAAATACTCTATTCAAAGCAAGACAAGGGCCTGTGACATTTTGAAAAGGAATAATAGATTCATAAGGTTGGAAGGGACCCTGTGGATCATCTAGTCCAATCCCCTACAAATGCAGGATTTGCTATAAACTTGGGCTGTGCGAAACGGCACAGTTCGGTTTTGACTTGCATTTCAACGTTTTGATGGAACAGCGTTTCATTTTGAATTTTGTTTTGATTTGAAACTGCTGTTTCAATTTATTTTGTTGAAACAGTTTCGCTGTTTTGACAGTTTCAACCTTTTGCCCATAGGCTATAATGGGGAAGCTTGAAACAACCTATAACTTTGTCATTTCTGGTCTGATTCAGATGAAATGTACAGAAACAGTAGTGCCTTCTGAGGGCATGAAGCCTGCCACTTTTCAAGGAGATAGGTGCAGGAGTATCAGGGAAACTGCACCTCAAAATCTTGAAAGCAAAACTCATGTCACGTGTACATGTTAAGCTACAGGGGGGTGAACACTGCAGCCATGCTAGCCCATGCTGAGGCCACAAAGCCTGCCAAGGTTCAAGGAGATAGGTGCAGGGGTTTTGCAGAAAATTCACTTCAAGCTGCCGACAAGCAAAACTCATGACATGAGTAACACTGTGTGTGTTAAGGCGCAGCAGGGTAAAAGCTGCAGGCCTGCTAGCCCCTGCTGAGGCCACAAAGCTTGCCAGCTGTCAAGGAGATAAGTGTAGTGGGCTTCTGGGTTCTGGGGCCCTGCACCTCTAGCTGCTGACAGGCAAAACTGGAACACAGAGCTCAGTAACTGACCCCAAGGCAGAAAGCAGGGCAGTTCAAACAATGCTGCCTTTTATGCAGTTTTTCCTTCCTTCCCCTAGAGCACTGGGATTGGAAGAGGCCTCGGAAGGGTGACAGTCACTGGCCAGCTACACAGTCAATAATGAGAGCACTCCCCCAGCCCTTCCCCCTCATCTCCCTCCTCCCCCGCTCCTTACTTTAGTTTCTGTTTCCCTGCAGGCAAGCCCAGCTTAAGCTTCAAAATTCAAAACGTTTTGAAAATTTCAAAACGTTTCAACTTGCCTTGTTTTGTTTTGAGGCTGTTTTGAAACTCTCTATTTCATTTCACTTTTGCTGTTTTGAGCTCGAAATGAGTCAAAACAGCATTGAAATGAAACTGCCGGCAAAATGTCACATAGCTCTACTTTAAACCATCCCAGACAGATGTTTATGCAACCTCAAAATTCTCCAGAGAAGTTTCCACAGCCTTCCTTGGTGATGTGTTCAATTGTCTTACTGTTTTATTTTCTAAACAGATTTTCCTATTTGAGAGTTAGGAAGCTTTTCTTAAAATTTTATTTAAATTTGCTTTGCTGCAAAATAAAGCCATTGCTTTAGGTCCTACCTTTTTGGCAAAGGAGAACAATTCCTGTTCTTTATATCAGCCTTTCAAATATTTGAAAACTATTACCATGCTCTCCTTAACTTCTTAAATCTCCTTTTCCTCCAACTTAAATATACCTAGTTCCTTCAGCCTTTCCTGATATGGCATCTGGCTCTGGACCCTATCAAATTCCTCTGTCTTTTTTATAATTCAGTCCCCCAAAATTGGACATAATACTCAACTTGAGGCCTAGCCTGCACCAAATAGAGTGCTTCTATCATCTTACAAGTCTGACACAGTGTGCTTCATATACATTGCATTTGCCAACTCATGTTAGGTTTATGATTTACCATAACCCCCTAGATATTTTTCATCTGTGCAATTGCTAAATTAATTATCACCCATTCTGTATTTGCACATTTTCTGTCTCAGTACCTTACATTTGTTGATGGATTTCATTTTATTGTCTATAGCCTAGTCCTCCACTATATGAAGGTCCCTTTGAACTTTAATTTTGACCTCCAAAATAAAAACCCAACTAAATATTGCCTGAAAAATCAAGCAATTTCCTCTCTAGCTCTGCATCTGACTCAGTAATCAAAATGTTAAACAGCAACAGACCCCTGCAGAATCCCACTTGAGAATTTCTACCCCCTACATCAATTTCAGGAGGCAATATTTTACAGTTAGGGTGGCCAGAAACTGGAACCAACTTCCTAGGGAAGTGGTCCTCATCCCTACCTTGGGTAAATTCAGAAAGAGGTTAGATGATCACCTGTCTGGGGTCTTGTGAACCCAGCATTCATTCCCGCCCATGGCAGGGGGTCAGGCTAGATGATCTGTTCAGGTCCCTCCTGACCCTAGCTACTATGAAACTATGAAACTGTACTAATTTATTATCTCTTTGTTTTTCATTATTCAGCTACTCGTGTTAACTTAATGGTCGTGCTACCTACTCCATATTCCTCCAGCTTACTTATGAGAATAGCTTGTGGAACAACACCGAATTCATTACCAAAGTCCAAGTATATTGAGTCAAATGCATTTCCTTTATTCGCCCAACTAGTTATCCTTTCAAGAAAAGAAATCAAGTAGGTTTGGCATAGTCAATCAATCCATATTGACAGCTAGTGATCACCTTGAAACATTTATGAATTGATTGTTTTATAATTACTTTTGTAACTTCACAGGTACTGAAGTCAGGATGAACAATTTATAATTCCTCTTTGGGAAAAAATGGGGGGAACTGCATTAGCCCTTGTCAGGTCCTTTGAAGCCTCACTTGTCATTATTGTAAATGGCACCATCACTTCTTTAGTTCATTCCTGCAGAACCCCTGGATGAGTTCCATCAGGCCCTCCTGACTAAAATTCATTCAAATATTTGAAAAGTGTCCTGATATGCTTTTTACTTATGGCCTATATCTTGTTTCTCTCTTTGTTTATATTAATGTTGATAGTCTTTCAGTTTATTCAGTTCACCTGTCACATTTGAAGAGGGTACTGCAAGGCATGCATCTTTCTGTCTGCCTGTTTTAGTCTGACTATAGTCTGGTGAATGTTAAAACCTTTTAACTGGAATGGATGCATTTGCAAACAAAGCTGGCCATAAAGCCAACTCACAGGAAACTTCACTTTTGTAAATTTTGTTTCACCCTAAATTGGACTGAAACTCCCCAACCTCACCCCTTTTCTGTTCACTGGAAGTTTTCTGCACTTTGCTGCAGCAGCTCAGGGATGTTAACATACTTGTGAGGCTCACAATAGTAATTTCCCCTGGACTTCTAGATCCCCCAGCCTTGGAGTGGTTCACTAGGAATCCAGGCAAGGTTCCCTTAGAACCCATCAGTAAAACTTTATTGAAGCTGAGGTGTTTTGATTTAAATATTTTTATCACTAAACTGTACTTTCTGACCATATCTATTGCAATCAAGCTTTCGACTGTCAGTCTGAAATTGACCCCAAAGAAAGGGGGTTGTTATAATAATGTTTTTATGCACACACACAGGTTGAGAAAAGAAAAGATGTTTAATATGAAAAAGAATGTGAAGACAGTACAGAACTGGTCAACTCACAAATAGAAATTCCCCCCATTACAGAAAGCTTATTTGTGCTTTTGCCAGTACCGCAAAACTAATTGGGCAGTTGAGTTCAAAGAGGAAAGCATTTAAAAAATCAGCAAAGCATGATTCATCCAAGATAGTATTCTGCCTGCCTTGTTTACCATTTCATTACTGCCCCTTTCATATTAGACACAGGTGCTAGAGCTCATGGTATAGGGCAGGGGTGGGCAAAATGGCTGATCCGGCCAGCAGCTGAACTCCATTTCCCAGCAGCCCCACCTGCATGGCTGGGGATGGTCTCCATGGAAACCCCAGCCACAGCTCAAATCTGGGGTTGCTATAAGGATCAGTCCCAGCCAGGTTGGCAGGGTACACAGCAGAGCAGCAGAGGAGACTGCTCCAGAGCAGCTGGGATCTTGCAGCAGGGGCAACTTGCTCTAGAGCCAGAGCAAAACCGCAATCTGTAGCCTGCATGTTCTGGGCAGGGGTGCGCAGGCAGGATATTCAGACTAGGGGTATTTCTTGGTAACTAAAGACTATTTTACAAAATAGCCTTAAACTAACCACTTAAAAACACCAAAAGGTTATGACACAGTTGTGGGTCTAGCAACACATTTTTTCACCAGCACATTTTTCATTTTTTCAGGTTAAAGGAGATGACATTATTTTCACATCTCTTTTTAAGATGCAATTCCTCTACCCACTCTAAAGCCTGGATGCATGGCATGTGTACACTGATATAATCGGTCTTTACACTCTTGTAAAAAAGGAGCAGACTCATGAAATAAACCCACAGCCTCCCTGCATGGCATGGGGCAGCATGGCTCAGCCCCAGCCGCCTGCCACCCAGCACTGCCTCTGCCACATTGTGCGGGTGCGGCCTGGCTCAGCACAGTGCTGCACGGGGCCATGCACCTTCAGGTAGTTCTGGGCTGCTCAGGCTGTCATCTGGGGCCCCGTGCTGCTTGCTCACCCCTGTGGGGGGCTGTGGCCCCTGTGGGGGGCAGGGGACCCACCCCTCCTGAGCACCCCACCATAAAAGCCCCCCACATCCACAGTCCCCCAACAATCCACCCACAAACCCCATACCCCCAAACCACTCCCACAAACCCCTCACCCACATACCTGGCCCTGTGTGTCAGGAGTGAGAGAACTGGGGTGGGGGGCAAGGGCAGGGGCAGCGCACTGGCATATCAGTGTTGCTCAGCGCTGCACATTCTGGTGAGCAAAGGGGGTGGGGACAGCTTTGATTTTTCTATGACAAGAATGCCAAAAATAACTGCCAAAGTGTATATATATTTAAAATTTATTTTATTATGATGATAGAGGCACTGGTAGACTTCCAAATTGCTTTAAACTTGTAAATATATCAATAAAACATTGCCCAACTGATTTCTTTATATATAGTGGCATTTCATTTTAACAGCGAAAGAACACTATTTTGGGTATTTTAATGAGAGAATTTGGGCTTCTTATCAGAGAATTTTCAATTTTTTAACAGGGAGCACCAGTATCTCTGCTGGGGAGACAAGTGGCGACACCAGGACAGAGGAGCCTATCCAAGGCCAGCACTGGGGACCCAGCTGGAGGGCAGATGAAGTGGCTGACCTGTTGGTCTTTTGGGAGACAAGAGGACACACTTGGACAGTTCAGGGTGGGCCACTGCAAGGAGCACATCCTTGGGCGATAGCTGGTAGGGCAGGGGCACCCCGTCCGGATCTGACAGATGTGCAGCCATGGGGCCACATGTCCAAGGGAGCAGGTGCTGTTACAGGTGGCAGTAGGTCACAGCCAGGTAGCAGCCTCCACTGCCAGATTGTTGCAGTGGGTAGAGGGTGCAGGGGCCACTCTAGGTTAGGGCCGTTTCAGCAGTCCAGCTGGCACAAGGGGTAGTGTCCCCAGATACCAATTGACTGGGCCCCAGAAGCTCCTGAGAGCAAGGATCCCTGAGCTGCTCACCAGGGCAGGTTTTCATACTGCTGGGGCCAGGACAGGTGCTGGCCTCAGGCTCTAGCTCCTCCTGGCTGCAAATCCGTGAAGAGCTGGACAGGGTTATTTTGCTCCAAGTGGCACAACTTGTCCCACACCAAAGTGAATGCCCGGGCACGTGAGCTGAGGCAAAAATCAAGTTTGTGCCACTCCTATTTTAGCTGCTTCAAGCGCATGTGCCTGCATTTGTGGATGTGGCCCATGTGATCAAAGCAATACTCCTATCTCTTTTCTAATAAAAGAACCCAGCCTTGCCATCAGAGCCTTCAACAATCTGTTCCCTATATGTTATTTTCAGGTAAAAGCAGTGTTAGAGTGATGTAGCGATAATGGTCCAGGAATTATGTGAGAGGCAAGGATTTCTTTGGGTAGTATCTTTTATAGTATCTATCCCAACTGCTTAGCTAGGATAGAGTTAGACAAGCTTTTGAATGCAAGACATTTTTTTCTTCAGGTCTGAGTAGAAAAGCAAGCACAGCAACAGTAAAAAGCTGTTTGTAGAGTTGTGAAATATGAAGGAGAGAAATTCCCAGGGGTAGCACACAAGCAATCAGCAGAAGAAGGGAATCTTATTCCTGGGAGATCAAGACTTCTCAAAAGGGAAGGGGTCATCATCACCTTTCCATGTATGGGAAGAATTCAGGAATAAGGTTTTTATAGTGTGCCATAAAACCAATACTGGTGTTAAGTCCTTGGTTCCTGGTGTCTGGCCAGTTTATGGCTTTTTGTTCCCAAGTTTGCCATTTTAAAGATGTTAGGTAGATTTCCCTTGAGCATGAGGATAGTAAGGTCAGAGAGGAAATGGTTGCTCTGCAAGAATTGTGCTCCTAATAGTGTGCGTGTGTCTCTGTAAACCCACTGATGGTATCATTTAATACTTTTACTTGTAACTTCCCCCACATTGTGCCATACCAATTTGCATGTCAAATCTCAAGGAAATGTTTGAAGTGAATCATAGTTTATACTTAAGACTGTGGGAGTAATTACCTTTACCAGCATAAGATTTACATATTGTGTGCTGCCTTAAAAAGTACACAGAGTATCTGATAATTATTTTTAAAATGAATATGTTTATCAGTTAGGTAATCATCAAAGTTGAAAGAATTTGCACCAATTATTTTTAAATCAATTTACCAATCAAATATAGCTCTTTCAAGTGCTTTAATTTTTTTTTTACCAGGACCAATTTGTTTGTTTTTTTGGGTTTATTTTTTAATGTGAGTTTTCTATATTTAGACATCTAGAAAAAAATGATTGGGTTTTCTAAAGTGTTGAGAAGGTTCTCAGGTACTATGGTGATGAATTGGTATAAGAACTTGCATAGGAGGTTCTATATATATTTATATAATAGATTAGAACTGAGGAGTTCCACAGCTCCCAGTAAAATTAATAGGACATGCTGTTTTTTCAGTGCTTTTGAAAATGTGATCATTGTATTACCTGCCTGTGCAAAGGTTTTGGAGTAAGTTTCCTGTTTCCTTGGCACTTTCGGTCTTGGCATTTGGCTAATAAAAAGAGTGTTTTTAAATTATTATAATGATATTTTTATTTAAAGTTCTATACTACTTCCCTCTATATGAAGAACCTGGTCCAGAGCCTCTTGAAGACAAAGGTAATCTGTTTGTGGGGATGTAAAATGTCATATTTTTCTGTACATTTTTTTAAACTCACTTTGTGGTTAAGTACAGACATTCAAGAGGTTAAACTGGGTTCAGAACGGCCACCCAATTTAAGCTTAGCTTATCCCCAGTACCGACCTTACAGACCCAGTCTCAGTGACCTAAAAACCAGTCTAAACCTGGAATTGTACGGAGGTTCCATGCACACAAACCAGTCTAAAAATTGCAGAACCCAGTAAAACCAGGGTCTATTTAATATCAAACTTATTCAATTGAAGTCAAACAGATGCATGGAACTTCTGTACAGTTTCCCTGCGTACCCCTAGGACTGGGAAAACCCAGCCACTGGCCCAGCCCCTAGGCTGCTCTTTTCACCCCCATGCACTTAGCTATTTTTTGCCCTCCCCCCACCCTAGACCAGCTAACCCTCTCAAACCACATTCCAGAAACTGCTCTGGGTACAGCCACTTCTATCAGCATTCACCACTGCCAGAGCCAAGCAAGTAAGGCATGCTGCAGGAAAGGAAAGGAGCGATGGGATGTCGGTTTACTGAGGGGATCAGGGGACTAAAAGTAGCCCCTGATCCCCCTAGGCCCCCTATAGATCCCACCAGACACTCACAGGTCCAAATAAAACCCTATGGGTTGCTCCTGCCCCCTACCCCACCCATGAATTGCACCTGCCCCCCCCGTGGGTCATGCCTACTCTCCCACTCCAACCATGGGTCATGCTTGCCTCCCTACTCCATCCACGGGTCATGCCTGTGCCACTACTCCTCATGGGTCATGCTTGGGCCCCCCACAGGTTGCAGCTGCCTCACTTACCCCACCCACTGGTTGTGCCTTCCCCCATAACTTCCTATGGGTCAGACCTGCCCCCCCCCAACCCTTGCAGGTCATGGGTTGCACCTGTTCCCCTTACCCCACCCACAAGTCATGCTTGCCCACCCCCCCTACTCCACCCAGGAGTCATGCCTACCCCTCTATCCCACTCATAGGTTTTGCCTGGCCCCCTACCACTCACAGGTCATGCCTGCCCTCCCCTACCCCAACCATGGGTCGTACCTACCCCTTCTACCCCACCCACAGGTCAGGACTACCCCTTTCACCCCTCATGGGTTGTGCCTGCTCCCCACTCCACCCATGGGTCATACCTGCCCCTCTATGCCACCCACAGGCCATGCCTTCCCCCCATCCCCTGGGAAAACTCCAATCCCCTCCTATTGAACTCCCAACCCCCTGCTAGACTCCCCCACCCTTCTTAACTTACCTGACATTGGGTAGCCATTTTGAACCAATTTAACTTCCCTCTAATGCCCCAAAATGTCTGTACTTAGCCTGTAAATGCTCATAGTTGAATATGATGTATGAAAAATATAGTGTTGAAGTGATGTTGTAGCCATGATGGTCCAGGAAATGTGTGAGAGGCAAGAGTACCACTCACAAGAATTCTTGCCTCAGGTATAAAAGTGACATTATAGTCGCATTATATTTTTAAAAATATCAAGGAATTAAATTACTTGTATTTTTGTTCTGTAGCTTTAATATGATTATTGTTGGCACAGAACAGTAAGATACCAGGAAATGGTGATGTATACCTAATGACATTGATGTTGAGCCATATAGCTCCTCATAGATGCTAAAATTAGATGACTAAAGAACTGTCATTAGTTTTTCTTCCTCATTGAACACTGTTGTACACATTTCTCTCAGTGTCACTGTATCTAGATTCCTGATAATACTCTTTGATGAGTTATAAAAGGCCATGGAGCTGGAGATAGGAGTCCAGCAGGCACTTCATTAGAGGAATCTTATCCACCTGGGTGAGCTGCACCCCAGTGGTTAACCAGCCTCAGAAGTATCTAATGGCATTAGTCTAATGGATCTCCTATTTAATTTTATAATGGCTAAGGAAGGTTCACAGTACATTGGTCTCCAGAGCTGACTTCTCCCACTTTGATTCTTCAGCCCAACCCTTTTTTGACGCTCTCTTCATGTGCTTATCATTAAGATGTCAGAACATATTATCATGGGAGCATAGTCCACAGGCAACATTTACTCATACATAGGGCTTGATCCTTCATTTTACCCTCTCTGTTCACCCCATGCGGTACGAATTACATTGAGAAGTGAAGCCATATATAGACTGTTCTTGGAATCAGACAATAAGAGCTAGGAGATAGTAGGACAATAGAAATTATTGTATCCAGTGAAATGTCTTACACTATGTCATTTCCTTAGCCCATAAATATGTGGCTTATTTTGAAGCTCTCTATATTAAATTTGGACTTGATTATTTTTAAAAAATCTTGCCCTGGGATACAATATTTGAAGGTAGAAAAACAGTTTTACAAAACTGACTGAAAGAGTGGTTTTGTGTATCTTGTTCTGCATGAAAGACTTAAGGTCAATAAGTGAAAACTGGAAAAATATCTATAATATTTTGTATACTTTATTCACCAAATGTATACTTTATTCACTTTCAAATGAGCTTTATATTTATTCCACATGCACAGCACAGCAGGCCAATTGAATTATTTCAAAGCTACATCGCTATTTGGGAAATACTAATGAATATTTTGTTGTACTTTCAAATTTAGCTTAGATTTTTTTTTTTTTTAATATCAAGGAAATGGAGATTTCCCTGGTATTTTTAGCACATATTGTATAGCACGGTTGGAAAGGTCCCTGAGGTAGGCATTCAAAGCAACAAGAAATATCAGTGCAGTATTTTCCAAAGGGCAACATTTACCCAGATAAGCTGAGGCTTTACACCAAAACAAAACATTTATATTCTGGGCTGCTGAGCCTTCTACCTGTCAGCTGAATAAGAAAAAGGGAGAGAAAATAGCCAGAAGAAATTCCTTGGGGGAGAAAATTCTGGTTACCTTTTGTGACATGCTGTTTAAAAACTATTCAAGTATTTTGTTCCCTGAAACCTTCCTGCATTTTAAATTGTAATAGTTGTATTCTTTCTCTATGGTACAATTTGCACTCAACGCCAAACACATTTGTTTTACTTAGTGTTACACCAGTATATAAGACTGCAGTTATTAAGCGGGTTAGTTAAAAAATGTATATTTTTATGTACACAGAGTAATTTTTAAAAACAAATCTTAATAATATTTTTGTTTTTGTTTTAGCTCTTTATTGAAGAGCAGAAATATCAGAAAAGACTGACTTCTGATAACTTGGCATCTGTTGCTAACAATGCCAAATGGAAGATGGCATTATCTTTGTACTGGTTTATACTGTTGCATGAAAAGCATGATTGTTATTTATTATTACGGTATTGTGGTAGTATGCTAAATCATGGACCAAAACCAACCGCAAAGCAAAAGGTATTGCCTGCCCCCAAAAGCTTAGAAGCCATTGTGTTATTGAAATTCTGTTGACTGTTGTTCAGCAGTACATTATTGTTGCGGCAATGACCTTTTGTCTGTGTATGAGTACTCCACCATTGCTAAATTTGATAATCGATAAATCTGTGAAAAATGTAATATAATTGGAAGCTTGTTGCACCTGTACTGTATTATTGATTTTGTCCAAAGGAAAAAAAAAAGAAGATGGTTTACTGAACTTCTACAAGGCCTGTATTCATTTTTGCACCTTCTCAGAATTCTTACAAAAATAAATCCAAAGCAAACCAGCTGGTAGTACAGATAGACACTGTCTGATGTGTATTTCCTGTGATATCTGTATGACTGAAGAGGTCTAGTAAGGATGGCATAAAGCACAATGGGGCATGCAGCTGTTCTGAGATAACTGCATGATTTGGCTGAACACTGAAGCTCAAGACCAAAGGCAGTAACAGATAGAACGTCAGCTCCATGAACAATCGCTATCAACTCAGCAGAGCCTTGGAAAGTTTAAAAGCATCATTTTGAATCCCAATTGGTTGATCCACTCATTTGGGGGAATAAACTTAAATTGGAAGGTCATATAGTAGAGTCCAGCAATATGTACAGAACAGACTATAATAAAAGAAAACCATTATGCCACACAGTAATAGTTTACACAAAAGTAAATCTGCAGGATGTATCACTTCCCAGCACAGTGAAAGTTTTATACAAACTTCCTTTAAGTCATAAAAGAAGACATTTTACAGCTTTTTTCAAAGTATTCAAAAATATAAGTGCTAATTACTGTAAATCTTTATTGCATAGAAATATGCTACTTTAACTACCTTTTTCTTATGACATAAAGACATTTAAAGTCCACTGCAGCACTGTGCCTGGAAATTATAGATAACTTTAGATATCTTGCCAGTTGGAAATCAGATTTTAGTAAAAGCCTATAATAGCAATGGGCTAGCAGCTATACAAGAAGAAACATCAACCTTGATTATACTTTTAACAATACATTACTGCAATATGTTCCTTTATTATAGGATCACAGATCCTTTTCATTTATTTCTTTTCTTAAATACATGTGCAAATGCCTATGGGAAGCAATACTGAATCTCATAGTTTTGTCATTAACATACAAATAAAAACAGATAAGTAGATACATATTCCCAGACAATTGTTTGGTTTGTTGAGTTTGAATTGAATCTAAGGTTTGCAGGAAGAATAAATGTGCAGATCTGAAATTAACAACCATCAGAAGGAAAATTGTAGGGGTTTATTCACCCTTAAAATCAAGACTTAATGATGTCTAGAAAGTTTTTTATTGACAGTAAAAAAGCCAATGGAGTTCTTATACAAAGAGCGACCCCCGGGTAAAGAAGCTATTGAAAATGACAGCAATTAAATCAAGCTTATGAAATATTTAAACCCCTTCCAAGGTGATTTTGTTTCAATGAGCCTTAACTATTAAGCCAGGTAATGAAAAAAAAACCCCAGAATTTTGACAAAACTGAACTAAGGATTAATGATTTTTCTGCAATTGCACAACAAGAAAGTGTTTTTACTTTACCGGGTTATATGCTAAACTTACTTGTGAAATCTTTTGCACAGGAAGAAGAAAAAGGAC
Organism: Alligator sinensis; assembly: GCF_000455745.1. NCBI lineage: Eukaryota > Metazoa > Chordata > Crocodylia > Alligatoridae > Alligator > Alligator sinensis. Next base: position 881,244 of record NW_005841908.1, read on the forward strand.
TTGAACAAAATTAGATGCAAAAAACAGCATATATTATATAAAATTGAATAGTATTTACTAAATACAAAATTCAGTATATTTTGGTTTTGCAAAATATTCACACCATTCAAATTATTTGCAAATTAGATGTTTCTATTTATTTGCTATGCAAAGTGTATGGCTTGTAGGAAGGAACTGTTATGCATTTCCTTAAGCATCTGTACTACACACTGGAAAAAAAGCAGTATATTTACCTACCTTAACAGGCCACATTGGGACTAGTGATAAGGAAGAAGTCACCTGAGGGATGCAAGAGACTTTGATGTTGCTACCTTACTATTCCTGTAAGAAAGGCACCAAGTAATCTGGATAGAAAATAATTGTTGATACGAAGGGACATTTAATGTTGGTAAGAAGGGACATTTAATGTGATGTTACACTGTCAAATACTAAGTAGTTTTATCACAAATTAATTAAAATTATAGTATACTGAAGCAAACATTAGGATAGCCCAAAGTGTTTATATTGTTCCTTGTGATAGACATTCAGGGATGCTTTGCCTCTGTTCATTACATATAGATTTTATTCCATGCCTTAGGGTATGCCATGACTACTTAGGCAAATATAAAAAGTCAAGGTTATAAATATTAAATAATTCATTTTACAAACATAAATAGGCAACAACAGAGTGTGAGTTCAGTTATAACTTCTTCTTAGTATCTCCCTTTGAGGGGAGATTCCAGGAGGGACAGCAGCTGCTGTGGACCTGTTTTCATGGCAAAGATAACTCAAGTATTGTCCATAACTTGCATCTAATGTGAACACAACAACTCCTAACTGGAGTTGTGCCATTAACTTAGCTGTCCAGTCTCCCAGGGATATCGGCTAAAGATCTAGGCTAGGGACAGAAATTACACATAAGCTAGTATAAGTGATCAAAAACCAGTTCAAATCTGTAACACAACGGAAGCTCAGTGCACATAAACCACTTCCAAATTGTTGAAATCCATTTAAGATAAACCTGGATGGATGTAGTATCATACTTAACTGATTTAGGTTAAATTAATTTATTGAACTTCTGTTCCCTCCAGATTCAAATTATTTCTCAGTCCTCTAGCATCCCAGGATGCTTTACACCTCCCCCACAAATCCCACCTGATCGGGTGGGCAGGCAAGCCTTGTCCCAAACTGTCTGCTCCAGCAGAGCAGGAAGGTGTGCTCTAGCACCCATCAGCTTCTGCCCTGAGCCACTGCAAGCACATGGCTACATTTCCAGAATCAGAAATTAATGTCTGTTCACCTGCTTGGCAGTTCAATTTACATCACTTAAACTAAATTGTGAAGATTGAATCAATTCATCCTTGGGCTTTTTGACTGTCTGTACTTAGCCAAGTAGTCAAAAACTCAGCAGTTGCTAATATGACCTAGGCTAACTCCATCTAAGGACAGTATCTTACCATACTTCTCCCTATGCATTTACAAAGACAAGTTGTCCCACAGCTCACTGGAAAAGAATTTATATTGCTGCTCAGCTTTTTGCTGTGAAAAGAACTAGGAAATGTATCCTGTAAGCTGTAGTACCAAATACTTGTTCCAGTGAGGACATGGCAGCTCAAGTATACAGTGAAGCTGCTCTCAGTCAAACCGTGTTTACAGATAACTGGAGCTAACTCTGCATTTTAGATAGACCCATGTACAAACTTTCTCTTGTGGACTCACTTTACTGTAGCCCTGATTCACTGAAACAGCCCTGTCCAGAAAAACATTTAATCACATATTTAAGGCAAGTCAAATGCTTAAGTGCTGTTTCAAGTAGGGGCATGTTAAGGCATGTTCTCAAGAATTTCCTGAATTAGGATCTTAGATTAGCTGAAACAGAAAATAAACATATTCATAGAGTAATAGGGAAATCCTTTCTGATTACAATGCGTAATCATCACAGGGTGTCAATGAAAGGACAGTTCTTTAAAGACAGGAGACTTGGATAAATTTCATAGATTTCATAGACATTAGGAGCTGGAAGGGATCTCGTGAGATCATTCAGTCCACCCCACCCCACCCCCCCGCCATAGGCAGGAAATCTGCTAGGGTCAAATGATCTCAGCAAGATATGCATCCAACCACCTTTTTGATGAGTCCAGAGTAGGTCCTTGCACCACGTCTGGGGGGAGTCTGTTCCAGACCCTGGACACTTGGACTGTAAAGGAATTTTTCCTTATGTCCAATCAAAACCGATCTTCCAGAAGTTTGTGGCCATTAGACCTTGTTATCCCTTGGGGAGCCCTGGTGAACAACCGTTTTCCCAGATCTTGGTGCATGCCCTTTATATACTTGTAGGCTGCCACCAAGTCCCCCTTGAGCCTTCTCTTCTCCAGGCTGAAGATTCCCAAGTCCCTCAGCCTGTCCTCGTAAGGCTTGCTCTCTTGGCCTTTGATCATGTGGGTGGCTCTTCTTTGGATTCTCTCAAGCTTATCTCTCAAAATTATGTCTTTAGTCAATAAAAGGAAGTGATTTTGCTGCCCTTGAAAATTCAGTAACTGTAGAAGGGTTTTAAACACAATTCTTTCAAAGAAACCACTTAAAAATATTATAGCTGGAATGGCTCAAGATATTTTAATAGAAATGTCTTCGTAGAAAATGCAATTTTATCAAAGTTGAGATGTGGGAGAAAGCAAAAAGTTGAAAGCAAATCTTTGTTGTTTTATTTTGTTTTGGTGATTATATTTAATTTTCTATTTAGCTAATATATGTTTAATACATGATGATGTTTCTATGTTATCCTAATGATTCTTTTCCCTATTAAAACAATGTATTTCAATACTATTTATAGGAAATAATTTTACTATACTAAAATTAAACTTAGATTTCTGAATTAAAAGTTTTCAGAATTTCCACCTAATAGTAAATCTAAAAATGTTAAATTTTAGTTTCAGATTGGGATTAAAATCCATTTTGAAGTGCCAGAATTTCCTATGCAATGAAAACTCCATTTTTTAACCAGCTCTTCTTCTCATCTTGGAGTATCTTGCAACCATCTAGGTTAATATAATTCTGTACTCCTAAATTGAGATTAATTTCATATTTGCTTTCTGTTTACCTATCTGTTAATTCCTCTCCAGAAATAAATTTTCAAGTTATCCAGGATTTCAGAAAACCTATTAATAAACCATAACTCACAATAATTTTTTCATACCTGATGTAAATTGATGTCAATATGATAGGTACCAAACCTCTGAAATCATGTATCTTATTAACTGAAATCTGAAGTCATCATCTCAAAGAGCAATGTATAGACTGAAAGAGTCTCACTTTTTCCTGATATTTTTCCAGGTTTCCTCCTTTTTAAAAAATGTTACTTCATTTAGTATCTCCCCCGGACCAGGGTGTGTGTCATATCAGAGTAATCTTCAAAGCCAGCAGCTCTTCCTTCTATATGTTTTTTCATTCCATCCAGGAAGAGCACACACCAACTGCTGCAGCTTCCTGAGCCTGACGAAGGGTTTTTGAACCCGAAAGCTTGCTTAATAACTATTCTCCAACCGTTTGGGTTGGTCTAATAAAAGATATCAAATTCACCCAAGGAACCTTGTCTGCCTATATCCTTAGACCAACACGGCTACAACCTAAACCCCTGCTTCTATATGTTTAGACACTTCTTTAGTCCTTATATTACTGCACAGGAACTGAGAGTTACAACAGCTTGTATCAAGTCACAGAAGATGTCTGTGTCACAGCTGAGACTTGTATCCAGATTGCTTGTGTGCTTCAGATGTGCTTGAGCCATTAGATCATGTGTCTCCTTTCTTTTGCCTCCTATGTGGACAGGTATGTTTGGAATCTGCATTAGGCATACCCTACTCCTATACAGGTCACAGTCAAGGCTGTAAGCTAAGATGGAGGGATTTGAAAAATAAAAGTCCATGTTAAAAGTGGGGTTCAGGCAGGGACCCATCTATTCTGACTTCCTTTATCCTCGTACAGTTGGGCTGCCAAGATATGTTGTACCTGTGACCGATTCTTGACCCAGTGGCAGTAACATAACTAAGGGGAGAGAGAGGTGGTGATTGGGATAGCTGGCATAGGCAACAATTTAGAGAGTAAAAATAATAGCTGCTGCCACTTCTGGCCAGCTATGCCACCACAAGCAGCCTGGCAGCTGCCCCATGTGTCTGTGCTGCTCAAGATGCAGAGCTTCCCTATTTCACCTCTGTCCAGAGCATTTAGCCCTGTAATAGGAAATGTTACCCAGGACAGGAAACATTAGCAGTTAAACCCTTCTAATTGTATCCATAAACTATTTTCATTTCAAATAATCATTTGTTAGTTCTGAAACAAAATAGCTTTGCATTAACATTTGTCTCCAGTCTGCACAGAGGGTTCAGGCATTATCATTCATTTTGATTAGTGAAACCACAGTGAGAAGCAGAAATATTTTAGTGTATCTGTATTATTTACTTTAACAGAATAAGCACTATACTTTATTTACTTATTGGAATTGCAAATCAATATACTGTTGCTTTCTCTTTTGGCTGCTAAGACTACCCTCTGGTTTTATGATTTTTATATATACTTTGTTTTCCTCTCCTCAATCCAGTTTCATTAAAAATGATATTTTGACGTGCTAGGCAAAGGTATTGAAACATTGTTACTTACCACATCTGAACTGCAAAATTTGGTCTTGTCATAAGATCCATCCCATTCTGAAGACATCCTGTAAATAGAACTGCTTGGGAATTTTAGTCGCAATGGGTTTTCAAAAATGCAGTTTCTTCAAATCCAAAATTTCCACAGCAGAATTTAACTGACCTCTAATGGTTTGATCTCCCATGTCAATGTATTGTCTCCATTTCTGAATCATGCTGTTTATTATGGGAGTCACATGATTGTGGTGGATCCTGGGAGCTGTACTATGGCCCAGGAGCTTTCCCCACAGGGAAGAATGGGGCACTGAGTACCTGGGCTACACTCCCCATGACATAGCCCACCATCATAGAAAGATGTAGTTTAATGTTCAATTCCCTTGAAATGAAATATTTCCCTTACTGTGTTGGGAGGTTCTGTAGCAGCTAAAGGAGACGAAATAGTGGTTTTCTGTGGCTGCTTTTATTTTATTAAGGAAGATTATGTTGTCCACCTCCTCCTCCACGTTTATTGTCTTCATCTCTTCTCTCTCACCATTGTAATCTCTTTGGGAAGGAGGCTTTATTCTTGTATTACTGAATGGAGGCAAAATATCTAATAAAATGGGACCTTTAAGTGTTGTCAGCATAAAACTAAATAATAATGATAGGTAGAAAAATAAAGAGGGGATACTTAAGCACTTGTGGTAGTCTGAACAGCATTTCAGCTATTTCAAAGGTGAAAGACACTTTTGTTTCTAGTGAGTACCTGAAAATGAAGAAGTTTCCTGAAGAAAAGGTAGGGCTTCCTAAATAAAGGGCTGATTGGAAGGCATTGCTGATATTGTTTCTATTCACCCAGACTGAAGGAAACCAATGGGCATCGGATTTTCCATTATCCATGTGGTCCTCAGGCTGATTCTGATTCATAGGCAGACCACGTGCCTCTATCTTTTTTTTTTTTTTTTTAAGATATGGTATCAATCAAATGGGAAACAGTCTGGTAAAATATTAAAACTGCATTTTTAGCAGGTTATAATAATGATTGAAGTCCAGGTTATAATAGTTATTATCTTAAGCTATGCAAACGTGTTCACATGATCTGGGAGAATTTTGATAGGTTTCTTTTCCTAGTAAAAAACATGCCTGGAGATGCATGAACAGATATATGACAGCTGAGCCCCTGAAGAGCAGAGAGGATGTAGTGCTGATGCTGTGCAGCCAGGGAGCTCCTGTGTACACATTTCAGCATGCTCTGCAGACTCTTTAAGTCTGGCTGGAGACAGAATGGCAGCAGTACACAGGGTATCCCTGACTAGCTGGCCCAGACTGCTCAGAGTCAGCCTATATCTCCCTGCAGCACAATGTAGGATTGTGAAAGGGGCATTTTCTGCTCCCTGCTCTGCTGAAGCAACAGAGTCCAGTGAGAGACCCCCTGGAAGGGGGAAGCAAATCCCTTTGAGATGTTGGAGGGCTGTGATGTGGCTTCTCTCAAAACATGTATAGACATTTGCTCTCCCAGGAGAAACTTTCCTGGGAATGATTTAATCATGGTTGGTCCTGAGTTATTGTTCACCTGGAGTGGCCATTTTTGTTCTGGGCGAAAAATTCTGATCAACTGTACACTCATGGTTTTTCTTGGGAGAGCAGTGGCTGAAAATGGCCTCAGACTTGAAAAAAAAGATGTAAGGGAAACAAGCCTGATGCTGTAGATATTGGAAAGTAACTCTGATTTTTGCTGAATAGCTTACAAGGATAAGCATTTCTATAACAATAGCCGATTCTATTTTAAAATTTAGAGATCCTAGCAATGTATGAATATTCATAATACCATTTTTGCTTCTACATTTGGGAAATATTTACTAAACTCAAAATGGAGATTAAAATTGACCATGAAGGAAACAAGAAATAAAATAGATTAAGACAATTTGTTGAAACAAGAAGAGAGGAAAAGAAAGGTCAATCCTACCTGAAAAAGAATGTAAACTAGCTGGAGGGAATCAGTAATTGAATAAAAGATTTCTGCAGTAGGCAGAAATAAGAATGTAAAGTATGTAATACATACTTACTGACTGGAGTTACCTGAGGATGGAAGTGTAGCATTAAATAAATACATAAACAAAACTAAAGCTTCCTGCCTGGAAAATGTACTTTCTCCCTGACAAAATAATGAGTTTCCATTTTTTTTTCTATCCAAAATAAAATCATAGAGAAGTAGAGCTGGAAGGCACTTCCATAGATCATCTAGTCCAACACCCTGCCTGAGTCAGGATCAGCCCTATCAAAACCATTCTGTACAGATCCACTGCCTAACCCAGGGATGGGCAAAATACAGCCCACAGGCCAAATACAGCCCACCAGCTGATTGGATCCAGCCCACAGGAGCCAATTAATTGTATCTGGCCGTACAGTGGCCGCTGCTGCTGTGGTCTTCATGGAGTCAAGTTCTGTTTGCTCCCACTTGGGACAACATGTGTTGTGCTCCCAGTCTCCCCTGCTGGTGGGTGCCAGCCCAAGCCAGGAGGCACAGCTTCTGGGTAGGACTGCTGCTGCCACTGCTGCAGCCACCCAGGGAACTCCAGCCCAGGCCTCCAGTAACTCCATCTCCTGTCCCTGCTTCAGTCCTCCAGGCAGGACCCCCCTCCCCACACACACACACATAAACCCCCCACACGCCCTGCCCAGTCCATACCCACACCCGAGACACACACACCCCATCCCCGTCCCACCCCCACCATACCCATGCACATACCTAACAGTCCCAAACACCTCACACCTCAACCACACCCATACCACACACCTCCACACACAAATCCTACACATACACCCCCCACACCTAACTACATACTCCCCCAATCACACCCCCCCACATACACCCCTCTCCCCTTCCACACACAATATGCAAGCAACTCCCCCCACCCAGACACCTCCCCCCCCCAAAAGGAGTAGTTCCTGGGCAAGGGGAGAGACTTCTGGTAGCAAAGGTCAGGGGTTATGGGGCAAGACTTATGGTCACAATACGGTAACAAAGGGTTAGGGCACCTGTCAAGGGGTGGGGCTACCCTTGCAGGCCTTGATGCCTCACCAAAACTCATTAAGTGGCCCTCCAGCCAAAATAATTGCCCAACCTTGGTCTAACCTCTTAGCAAAACTACACAGTCAACCCTGACTCAACAAGACATAAAACCCTAATCTGCCACAGTAATGTAGGGGGGCCATGGCAGCCAGTGTCCTGCTTCTGTAAGGTGGCTAATACACTCAAGAGATCCCATGAAGATGGCCACATCCCCCACTCCAGAGGAAGGCAAAAAGCCCTCATAGTCTGTACCAATTTGACCCTGAGGCAAAATTCCTTCCTAACCCCAAATATGATGATTGGTTTGACCTTGAATGGAAGGGCAAAAACTTGTAGCCAGCAACTTCAAGGTTCAAGTCCCAACAGGAGCACTGGCACACTCCAATCAAAATTTGCAGCCTTGGCTGCAGCCAATACCCAATGCCTCTGAGGAAGGCTTAAAAGAAACCCCCCTGACTCATATAACAGGGGGAGGGAAGAGGAGGGGGTGGAATTTGTTCCTGACCCCATGCAGTAACCAGCAAAGACCAGAAGCATGGGAAATATGCATAGCAGAACAAAAGAATATTTATGCTTAGATCATCCCAAAGCAGTGGCTGTCCAACCGCTTCTTGAACACCCACAATGGGTTCCAAGACTTCAGGCGGTAGCTGGTTTTCTGGATTGCAGATACTAGGCTAGAGTGCAAAGAATGGTCTGGATCTTGGGCTTTGTGGCCTAGGGCCAGGGTAGAAGCTTGTCTCGAGATATCAGATGCA
>NW_005841908.1:889706-908645 GCF_000455745.1 Alligator sinensis
GAGGAGGATTGGTAAGCACTGAACTGGGGTTGGCATAAGGCATCTGGTAATGGTCCTCATGAGGCTGTTAAGGTTGGAATCCACTAACTTAGTGTGCATGCTCTGGCCCCATACTGGTGAACAGTACTCAGCAGGAGCATACGTAAGTGACAAAGTAGAGGTATGAAGTATTTGGAAACTGGCATCCAGCCAGCAAGGCAACAGATAAGAGCTCCATCAAAATGATGACAGCTTCTATTCAAATGAGTCTTGCCTAGTCAAACCCCTATGTCAAACCATAGATTGGCAGTTATGCAAATCAGATGACTCAGAAGCACACCTGAGTGGCTTACGGCAGAGCTAAACTATGCCCCAGATTCTTTCTGGGCATCATTGAGATAAGAGGCTTAATATGGCCCTAGGGCAGCAGTTCCCAACCCCGGGTCATGATCCAAATCAGGGTTACGAGGCCAATGCCAGTGGTGCCACACAGAAAAGAAGAGTGCCATGTGCTGGGAGCTCCCGTGCCTTTGGCCCCGGGCTTCCACCATCACCGCACTCCAGAGGAGTGAGTCACCCAAAAAATTTTTTGGAACAACTGTCCAAGGTCATGCACTCAGGGCTGTTCCAGTCTGATCTGCCTAACTGCTAGTTTCTGGTGCATGTAGGTAGAGAAAATGGCTTGGGTTTATTTTGTCAATAGAGGACTTAAAAATCAGGAGGGAAATAAAAATATATGTAATAGTTTTATGCACCTAAATCTACATTTGGATTCTATATAAATATGTGCAGATATTCAGAGTTGTTAAGCGCTTGCAATTCCCATGGAAGTCAATGGGACTGAATGAAAATCAGTAAATCACTGGGAAGTGCTACCTCTTCTATTCATAAACACAAGGTAAGAATAAGGTCCAACTAAATTAAGTTGTGTCAGTATGAACCCAGCCATTATGTAAGCATTTAACATCCTCCAAGATATAGTTCCCTCCATATATCATGATTATAGCTGTATACTTTTGTTATTTCAGAACAGTTTTTTCTTGCATCACTGGCACTAAATGTCTTCCTTGTAAACCTTCCATGGTTTCTCATGTGATCTATAATACAGAATGTACGGTCTGATCCACATCCCATCAAAGTAAATGAGATTTTTATTTGGCTTAATAAGTATAGGATCAAGCAGATAGAGGGTTGGTTTAGATTATGCATCAATTTTTTTCAAGATCATGGCCACTTCTCCTACATATTTTGTGGGTGCTGTGCTGTGGGCCACGAAGAAAGTGTAACTGCTGTGGTTTTACCATGTAGCATCATAGAACCACAGGAAAATAGGGCTGAAAGGAACCATACAAGATTATCTAGTTCAGCCCCCAGCTCAAGGTAGGAGAATCCCTGACTACACCATCCCAGCCAAGTGTCTATCTAACCTGACAAGGATGACAACTTCCAAGGATGAATAGTCTGCAATGTCTCTAGGTAGCCTGTTCCAGTGTTTGAATGTTCCACCCTCCAGTGTTTCAAAGGAGGAACTTTCTCATCCTCAGAAAGTTCCTCCTAATTTCCATCCTAAACCTCCCTGATGAAGCTTGAGGCCATCCTTTTCCCTAATGCCACAGAGAAAAGCCCAATTCTATCCTCTCTATAATCACCCTTCAGCCAATTGACTGTTATCAAATAACACCCTATGATCCCTGCTGACTTCCTGCCCCTGGGGCAGGGGGCTGTACTTGATGATCCTCCAGTGTCCCTTCCAGCCTGAATGTCTATGAAATCTATGAAATGCTACCTCTGTCTTCTCTTCTCAAGATGTTCCTCATAAGTGTTGTCTCCCAGGGCCTTAATATTTTTGTTACTCTGTGCAGAGGTCTTCCCAAACTGTCCACATCCTTCTGGAATTATGGAGATCAAAAATGGACACCCAGTTCCAGGTGAGGCCTCACCAGTGCTAAATAGAGCAGCAGAATTGCTGCCCTTGATTATCAAGCAAGACACCTGTTGATACAACCCAAGATGCTGTCCGCCCTCCCACTCCCCAAACAATAGCACATTGTTGGCTTATATTCTTATAGTCTATTGTTATACCTCCAAGTCCTACTCTACAGTACTGCAGCTTATCTAGCCATTCTCCAGTCTCTATTTGTGCATGTAATTCTTCTGTCCCAGGTGCAGAGCTTGGCAGTTGTTCTTGTTGAATCTCATCTGATTTATTGTGGACCATTTCTCCAGTCTATCCAGGTCATTCTGGATCCTAGCCCTACTCTCTGAAATTTGTGCAACTCCACCTAGCTTGATGCTATCGGCAGAATTGCTAAGCATGGACTGGATCCCATCATCCAAATCCTTAATGAAGATGCTAAGCGAGACTGAACTCAAGACAAAACCCTGGGGAACCCCACTTGATACCTCCTTCCAATTAGATGTTAAGCCATGGATGACTACTCACTGGATGCGCATACACAAGTACTAAATGTACTAAATGTCTGCACAGTAACCAGAGTTACTGCACAATAGTGTCACCGAATGGCTGTTTGGTGATGCTGACTGAGCAATAGCTCATTATTATTAGGCAGTAGTGTTGCATCATGCTTCATGCCATGTAATGCTACTGCACTGTAGTAATGAGCTACTGAACAGTCAGCATCTCATGTAGACACAGCCTTTGAGTACTATGATAAATTATGTATTTGTCTTAAATTACTTTTATCTAGACTATTTTCTTAGGTTCTTAATGATGGCAGGATATAGGGAAATTGAATGTAATAGGAAAACGCAGCTCATTATGTGATGTAGTTTATGGGGACAGCATGGAGAGGGATTTTGGAGAAAAGACTTGCTGGTTAGGGTAGTAGAGGACTAGACATACCACCAGTGTTTCTTCAACATTTTACCTGTTCAGAGTAATGTAGGCCTTTTGTTTTATCTTATTTGGTGTCAGAAATTGGTTGCTGAACAGGTGAACTGAGCATTTGCAGCTACTGGTCCCCAGTGTATCCAAGTGGGAACTTCTGTGTTAATAGCTGTGGACTTATTAGTAGGCAGCCTTTTCTGTGCTACACCCTAAAAAATATTTGGGGCAACAAAAGGAGAAAAAATTATAACTTATAACTGAATTGAAAAATCACATTTAAGATACCAGGTACATATGGTATATTATTATTTATCTGTTTCTATTATTCAGCCTAACACTTAATTTGATAGGAAACAAATTTGGTTTGTAAAATATATAGCAAAAGAGTGAAGCAAATTCTATTTCTTCACCAGCTAACCAAGAAGTGGCTACAACAGACACTGAAAAGGTGCTGACAAGATGGATGGAATGAACATCATTTTGTAATATCTAAAAGCATGTTGGTTTTAAACAAAATAAGGAGACTTTTATTTTGTAAATCAGTGTATGACTTTTTTGATCATTAGCCATAAGACAAATAAGTGTAGGTTTCTCATTTCCTCTGCAAAGATAATGATGCAATACCATTCCCCAAAGGATGTAGAAAAAACAGAGACAGAAATCTAAGCCAAAAAAAATTCAGGTTTCACTTCATGATGGCAGTTAGTATAGACATTTCTAGCATAGATTCTTGGTGAAAATGTCTCTCTGTATTTTTTACCAACTCACATATTGTCAAAAAGAGTTGTAGAATGAAAGTAGCTAGCTTTACACTTTATTGCATTTGTTTTAGGTTAAAGTGTGTGTGTGTGTGTGTGTGTGTGTGTGTGTGTGTGTGAGCACCCCCGCCCCATCCTGCCAACTTCTCCCCCTACTGGGACTTACTTAATAGGGCTGTGTGAAACATCACCATTTTGTTTCAACTTCTGTTTTGTAATTTTAATGAGACAGTGTTTTGTGTTGAGTTTTGTTTTGTTTTGAAGCACTGCTCCATTTCCTTTCGTCGAAACTGTTTCGCTGTAGGCTATAATGTCGAAGCACAAAACTGCCAATAACTTTGACATTTTTTTGGCAGATTTGGATTAAAACAGCAGAGATGATAGACCCTTCTGAGGGCATGAAGCCTGCCAAGTTTCAAGGAGACAGGTGCAGGGGTTTCTGAGAAACTGCACCTCAAGCTGCCGATAAGGAAAACTCATGTCACATGTGTGTTACGGCACAACAGGGTGAAAACTGAAGGCATGGTAGCCCCTGCCAAGACCATTAAATTTTCCTGGTTTCAAGGAGATAGGTGCAGGGGTTTCTGGGAAACTGCACCTCAAGCTGCTGACAAACAAAACTTGTGTCATGTGTGTGTGTTATGGCACAGCAGGGTGAAAACTGAAGGCATGGTAGTCCCTGCTGAGGCCATGAAATCTGCCTGGTTTCAAGGAGATAGGTGCAGAGGTTTCTGGGAAACTGCATCTCAAGCTGCTGACAAGCAAAACTCATGACGTGCATGACTGTTTGAGTATTAAGGTGCGCCCTCACTGGTGCTGGGGTCACTACACAACACAGTAGTGTGCCCCAATAAGGTCTCCTCCTCCCCTACAGCCTCAGCCTGGTCCACCACTTTACATGACAACAGGTAATAACTTAGTAAGCAGCACAGTAGCAGCAGCAGCATCTCAGGCAGCCAAACAGTCACAGTCACTATCAGAGTAGTCCTTGCCCCTCTTCTGCCTCCCTCTCCTTACTTTCTGATTCCCTGAAAGCAAGTCCAGTTTCAGCTTCGAAATGCGAAACATTTTGAAACTTTCAAAACATTTTGACTTCCTTTATTTCATTTTCAGGCTATTTCAAAGCCCTTTTTTTCATTTAGATTTCACTGTTTTGAGCTTGAAACGAGTTGAAACAGCATTGAAACAAAACAGCCGGTAAAATTTCACACAGCCCTATTACTTAGATCATGTTCCTGTGCAACTCCCTGTGAACAAGTGGAGATACAATCTACAATTACACAGCTTAAAGTGAACCACATGATCATATATCACATATCAGGAACATCTGAATATGCCCTGAAGGAAGATGAATAATAACAAAAGAGCTTGCATTATAGCTGGTTGGTGTCCAGAATTTCCTGTCCCGTGATGTCCCAACATTTTGATTATTTTTTTTATGTGAGAAGAGTTCAGATACTAGGTTGAAGCAGTATACAACTCATAACATGTAGATAGGTACACTGATATTTCTGCTGATTTTCCTATTTGATGATCTGCATTTGGCTTTTTTCTTCATTATATTAGAACTGCCTCTCCCATTAAGCATACAGTTAGAAAGGATAGGCAGCATAGTGATACCAGAGTGAAGACCAGCAATGCAAAGTGGCTAAGAAAAAAACCCAACTCTTTAACATAACTGTTTTCCTAGTGAGGTTTTATGCATTGCATTTAAAATTGTTTTATCAGAAAACAATTTGGTATAGTCAGAAAACCTACAGAATCAGGCCATGACAATTTGACTATAAATACTAATTTAAATAAAAAAGGAAGAAAACTAGTCTTTTAAGTGAATATCATTTTTTTTAATGCTGAAATTGTCTAAGACAGTTAAGAACTGGCACAGAGCATATTGGTCCCTGACGAAGATGTTGGATTAAATTCTTCTTTCAATTACACCCAAATGAACTCAAAGGGGGCAGGTGATGTATGGATGCAATTCAGAGAAGAATTTGATCTGTTCTCTGAAGGAGAAACAAAGGTAAAAGCTATACTCTATAGTGTGAACAGCCTCCCCGTAGGTCAAGCAAAGACCATTATTAATTTAAAAAGCAAATAGAACAAGCTCCACAATTAATCTTGGGTAGCTTCATTTTGCATTTGAGATAGTCTGGCACAATGTTTAACTTAACAGCTTGCTTTCTTCAGATCCGGCTCCTCGCTAAAAATATATATATATATATATTTTGTTCATTTGTGCAAATTAATGCATTAGGTTGTTTTGTTTGTTATTTTTTAAACAGGATGCTTCTGGGGTCACTATGTCTAATGCATTTTGTGTATTTTATGCTGGGAGAGTCCTACATTATAGATATACATGGTCAACGTTTGGGGTTTGTTTGTTTGTTTTTTCTCTCCTTGGCATTGGTCTCAATTGGATTCCCTATAAATATTTAAATATATTTGCACTATGGTGAATTGTGAAGTAAGATCATTTAAAAATCCTTTTATTAGAGGACATGTTCACAGTCTTTGATTATTAAACCCATCCCTACCCTTAATGAGTTTTTCTTGACTCAAAAAATATGTTAAACTTTGTTGGAAAAAAAAGACTACCCTGCAGCTTGTCTGTCTTTTTTTCTTTTCTTTAAAGAATGGGATGAGTTCTGATGGTACAATAATCCATGTGCCTATGGAACAAAACGTTTCCCTCATGAGTCCCCTAAAAACAAATGAGGATAATCTCAAAACAGGCTTTTCTTTACATTTCTCTCCTTCCCTCTCTCTGCAGCTTAGGTCAGGGAATGTATAGGCAATCCGTAAAGGATGTCTGCCATCAGGAGCTGTCACAGCTGCTTCATGAGCATGCCTGGTACAGGACATGCATAGGCGACGCATGGGAGGTATGGGGGGGGGGCATGTGTCCCCCCTGAGATTGGCCCCTGCTGGCTGCGGAGTAGGGGTGACAGTCATTCCCCCCCCGCCCCCCCCCCGAGAATGTTTTGCCTGCAGCAAAATTTCCAGTTTGCTGCTGGGGGACCACCCCCTCTCAGTCAGCGATTGGATGCTGGGGACACCCCTCCTGTGTCAGTGATAGGCTGCTGGTGCCCCCTCAGGATCAGGAGGCACCAGTCACCCATGAGCACATGTTTGGGAGGCATAGGGATTTACTAGAACTCTAGTTACATTTAATGTACTGTACTAACTGGCATGTAGCTCTCTTAATTAAAGGAGGTCTGGGGCCATTTTTGTGGTCCGTGTGTGCTGCTGAAGCAGTCTTTCCAGCCACCTAACTGTGGGAAAAGAAAAGGGCTCAATGAATGTTCACCTTTTACTGCTCAAGTCAAAGGTCAATTAAAAACAAAATAATGCATCAAATGAAATCCTGGCGTACTGAAGTAAATTGGATTAGCAATTAATCAACTTCCATTTTATCCTTTTTTCATTCTGTCCCTAAACTGGGTTCTGAATGTAGATCACAGTCAGTGACAAGGACAAGTGGGAGAGGGAGGGGGAAATCATCTCATTCCTACAAAAAGATAAATGTAGCTATGTGGATCAAATTGCAGGGGAGAGCACACAGTCCTATGTAGTCATTACCTTTCTTTATTGATACCAATTGCATTACATCTGTGAGCACTCAAGCTCCACTGGCACAGGGAATGAGAGCCCTCAGCTCCCTCTCCTGCATGGCAAAATGCTGTGTACTACTGCTAAGTCACCAACTAGCATGATCATTTTACAGCATGGTGAATATGTTTGTGCTAGCAAAGGTCAAGAAACTGGTTGTATTTTTTTTTTTAATTCTCAAACCCCTACACTCAATAACTAACATTCTCTGAAGGGAGTTTAGTGCTACAGCCTTCTCAAACAAGGGCTGCCATTTGTACTGAATTAAAACACAAAGGTTTAAGCCATTCACTATTTCCTGAACTGAAGCTGATCCCACAACATACATTTTGCTTCGTACCATAATTTAGACAGAGATTGTATTTCCCATGGTCTAGAGACTGCTTTTACAGTAAGTAGGTTAGCAAGAACACATTAAAATGTAGTCCTAGCTATTCATCTTTATGATCTGGTATCTTAATATTTTTCTCTGCATGATAATATGGTTTCTAGTTACATTAGCTATTTATTTAATTGATAGCTTCATTTCTTCACCTTCTATCTCTTTCAGAAACATACTTAAGTTGTTGCCAGGCTTGTCTGAGATGTTCTCAGAGTTTTCTGGCTAAAAATTAAATAAAAGTTTTCTAAAGATGCCTGTTATCCTTAAAGCTTATGTTGTTGTTTGTATAGCCTTATAGAGACAATTAGATTATGCATTTACCATCTTGATATGCTAACTGTAATACTCTGCATCTTTTACCATGTCTACCATAAATAGCTTATAACTGTAAAAGTAGCTATCAAGTTATAGTATATCAGAGTCAGTTTGGAAAATTCTTCAGTGATGCTATATATTTTCTTTTCATTGCTTCATGTGCAGTTGGATGTAAGAAATGCAATGCCTTTGCAGCTGGCATTGTCCAGCCCACCATGACACCTTAGAACTTCAGTGTGTCTGCTGGAACGTAACTCATTCTTTCTACAAAACTACAGAACATTAACTTTAAAGGTAAAGGGAAATTTCCACTGGGTACTGGAAGCAGAAGACTAATGGTCAACCTGTTTTGGTAAGGGTAGTAGTAGCCATAAATACTAGCCCATCATACTTATAGTAGGAAATGGAGACTAGGTGAAACATACATTGCAAACATGAGAGAGAACAGAGGCAGCAAAAAGGACAGTTTGCCAGCAGTTCACAACAGGGGAGGCCTTCTCAGTCCTCCTGAGAAAGTGGGGCAAACAACTAGTTACCTCAGATGTATGCACACAAATGCACAGAGCATGGGAAACAAGCAGGAAGAATTGAATGTCCTTGCACAGTCATGAATCTATGGCATGATTGGAATAATAGGGACTTGGTAGGATGGCTCACATGACTAGAGTTGTGTCAAGGATGGGTCTAAACTGTTCAGGAAGGAGAGGCTGTGGAGAAGAGGAGGAGTTGTCCTTTATGTAAAAGAGCTGTATGCTCAGAGATGCATTATGAAACTGGAGATAGGCCTGCTGAAAGTCTCTGGGTTAGGGTCAGAGGTGGGAACAACAAGGGTGATGTAGTGGGTGTGTGCATGAGGTGAATGAAAACCAGATGAATGAAGTGCATGAGGCTTTCTTCAAACAGCTAGCTGCAGTTTCCTGATCGCAAGCCCTAGTTCTCATGGGGAGCTTCAGTCACCCTGACATCTGTTGTGAGGGCAATACAGCAGTGAACAGGCAATCCAAGAAGTTTTTAGAGAGTAATGGGGACAACTTCATGGTGCAAGTGTTGGAGAGGCCAACTAGGGACTATGTTCTTGTTGATCTGCTGCTCACAAACGGAATAACTGGTGGGGAATGTAGTGGTGGATAGCAACTTCAGCAGCAGCAACCATGAGGTGACTGAGTTCAAGATCCTGAGGGAAGGAAGGAAAGAGAACAACAGAGCAAATATCTGGGACTTCATAAAAGCAGACTTTGACTGACTCAAGGAAACACAGGATCCTCTGGGAGCCCGGTCTCATAGGGAAAGGAGTCCAGGAGAGCTGGTTGTGTGTTAAAGAATAGGATAAGGGTAGGTATAGATTTCATAACAGTGTTTAAATGCCTAAAGGGTGATTATAGAGGGGATGGAGTTGGGCTTTTCTCTGTGACTGTGGGGTACAGGACTAGGAGGAATGGCCTCAAGTTCTGTTAGGGGAAGTTTAGGTTGGAGATTAGGATGAACTTTCTGATGATGAGGGAAGTCGAGCACTGGAACAGGCTTACTAAAGGAATTGTGGAATCTCCATCCTTGGAAGTTTTCAAGAGCAAGTTAGACAGATACTTGGTTGGGATAGTGTAGTCAGAGCTGCTCCTGCTTTGAGCAGGGAGCTGCACTAAGTGGTGCCTTCCATGCCTATGTTCCTATGTTGTTATGATCTGTTAAGTCATGAAATGGGATTTAGTACTAGTGTATAAAGGATTGACATGGCAACTTGTTTGATAAATGACAGAAAGCCTTTATTAACTAGAAGTATTCACTGTTAAATGAGTCTAAAGCAAAGCAAAGTCCAGTATATGTAACTCGGGTACACCCAAGGGTGTACCCTATTCTCAGTCAGATGGGATAGGTAGGCAGGAGGGGGTGCTGTGAGAGTGAGTGGATTACTCTTTCCTTTATAGAGGTAGCCCAGGCCCAAAGTTCTTAACTGTATACAATGTATCGAGTTCCCAACATGTATATATAAAACTCTTTAAGATAGATATAATTGCAGATATAGATACAAATATACATATAAAGGTCTGTTAGCAAGAGGAAGTCAGCCCTAGGGAGGACATTCAGGTAAGTACCCATGCCTCAGGCCCAGAAGAAGGGTGGATCCCAGGACAGTCAATCCAGCAAGTTTATACCACAAGTGGGTTAGCTAATAACGACAACCTTACAGAGCCCATTATACAGAATTAATACACCCAACTATTTATAACACCAACAATATCAATAGATACTGAATAGGAAACATAACTATATCAGATATTAGACGCACCCTATCTGGGTTCCAACCACTTGGTCCCTCTAATGAGATAGGGTCTTCTCTCCCTAGGCCCACTCCCCCCAGGGTCCCTTGCCCAGGGGCACCTCCCCTGTGGGACCTGGGTTCCCAGTAACTCGTGCTTCTTCCCCTGGGGCTGTCAATCTGGCCTCTGGGTCCTCACACCACCTCAGGCCTCCTGGAGCCATTGGCCTCAAGTTGAGGGTTCCTCTCTCTGGGCCCTGGGCCCCATGTTGGGCACCCAGGGAGCTCTGGGCACCAGGGCTCTTTTAGTTTAAACTGAAGCACACTGCAGTGCTCTGGTTATCTGGTCTAGAGCCAGGGCTAACTTGAGCAGCCTCGAGCTGCTCCTAGGGCTGGCTCTCCGTGCACCAACCTGCGCGCCGTGTGGGGCCCGAGCAGCCTTGAACTGCTCCCAGGGTCACCTCTCTGTGCACCAATCCATGCACTGCCTCACCTAGCTGCTTGCCAGGTTTTTAGGCTCAAGTCGCCTCGAGTGCCTTCCAGAACCTGGGCACCATGCACTGATCCATGCACATCAAGGCTCTGGCAAGGTCCTAATAATGGTTTTCCTCTTTCCTCGCTGTCCTTCACTGCATCTGCCCAGCATGCTGAGCAGGCTAGGCTTTTATTTACATGAGAGGCCCCACCCCTGAAGTCTGCAGGACCTGCAAAGCACAGTCTTCAATCAGATCCAGGAGCTTCTCGCATTCCCCACCCTCCACCTCTGAGCAGGGACAGGGCTAGCTCCTCCCAGCTGTTACCTGATTGTTGGAAATGTTCCACCAATCCGAAGTGTCCTTCTCCAAGCCAGGCTTGCCAAGCAAAAGCAGCGAGCCCACCACATTATTTAGCTGTAAAAGTGATAGTATCTCACCAATACAGGCAGAGGTGGACTCAGTCTTGTCAGCTTCTCAAGGCGTGTATCCGTTCAACAGAAGATCAGCTGTGTGCAGTAGCAGTTCTTGTGAAAATTATTTCTCATTTATGAAGCACACCCTGTTAGCTATTTCATTCCTCTTATACCCTTTAGCTCAGTGTTTTTCAAAGCATTTTTGTAGCTGAGTAAAAGAAAAACCCAAGCAATAGCAAACAGAAAGGTCCTGTTTTTAACTGTTTGTTATTTGTTATCAGAAATGCCCAATTTTGACTGAGTTACCATATTCAGTAACATGAAGGAGGTTATCAATTTCTACTGAATTAGAACATAGGAAATTGATTAACGACTGAGAGAAACATAAAGCGTTTCTGAAGAGTTGTCTTTGGAAGATCAAGGGAACCACTTAGGCAAAATAAGAGGAAATCAGGAGGAGACACCTATCAAGGCCCATATAGAGAATGTCTCTTTCTACACATAAACATGAGTTATTGAAAAGAAATATTTAATATACTAATTCATCAGGGATAGACATTGCATACAGTTACAAACCACACACATAGGAGTCTGAGTAAGATAAGCTGGAGTGATACCTTATTATTTCTTTTCTGAAGGTCTAGCCACAAACTTACATCCTCTTGCACTATGCAGTTGTCATCAATATTTGGTATTTTAACTTCTGTGAGTAGGCCTAGCTCAGCTTCAGTTTCACAGTCATCAGACCCTATAACAGTCCAAAATTCTCTTGCTTGACAATTCTTATCCATTCTGACAACAGTTAATTCTGATTAAAACTCATAAAAAAATTGTAGCATAACTGTACTCTATCTGAAAATGCAGTCACTTAAATCAAAACATTTAATGGGAAAGTATTAATATTAACAAACAGTTCAATGGACAATGTCTAACTAAGATCAAAAAAATATTTTAACTATTGTTCCAACTATTTATTGAATGTATTAAAACAAAAGACTTCAATAAGCTCAAAACAAAACACTTCGAAATATATTTTTTCGAAAGATTCTGAGCTTTCAGCTTTACATTTGGATTAAGAGAGAAACCACCAGACTTTCCTGTGGACAATTCTACTTTACAGAATTCTGCTATATCTAATTATGATTATTAAATACTGAAAGGATTCCATTGAGCAGATTGCAAGAACCTACAATGTGCAATTGGCTGATACAAAATGATCTTGAACAATTAAACCACTGAACACATATGTTAGGATGCATCCTGTGTGAAGATGAGTCTTGAAATGGAAAAGCAGGGATTGCTATTATGGGCTTCCTCTGTACTGGCAATAAGTTGTGATAGGATCTGATATTGGATCCTACAATCATGCCTCCTGCCATTCATGTGGGGCATGCCTTTACCCAAACACACAGAGGGGGTCTTAGACTGATTCTTAGAGCATATAAACCCCAAAATTCAGTTCCTCTTTTGATGATAACATCTGGATGTTCAAAAAAATTGTACACCCCTTTTATTAGTTATTCTTGATAATCTGAGCTCACATCTTTTTCATTGCTTTGGATATACAATTTCTATGTAATAGATTTTTGAAATCTTAACAATACTTTACTCAGGCTGATGGAATAGGAGTCATTTGTACCAATTTTCCCTTATGAGTCTAGTCTTTTCTTCAATAGCCAAATGCATCATACTTAGCACACTAACAATGTTTTTATTCTTACCTTTCGTGCAGTTCTTGGACAAAATAGTGGGCTAATGATATTATCCTCACAAGTCACTGCTGAAAATATATTTTTTTAAGTACATAGCATTCTGTGAAATCATTTTCTAATTATTGAGTGGCATAGCAGCATAGCATCAATGATCAATGCTGTATAAGATGGATTGGAAATATTGTCATGGAATGTCAGCTCCGGATATGGACGTTTAATTAGGAAAAAAAGTGCTTAGGTATTATAGTGCAAACAGAAATTAGCTTAAAATATAAAGCACCTCTGATATGAATGTATACCATCTGGAAATCACTGTAGTTTCCTCACAAATAGATTTTAATGGCAAATCAGAGAGCAGCTGATGGGCAAATTGCCAAAATAGAAGATCATGAACCTGAAGCAATATCTGGAAGGCTAGCTACATCATGTGGAAGAACATAGAAGATGATCCTGAGAATAGAACACTTGGGAAAATTGATATTGGAGTTCAAGGAATAATAGAAGGATCCCATCAGGTGAATTACTGAGGATGGCCAGGGGTGGTAAATTCCCCATATTAGTCCACATTTAAAACACTGTAGTAAAACAGAGAACCCACTGTAAATGAAATGTGTCATCAGGCATGGAGGTACAATGGAAAAACACAGACAAGGCACGCAAAGATTGTGAAAAAGTCTTTGAATGTTTCAGTAGTGCATCACAAATTACATTCAGAGCTTATTATTCCAAGGTCCATAACATACTAATATAACCATACTGCTTCTGAAGCCAGTTTGTGTAGAGCTAGCTCAGGATTTCTCTGTAGCTAGCTCAGGCTACTTTGCACCATGTAGAGTAATGAGTCTCAATTAGGGTACTGCTGCACCTCAGGGTGCCATGAGATCCTTTTAGGAGTGCTAAAGGGGTGCTGTGGAATATCAGAATTGTTATGTGCGTAAACACCTACACATGACTGATTCATGAGATAAACCCAAAGATTTAAAATCAGAATCCACAGTGTCGAAAACACCTGATCTGTTGTGGACTTTCTGAGTTATCTGCAACAGAACAATAGCCCTATTATTTTTCTGCAGTCAAAAGTGCAAGCTATGAGCTAGCATTTTCCAAATGTAATGAGGGGTGCATTGAGCCAAAAAAGGTTGAGGACCACTAAAGAACCACAAATGCAGGCATACACTTTATGCCAGATTTAGGAACATAGGCAATTCCTTAAGGTTCCTAAATACAGTGGCTATTCATTGCAGCTTTTGGGATGTTATATACCCATAATTCATTTGAGTCAATATTGTGTACAATATCTTTAGCCAAGAATTGCATCAGATAGCAGCCCTACCTATGCAGTGTTAATGCTAGAACTCCCCAGCTGTAGAATATTTTGGGAACTTCCTTTTATCTTTCTGTGCTAGTCTACATCAAAGGAAATTACTTGGCCTTCTCTCTCTTGCTCTCTTTTCTCATTAATCCTAACCCACTAAAAAATCAAGTAATTGATAAGTGTCACATTCACCTAGCTAACCTGGCACCTGCGCACATTCTAGTATGCTATATCAGCCCGCTGGCCCCAATTCAAACCTATTACAATCAATAGGAGGATTCCTATATACTATGTATCCATACAGGCCCATTTTACTTCCTTTAGTTTTTTAACTTGTTTTTTTTTTTTTTTGTGAGCATTTAGAAAGGTTTGCTGTGTGTGAACAGATCACTTAGATGTTTGGTTGGGGCGAGGGGTTGAAATTGGGAGAGGGGGAAAGAGATAAAACTTGTTAATAAATGTATTCATCTTCTTTCTCTCTCCCTCTCTCTTTCCCTGCCTGGTCTGCATATTTCTCTGTGCTGTAAATTAAAAGCAGCAGATGCATTATTTGGGAACTCTTCCAGATTCTGTTTATTTATTTATTTATATTTCCCTGCCTAAGAGAAACATTAAGCAATGACTGCAAAATGCAATGTTCTTCTCTCTTTGTCAATTCCATTAACAGTGCTGACTCTGGGCTCCATACAGAAGGAGGAGGATGAATAAATCAAACAGAAGACGGATTTCTGAATCCAAGTCCTTTTTGGATACAGAATGCCATGTATTGTGAAGCTAGCTTGCCACAAGAGTAAAAGGAGTTTATCTGAATTGTCCAGCTCACACAGTAACGTTGTTGGAAGGTCTCAAGCACTCCTTTGGCTCCAAAGAAATAGTGACATTGTAGATTTTGCTGCCTTAGTGTGTGTGTGTGTGTGTGTGTGTGCGCGCGTGCGTGTGTGTGTGTGTGTGTGTGTGTGTATCTATCTATCCATCTATCAGTATGTCTGTATATCAGTATGGTTGCCTTTGTGTGTGTGTGTATATATATATATATATATATATACTGATATATATATATAAGTATGTCTGTTACTGAATCAGAATCTCTCCTTCCCCATGCACTGAGATGCAGCTGTCGCATAGGCAAGGTAAAGACATTCAAAAAGTCTGAGGTAGAATCTAAGTTACATAGTTTTCTGTAAGTGGTGTAGTTTAGAGTGGTAGTGAGCAGAACACACATTCACCCTTTGGTGGTGGTGGTGGGGAAATCTTAGACTGGGTTCCGCCATTTTATATGAGTCTGTGTGCCAAATTGCTGTTCTCTTAAGGGTATAGACTGGTTTTGTGTGTCAAACATCTGTTCTGTTACAGGCATAGCCTGGTTTCCAATTACTTATATCAGTAAAAGTGTAATGTCTGTACCTGGCCATAGAGTTCCCAGTTTTGCCTTAGGAAGCTTGACAATAATTTCAATACTGATTGACTGAAACTCCACTACTGTGATTGACACCCCCTTGTTGGCTGATCTGAGCTCTTAGGTACCTGTATCCCACATAAAGCCATTTAGGTTTTACAGACTAGGAATTCCTGGGCGTGTCTACACATGCATCAGCACTTTTCCTATTGCACATCAAATTTAGTACAATATGAGGTACTAAATAAATGCACATTTGGCTGCCCTAATGCACAGTACCAAAAACACACTTTTTAAAATGAAGCTTAACATGCAGTAGCCTATTTTACTGTGCATTAGTGTAATTGCACTCATGAACAACAAGCGCCTCCAGAGCAGGTGGCAGTGGTGAGGGCATGGTGGTGGCGAGTGTGGAGCTCCCTCAGGCAGCCACGGTGGTGTTGGTGGTGGGGGTGGGCCGAGCGGAGAGCACTTTTCTTAGGGGGTGCACCGCCAACCTCAGGAGGTGCACATGCACCTGCTTGCACCCCTTACATGTTGCCAATGATTGCACTTTTTTAAAGTAAAATAATAAAAATGCAGCAAAATAGGCTATTCCACATTAAAGCACATGTGTAGATGTGCTTCCCGTGTATGAATCCTCTAATGGAGCAACTCTAAGTGCACCAACACTGACTGAAAGCATTTGGTTCCGCAGCATGGCCACTTTCTTAAAAAAAATATTTGAAGGAGGAAGTGTAAGATAAGAATTCCAGATAATAGATCCTTTGCAGTATGAGGGAATTAAACAAATACCTCCAACGTCCATAGGGATTGCCCTGACCCATCAGTCTGGGTACAAACCTAGAATGGAGAGAGCATTCTCCAATCTCCCTGGATCAATTACATGGTTGGCATACACTTAGACCATCCTAGGCACGAGACCCCTGCTCAGGTCTTTGGGAGAGAAGCAGACACAGCATAGCTAAGTCACAGGTGGAATAAAAGCTTGGCTAAAAATCCATATTTAAGTAAAAATAGGATTTAAGAGAGATTATCAGGTAGCCAACAGACAAGATTCAGTAGAAGCATGATTGTAAAAGAACAAGATCTCTCAGGAGGTTCATTATCACCTGTGAAGTGTAAAAATCAGTGACTATCAAGTAGCTTATAATGAGCCATGAAGTCATTCTTTAGATAAAACATCATTATCCAGAGAAATTCATGGAACCAAAGAGAGAAAGAAAGGAATAGGGAACCTGACATAACTCAGTGATGAGCCTACTCGCCTTAGGAGGAAATCCTTGGTTCCAATCTTGGCTCTAAATGCAATTTATGCATTTTATCCAATGCAAAAATATAAGCAGTTCCAGAAGCAGAGAGCAAGACTCGGGGCTTCTTTCCTCCCATAAAAATGCCCTTCTTACTGGGTTACAGTCTAGCTTCTCTTTCTCTGGCCCTGTGATACTTTATTCTCTTTTACACAGTGGTCTAAGCTTCAACAGGTGGGATGGACAGTACCCTCAGCCTGGGATTGCTTCTAGTACGGTAGTTAGGAATGTGTGCAAAGGAGGTTTTAATCCCTTCAGTTTGAAAAAAAATATCTAAGCCGGGTTCCCCACTTCTCAAGTGAGGGAACAAGAGGCTATTATGAAGAAGTTCATCACCACCACCATCCCCATATCTTGAAAAAAAATTACAGTCACCTGTACATGAAATGATACCTACAGCATGGCCATGGCCATCTATGTGGGTGCTTCAAGCTCAAGTGGAGGTACAGGGATGCACTCAATTACTGACTAAGTCTGTGGAAAAGGTAAGATCCCAGATACATCTCCTGTTTGGCAGAGGCATCCTCTCATTCAGTGTGCTGAATATTATGATTCCCAGTCCTAAACACCCAACCCTCACCACTTAATATATTGGGAGACTACTCACCCTAACTTGAGTTTGTATATTCTGCTCCTGGGCCCCAGTACCTTACCTGATGGCATGGAAGAAATCAGCATCAACACATGGAAGACCTTTTGAAGATCTTGTCCTCAGATTTTTGCTTTTCTGTATACCCAAAACTGTCCCAGTCTGAGCAACTCAGGACTTATTTCCTATGTAATCTTGACTGGGATACAGAAACAAGGTAAAGGAATGACTAAGTGCATTGAGGGGCCTAATTCTGTTGGCAGAGAGAACCCAAAACACATTGACAGGATCAAGTTCTTCACAAAATGCTATTGTGGCTACTTTATTCTAAAACGCAGCTGAAAGACATGCTGGTGGTATGTCTAGGGCTGTGCGAAGCTTTGGTCACTGATTCAATTCAGCAGAGATTTGGCCTGATTCAGCGGCTGAATTGCTGAATCCAAATTGAATCAGGAGACCCTTTAATCTCTCCAAATTGAATTGGAATCCTCTGAATTGATTTGGAAAGATTCAATGATTTGGAAACAGACACAGCTTTAAATGTTTTTTCTACATACCTCATGATACTAGTTGGCTCGTGAATGCTGAGGTGAGGGGACAGATAGAACATCCCACAGGAGTGCAGGGGGTCCCCGGTGCACTCAGCAGTGGACCCAGAAGTAGACCAGAAGCACTTCCAGTCCACTTCCAGGTCCACCAGGGATTGTGTGGGGGACTCCCCCCCTCTGTCCCCTGGCTCAGTGACTGGTGCCTCCTGGGTCTGTGGGGGCACCTGGGGTCCACTTGCCAAGCTGGGGGGGAATGGGGGAGAGTCCCTGCGTGCTCCCCAGCAGACCTGGAAGCAGACCGGAAGTACTTCCAGTCCACTTCCAGGTTTGCTGCTGAGCACACAGCCCCTCCCTCCCCCAACATGCTCCTATGAGATGCTCTATCCAGCATTCATGAGTCGTGCCTGGTGTGTGGGCCGGGAGCGGTCCGAGGCCCTTTTTTCATGCGGTGGGCTGTGGTCAGCAGCCCGGACACGCCGGGTCGGGGAAGACAGGTGGCACGCTAGCATTAGGTACGGACACTTAGTGGTTGATTTAAGATTATTTTACTTACACTGAAGATGGTCATGGTGCAGGCAGGAAAACTTGCTTGAATTGCGCTTACAAAACAAAACAAAAAACTCGAACCTGCAGAACGACAGGGTACATCGCAATGGGGTTTCGGCGACGGGAGATGAACAGAAACCTCAGGAGTACGTCGCAATGAGGTTTTGGCGACGGGAAGAAAAAAAAACTGCAGGACTCGAACCCCTGGTAGAGCTCTGGATTCACTCACATGAAGTTTGCTAGGCTCCGTGGAACTTTGCGCGCAGGGAAGGGTACGTCGAGGGATCAGGCGGCGACGGGGAGAGGCGAGAGGCTGATTAGACCCCTATAGACTTCTTGAGATACACGCTCGGTCCGATAGGCTCCGCAGTGCTTAGAGATCTTCACAAGATGTGAAGTTCTCTTCCTCCTGATAGTCGTGGAGTCCTCCAACTTGGGCGGAAACCACTCAAGCCTCTTATACGGCTAGCAAGCCAATCGCTAGCCGCC
>NW_005841908.1:909010-909605 GCF_000455745.1 Alligator sinensis
TACTCTAATCTACCCTCTCTTACACGCTCAACTAGACGGTTAGTTAAGCTCAAACTCTGTGGACATGAGTCCCAGCCATGAGACTATAGCCTCGTCAGACTCCATTTCAGATTCTTTGTACAGCTGCTGTAACTCCGTCCAAGCACGAATGCGACTGGTGGCGGCATCTTGTGCATCAGTCACTGGGTTGATCGTTGTTACAGGACGAGCTGCTCTTTCAGGAGTCGATGTTGTTACAGGCTGAACTGCTGCTGCGGGAGTCACTGCTGCTGTTATTGCTTCAGGCAGGAAAGGCGGATGCACTCCTCTGCTCGATTCTCCCTTCTGTCGGCAAGAAGGCGGGGTCGCCAAAAGCGACGCTGTGTCGGTGGGCGGGGTCGCTGACTGAACTCTTGAGGGTTCCTCCGAAGCTCCACCCTTCTTTTCTGGTTCTTCCATGCGGTCTTCCTCTTGTTTGGCACCATCTTGGCCTGGCGTCTCAAGATTCTCTTTTGCAGCCACTTCTTTGACCGCTCGAACGGCCACACGCAGCTGGGCTTTTAAGCTTAAATTATTTTGCATTAAATCGGTTACAGTGCGAAAAGTTGCAGTTAAC
>NW_005841908.1:910014-920966 GCF_000455745.1 Alligator sinensis
GTCTTCGGAAGCTCCCTCTTCTCCCTTCAGCGAAAGAGGTCCGCTGATAAACCTCTCACCCGTTCCGCCCGCCTGGTGGTAAGCGATATGCGCCTCCAGTTCCATAAAGCTTTCTACTTGGCGTTTTCCACTGCACCAAGGGCAGTTCTTAACTAATTCTAGCTCCAGCGTGCCTTCCCCTGATCCCATCCTTGTCGCCATGTGCGGGCCGGGAGCGGTCCGAGGCCCTTTTTTCGCGCGGCGGGCTGTGGCCAGCAGCCCGGACACACTGGGTCGGGGAAAACAGGCGGCATGCTAGAATTAGGCACGGACGCTTAGTGGTTGATTTAAGATTATTTTACTTACACCGAAGATGGTCACGGTGCAGGCAGGAAAACTTGCTTGAGTTGCGGTTACAAAACAAAACAAAAAACTCGAACCTGCAGAATGTAAGGGTACGTTGTGACACCTGGTACCTCAGGGTATGTAGAAAAAAAAATTAAAGCTGTGTCTATAGCCGAATCGCTGATTCTCTGATTCAGCATCAAATCTCCAGATTCAGATTCGGCCAATTCAAATGGGGACAGTGATCCAAATCAATTAATCAAATCACTGTCCCCGATTCAGGCCGAATCCAAATCCGAATCAAATATGACCTGTTTGTGACACCTGGTACCTCAGGGTATGTAGAAAAAAAAATTAAAGCTGTGTCTATAGCCGAATCGCTGATTCTCTGATTCAGCATCAAATCTCCAGATTCAGATTCGGCCAATTCAAATGGGGACAGTGATCCAAATCAATTAATCAAATCACTGTCCCCGATTCAGGCCGAATCCAAATCCGAATCAAATATGACCTGTTTCACACACCCCTAGTAGGTCCCAGTTTGTTATATAATAGCTATGTGATTTCTGTCCTCTTTCTCTAGCACAATCATATTTTACATGATAAAAGAGGCAGAAATGTGCATCCATGTCATAGTTGGAGTCAGGACTAGATGCAGTCCCTATTCATGTCCAAGGTAGGAAAAAAGTAACTGAGTACCATTTGTATAAACCTTGCTTTTTTCAAACAGATTCATATATAGAGAAGAGAAAAAATTGTTTCCCTAAAGCCTTTGGGGCAGGTACAGACATTCCACTTTTATTGGCAGAAGTGATTGGAAACCAGTCTATACCCAGTAGAGAAGTTCAGCACACACAGACTGGTTTAAAACTGGCAGAACCCAGGCTAAGATTTGCCGTTACCCCCACCAAAGGGTGAATGTGTGTTCTGTTCACTACTGATCTAAATTGCACCACTTATAGAAAACTGCCTAACAGATCACTTCTGCCTTAGGCTTTTTGAATGGCTGTACTTAGCCTTGGAGTTCCCCTTTCTATTTCTGCTGTATCAAGGACCTTTAGAGTTGCCCTGATTTAGACAAAATCCAATTTCAGGGATATGTGACAGCTGCAGGGAGGATTTTGTACTTATCTTATGCTGTGCCCAGTAAACCAGGATTTGAACCCGTGATTTAAGTTTCTTTATGAAGATAAAATTAATGACATATATCTGAGTAAGAGAAAAATAGAAAAATGCTTATCAGAATGTAAGGACTCTGACATTACTGAAGCACATCACTATAACTGCAGAGAAAACTCCTATGAGAATGCAAAGGTCTTAAATACTACAGTGTTCAGCACCTGATGGTAATTAAATTAAAGACTACTGTTGCAGGGCAGGAAATCATTATTGCTCTGGTATAAGAACTGTAATGTCAGTAACTGAAATGGAGATGGGTGAAATATGAGTATTAAAATGACACAGTTGGGTATTCTTTTATTGTTTTCAAATTTCAAAGCCAAATGCATTTACAACTTAAAGCACAGAGTTAAGGGACTCTTTTTTTTTGTGAAAAATTCTAAAGACTTAAACCTAAAGAGAACCATTCAGGATAAAAGCAGCTACAAATACAATGAGATTAGTGAAAGAGCTTAACTGGAAAGGATCCTGCCTGTAGCTCATGTTGCATTTCAAAGACTGCTTTTAGATTTCCACTTCAACATTAGAAATGAGAAGTGCAAGGAAAATAATACTCTGAGAAGTCCCAAAGGGAGAAGGCGGTCATCTTAGGACTGGAGTAAAAGAAAGCAGGAAGGTGGAATTTAGAGACTCCTTGCCTTATGTTAAAATGTTGTAGGTAGGAGAAAAATGACAAATTCTCTGATTTATAGGGTGGCTGACACTGATGGATGATTGTTCAGCCAGGCCAAGCTGTCTCGCCCGCTACCGTTAAGTCAGCAGCAAGTTTTGCCTCCAAAGCCTAGTGAAAAAGCAAACGGGCAGGTCTGGTAAACAAAGTTGCTATACTTAAGCCTGCTAAAAGCAAAGCAATAAATATGCTGAAAACAAATAAAAAAGAGTAAAATGGCAGTTTGATTGTATAAAGAATTGGCAGCTGAACTAAGCAATTCCTTTCTCATTGAACTGAAATAAAAAAATGAAAGTGGGGGGGGGTGTTGTTGATTAAATGAAAAAATCATTCACATTGAAAGACATATTCCATTCAACCCAAAACAAAATGTTTCACTTGCAGACACCTAGAAGAAAAGACAAGGAAATGAAAGGCAAATTCACAAATGTGGAAGAAGTATAGCCTCTGGCCAGATTCTATTCCTATTTAGTTGGTCTAATAAAAGCTATCCCATCTACCCAGAGAACCTTGCCTATTCCACCTATTAGGCATTTATGTGGACTTAAGCGCTTAGAAGTGAGTCTATTCCATCTTGCCCAAGTCCCTGAAAAACTGCTCATAGAAAAGGTGAGTGGATTTTCCTCACTGCTTTGATTCAGCCTTAAGGATGAGATACGTTTTGTCACAGAAGCAGATGCACTGAGGACTTCAACAGAATCCTGATTAGGTGCCTAAATCCACTTAGACACTCACTAGGTGGAACAGAATCTGGATCTTGGCATGCTCTTTTTAATCAACTAACCATTAGTTAGAGATTCAACCAATATATGGAAGACCCAGATTCACACCCTTCCTCCACCTGAAGGCATTTTCCCCCTTATATTCCACCTTATAAAAGTATTACTGGATAAAAGAGTGAGTAAAATCTGTGTTACTGGATAAAGGCTGTCCCCAACAACTCCTTTGCTGCCTACGCTTGCCCAAATGCATTTGTTTTATTCCATACTCACAACTTCCCTTGGCTTGACTTGTATTTTTCCCTGTCTCTTGGTTTCCCACACCAGCATATAGGGTGGCCCAGAGCTAAAGACATAGGGTATATCAGTGTTTTACCAGCCAGGGTAAAACATGGTCTCCTACACCATAGAAATCAACTACTACTTAGTTTCCCTATGGCACCTAAAATGTGATAAGGGGGACATCAAGGCAACTGTTTCTCTGATTTTTTTTGAGAGGGGGGACTTCCCTGATACCGTGGTAAACATCTTGGGCTACATCCACGGAAGGACTTAGATACTAACTGACATTTTAAGGGTCTAATTCCAAAACCTTCATGTTCAAACCCCCTCTTTCAGCTTCTGCCTAACTCTGAAAGTACCTCTCCTGCATGTAGAGGATGGGACACTTCTTCCTGCTCTCACAAAGCTGGTTATAACGAAGCCTTTGGTACACCAGGTGTCAATGGCAAGTTTCTTGTTTGCTTCATTAGAAGTGCCTGCTGGATCCTATGAACTTGCACCTTTCCCTCTCGTGCCTGATCTATATCAGATATCTACACTGGATATTGCTGAGTTAATAACAGTTGTCTTTTGATGATAACAAGTGTAGAACACTGTGCTGTAATATAAGAAAACTGCACCGTATTATTAGATGATGATGTTATATTTGGAAATCTTCATCAGGATCAAAAATATTTCATTGCCAGTAACAGGAAGGAAACTGATGTCAGTTTGGTCACACAGGACAGTAGCTTAAGCGACTGGTCTGTTAGACTTTGGGGGTGGTAAATGCATGAACAGAGTGGCCTTCTGTTAATAGACACACAGCACAATCTCACTGAACTTTCTGTATGGTTGCTTATGAAGTTTTTCTAAAAAAACCCACCTTTTAGAACTGACAGTAAATTGCATGTTCCCATTAAGGAGGGACCTTAATGGCCTTTCAACATTTCCCACAGCAAAACTAAAAGCAAACTAAGCCTGAACAACACAACCTGGTAAAAAGAAGCCTACTGGCAATTTGGATCCGGGAGGAATTGTGTAACTACAGTGCTGTGTACCGTAATGAGAAAAGCCAATGTGGGGCAGCGAGGGGCAGTGAGAGACACCTCCTTTGTCCCTGTTTCTGAAAAATAACTCATGAAATATGGGTCTGTCTCACTGGCCTCCAGGTCAGAAGTCCCCAATAACCAGCCAGAAACATGATGACTTTGGGCACATTCTGATTAGCTTTTCCTTCCTAACTGATTTCTAGATTCTTCTCTGACTCCCAGGAGGCAATTACAGTAGCCTTTATGCTACTTTATTACCCAATGACACAAATATTATTAAAGTTATGTTGTAATACCAAGCCTCTCTTACTCACCGTATCAGAAGCTAAATGTTCTGCCTGCTCTAACTGGAAGGCTCTGCAGGGAAATCCTTAGACATTCCCCACATATTAAGACCATTAAGAAGAATAGTCTGCCAGCACAAGATTTGTCGCATACAGAAGGTGAGATGTGTCCAATCCAAAATTTGGACACAAAGGGAGGAGCCATGAAGAAAGGATAGATGTCTTTGAGTTTTGACCTGATCAGTTGATGCCTTCTAAATTATAATGATATGAAAATACAGCCCCTAAACATCATTATCTAGAAATACTAAACATATTTTATCATTGACAACTTCTCGTAAAGTATTACTGGAACCCCACTTGATGAGTAATATTGGGTCTGGTCCTTAGCAGATGAAATTAAAGGCATCTTTACTGAAATCTGAGATTCTGGATCACTAAGGCCAAAACTGTTTCTCTGTGGGTGTGTCTACATGTCACCATACAGCAACAGTGCCATGCTTTGGTACTTCCTTTTGATAAAATGCAGACAGGTCACCTAGGATTATTAGATGGCAGGCAGGCCAAAATAGGGGAGTGTGCCGCTATGGTGAAATGGCAGCTGATCACATGTAGACATCATGTGTTCACTACATCGCTGTAGCATGCCATATGGCAATGTAGCGCATTGCTACAGTGACATAGGGCAACATGGAGACAAGCCCTGTGTGCATCTAACTGACAGGTTCTAGCCGTGCAGTTGATCTTTTTGCAACTTTTGCACAATTTGTGATTCTGTTTTCCTGTGGCATAAATGAGTCAGTGCACAGACACATACTAAGGTTCTTTAGGTAGATGTGATATAATTTGTAAGACGAACAAAACAGTTGGAAAAATTGTTCTCTGCAAGCTTTTGGGCACAAACACCCTTCTTCAGGCATAGGGAGAGTTTACTGTTGAATTGTGTGCTCTCCTGGGTAGAATAGAAGCCAATATGCAAAATTCAAGTCTGTGAAAATGCAAATGCATGGCAGTGAGGATCAGAGGGATGGGAGACAATAGGTGTGAGGGGTGGAGAGGGGATTGTTGAACTAGTGATAGAAGAATGTAACTGGTAAAATGTAGATAGGTTACCTGTTACAGGTTACAGACAATGTAGACATGCCTAAAAAGTAGCTAAAAATAGCTTACTCAAAAAATGCATTGAGTGGGGTTCTGTAGTGGACTGTCTTGGATCCCTTACTATTAGATATTTTCATTAATGACTTGGATGATGGAATACAGAGAATATTTATTAAACCTGTAAAATGATACCAAGCTGAAAGGCATAGTGATTTCTTTGGAAGACAACTGAAAATCCAAAATAATTTTGGCAATGCATACACATAAATATAAAACACATGCAAATCAGTAATGACAATGACAGAATAATACATTTCTATGGCTGTGTCTACATAAGACGAGCACAGTAGCAACGAGCTACTCCTCCTTAGCTCATTGTTACTGCACACTAGTGTGCCAGGCACTAACTGTGCAACAATGGCACTGCACAGTAATAATGAGCTACTGCACAGTAGCTTGTTCCTAATGTAGAGTAGCATCGAAAAAAAACATGTGCAGCAATGGTACTGTGCAGTAAGTAGCTTATGCAAGTACTAAATGATTGCTCAGTAACAACTGTGCGGTCTACTGATCATGTAGACACAGCCTGTAGGAATAATCAAGTGTCCAAATATGATCTAGGGAACAACTGGCTAGACAGCAACTCTGAAGAAAAGGGTTTAGAGACTTATAGTGGATCACAAACTGATCTTGAGACAACAGTGTTGCAGAGAAGCAAACATCATCATGGGGATATAAATAGAAGGATTATATGTAAGTATAAGGAAGAATTCCTTCTACTTTACCCAGTTATGCTGAATTCTCCTAAATTACTGTATCCAGTTCTGGCACCACATTTCCAGGGACATGCAAACCAATTAGGGAAACTCCAGAGAACAGTAGTAATCAGAGGTCTAGAAAGCCTGACCTATGAGGGAAGATTGAAGACCAGGGTTTGTTAATCTTCAGCAGAGAAGGCTGAGGGGAAAGATAACAGTCTTCAAATATATAAAAGGATGCAGCAAAAAGGAAAGTCATAAATTGTTCTCCTTGTCCATGGGTATAGGAAAGAAGAAATGGGCTTATTTCGAGTGGGTTGCATCGTGCATTTTTTCCCGGTACAAAGAAGATTGGGTTCTATCTCCTGATCTAGGTACTTATGTCTCATTCATTGTCACATTATACGAACACCTACTTGATTATCCCTTGGTACTTGAAGCCTTCATGGGTATATATATATATAACTGATATTTCTTTTGAAGTATATTTAGATTGAGGAAGAATGAATTGCTTATATAAAATGAGAATTGACCTGAACATGTGCAGAATTCAAAATGAGCATAAACTGCAAATCTGAAACTTTTCTGAGGATTTAAAAAAATGTTACCTAATATAAATTGCATATGTTTATTTATGAAGATCCCCATAAACAGGACAAAACCAGGCTTCTTCAACCCCAAACTCGGACTCCGAAGAGAAAGTGGTGGCCATCAAGCCATGCTGGATATGGGCAATTTTGTCTGAAAAGTAGGTGGCGAACTTGTCTCAGTAGACTGAAGAAGACTCGGTTTCTGGGAAGAGCCAAGCTGAAATACTCAGGTCATTCACCAGAATAGTTCTGCTGGACCACCCTGCTGGCACAATGCCCATGGAGAAGAAAAACACCTCTGTTACCACCATATGTGAGTTCTGTGTGTGCATACACAAATACATTGTGTGTGTGTGTAAATCATGTCTTCTCAGGTTCTAGTTTAGTCAAAAGGTAGAACTTTCAAAAGCATTACAAGAAAGGCTGGTACTCATTTTTTCTGAGACTGGCCAGAGATCTCTTCTTTCTGCTGTTTTGACATTGCTAACAGCACTAGGTCAATGCAATCCTTTCACTCAGATGAGCACATAGACTTCAAATATGGCCAGGCCATGCATAAGGAAGGTAATGTGCACAATTCTTTTTAAGCATTTGTGCTTAAGCCAGACAGCTTCCCCAAAACACTAATGCAGCACACCGTAAACAACTGGGAAAATAATATTGTAGGTTAAGAAGGCAATGCAAGTTCGATGTAAATACTTGAGATGCAAATGAGAATTTGTTTCTCTTTGCATGGGTGGTCAATTATTAGGGTCAGAGGACCACTTAACAAGTTTTGGTGAGCTGTTGAGGGCCACACAAATAAAATTAATAGTGGATTATTTAAATAAATATTAATTAATCATTAATTAATGCAAATTTATAAAATTAAAGGATCCTTTATGTTCTAGACAGAGGGAGAGAGAAGGAGCGCATGAAATGTAACCTGAAGGGACTGGGGTTGGAGAAACACCAGAAAAGAGAGATGGAGAGAGGAGGGGAGGGGAAGCAGGGATGCAGGGGGCCAAGGCAAGTGAAGCGCAACCATGGAGCACAGCCCAGGAAGGCCTTGGGGAGGTGGGATGCGAGGATTGGGGTCTGCCAGAAGGAGCTGGGGTGTGGGGAGTGTAGCACAGAAGTCCTTAGGCTGGGCTGAAAGGCAGCTTGGCTGTCACACATGCCTGGAGAAGGGCAGCAGGAGCAGAACGGCTTGTCTACTGCTGAAGCTCCCTCAGATTGTCTCTCCCAGCCCTTATGGGAGGGGGTGCAGCAGGGGGCACCATGCCTGAGGCTGGGGGGGGAGGGTGCAGCAGCCAGGACCAGCCCAGCATGTGAGGAGATTTGAGGCCTGGGGCTGGCAGCTACCACTGCTGAGGACCCAGGTCCAGCTCAGCTTGGTATGACCTGCGGGGAGCCAGGAGAGCTTGCAAAAGTGCCATGTCCCATGCCATTCACTGAAGCTCCAATATATTTCCACTCTCTGCAATCTCACTCAGGGCCAGGCCACATCCACTCGTCCTGCGCCTCACTAACCCTGTGGCCAAAAAAAAAAGAAAGCAACTGCATGATGAACGCTGCCCCCCACCCTCCCAGCTCTGCCCCAGTCATTAATTTGGGGGCTGAGCAGCACCACCGCTGCAAAAGTTGGTGATGATGTCCCTGCTGGGCCTGGGGCTCACCACCTGCATTGCTTGGTCCCAGGGAGCTGTGCCCCAGCCCCAAACCATGTATCGCCCTTATCTTGGCCAGCTGATGCCTCCTGCATGGGAGAGGGAGGAGGGTAGAGAGCACCACAGGGGCAGCCAGGGGCTGGATAGAATGAATTGGCAGGCCAGATATGGCCTGTGGGCCGTATTTTGCCCACCCCTGCTCTATCAAGTAAGACACCTTGAAAAATATAAACCAGCTAAGATGTTCAAATGAATTCATTGTAAGTGGGATTTTGCTTTTAGGAAGAAAACAGTCTTCAAGAGATTATAAACTGAAAGCAGTATACAAGTCCCTATCTAATAAGACTTCTGTAAAAATTGTTATGAATGCTGATGAACAGAAACAAGAGCTACTTTAATAACAGAGTTTATAAAAAAAAAAATCCTCAAGTTTTACACCATTAGGGATAATATCAAAGTTCAGTGATAAAATGTCAGCAGTAGTAAGCACTAGCACACACTTATAATGCATAAAGCACTGTGCTCCCGTTAAGCAGGTTTCTGCCTATCTACAATGCATTCAGAAAACAAAACCAAGGACAAATTGTATAAGGCTATTTTGTTCTATGCACAGGATAGGGTTGCTGATTTCTTGTTGTTGTTTAAACTTATCTACAAATATTTTTTCCATTCTAAAGGGGTTGATAGCAAAGAAGTTATATCCTTTCTCACTACAGAATACATATACATAATTGAATTATCATAGGACACAAGTTTGATGTACATTTCCATAAACCCTACTTTAACTGTCCTGGGATAACAATTGCTACTACAATAAAGCTAAGCAACTGTATTTTTTGGACCATTTACTGCTGCAGAACTGTACCATAAT
Organism: Alligator sinensis; assembly: GCF_000455745.1. Taxonomy (NCBI): domain Eukaryota; kingdom Metazoa; phylum Chordata; order Crocodylia; family Alligatoridae; genus Alligator; species Alligator sinensis. Next base: position 919,473 of record NW_005841908.1, read on the forward strand.
AGGCTTCATTTTTTAGCATGTTATTAAACCAGGAAGCATATAGGCTATGCTGTGCTTTCAGCAATACTGAAACAAAAGATTTTGGAATTGGTCTTGTTTACTTTGTGAAGCTGGGATTGAGCTCCTTAACCCACTTGCAGAGGCAAAGTTCTGAAAGGATTGTATGGCTGTATGACGGTATGAAATCTATTGAGCTGACATGTATGTTAACATCAGTCCTTTCTAATTTCTGTCTCTCTTCAATACAAATGTTGCTGCTTACAACAAAATGGATTTGGCATTGTCTTCTGAGGCGGGGGCGGGGGGGGAGGGAGGGTGTCAGGTTTAGACAGGGTCTCAGGTTGTGGTCTTATCTGTTTTCCCTTAGAGATAAAGGCTCCGGAAGAACCAGGTACATCCTGGAGATCAATATGTGGCTACAGATGATATCTGCAAAAATAGAGGAGCAGATAATCGTTCTAGAGAAGAGAAAAACAACTTAGAGATTACTTAAAGCTTTTTCATAACAACAAAGCCTAGCAAGATTTATTCTAGAGTGCCCAAATATTGACTGAAATAAAGTAAACTGCATAGTCATTCATTGTTATCTTTCAGAACTCATTTTGATATGTGAGGTTTCAGAAAACTGGGAAAGGGCAAATAAACTTCCTGTCTTAAAAACAAACAAACCAAAAAAAACCAAGGACAAGGAAGACCAGGAAATGACAGAGCAGCCAGTCTAACTTTAATATCTGGAAAGATACTGGACCTTTTAAAAAGGAACTTAAGTACCTAGAGTATATTAAAGTGATAAGGAACAGCCAACAAGAGGAGCACATTTTGCTTAACCTACCTGGTATCTTTCTATGACAAGATGGCAGGTTTTGAGAGCAGAAGAAGCCAGCGGATGTGATGTATCTTTTATTTAGCAAGGTTTTCTACAGTTGCCTATGACATTCTCAGCAGTATGCAAAGGATATACAAGGTAGATGAAACTACTGTAGGTAGGTATGTAACACTTTAAATCATCATCCTCAAAGAGAAATCACTAAAGGCTCAAAGTCTAGCTGTGAGAAGACATCAAGTGAGGTTCCCCACAGGTTTGTTTATTAATGACATGAAATATGGAATGGAGTTCAATCTTAGAGTATCATTTTTCTCTCTTCCTGCTTGTCTAAGAAAAAAAATAGATTCTCATCCTTAGTACATTTGCAGATGACGCCAGGTTCGATGCATGGCAGATGGGTGTGGAGCATGGAGTAGGACTCAAAATGACTTTGATACTTTGGAGAAGTGGTCTGAAATTAATCAGATGAAATTCAGTAATGAGAAGTGCAAAGTTCTGCACTTGGGATGGAACAATTAAATACACAAATACAAACTGGGGAATGACTGACTAGGCTGAAATATTAAAGAAATAGTCTAAGGCAGGGGTTTTCAACCTTTTTTAAGGAGTGTACCCCTTCTGGTGGGCACCCCTCCTGGACTGTACCCCCTTTCAGACTTGGAGCGGGG
>NW_005841908.1:920997-935310 GCF_000455745.1 Alligator sinensis
GGGGGGGGCAGCGGCTGGTCAATGAGAGGGAGCGGGGGTACTTGGGTGGGGGGAAGTGGCACGCGGCAGCGGCACAGAGTGGTCAATGGCATACTGCTGTTTCCCAAGTATCCCCACTTCTCCATGCCATCACCACATACGCCCTGGGGCCTTCCTAAGTACCCTCAGGGGTATGTATACCCCTGCTTGACATGCTCTGGTCTAAGGGATCACAAGTTGAATTTGAGATAACAGTGCAGTATTGTTAGAAAAAAGCTAATAATGTCCTGGGACATCTTGACTCTCTTGCTGCCTGGGTAAGTGCCCTAACCACTAGGTTATTGGTTTATGTAGAATGAGGGAGGTTTCCCATGTAGCAACAAACACCCACTGATCTGCACCCACTGCAGATAAAGAGTTTTGACTCACCCAGCCTTACATGTATGCTGAGGCAATTCTTTCAAGTGCTGGCAAAGTCATAGGGCAGCCTACTGAATATCCACAGCAGGAAAGTGCAGAGCAAGTATAGCTGTGTAGAAGTTAAACTGTGCATAAGTGCCAAAGCACCATTTAGGAGCAAGAAAGTAAAATAGGATTTCCCCACTAAGCCTCTAAATCTTCTGGGACCAGTTTACCAGAAACTCTACCTTCTGCTCATCCTCCAAAATGGAAATGAACAACCACTGGATAATTCTCATTTCTGGTTCTTGGGTTTAAACTTGTCATGGCATATAGCATTTTACTTTTCAGTGGACAGCCCTGGAATCAGTCTGAAAGTCTCTAATTTTGTCAGGAATGTCTGGTCGATCTGGCTATCTGTTCGTAGATTTTTTAAATGGGAATGGAATTCTTCATTAAGAAAGGAAGCCCTCCCTGTTATACTGCATTTGTTTGTGGATAATTACATGATTATTTTTACTGGTAAAGAAGATATTAAATAAATAAACCTAAGAAACAGAAAATAGTCAAAAAACAATAGCTGTTTTTTTGTGTGGAAGAAATCTGTGTCGCGTAGTCTCCCAGAGGCTGAGGATTTATGGTATAAATGTGTTTATTTTGGCTACTGACAGCAAGAATAGAGGATAATGTCAATTCTTTAAGGCAAATGTCAGTGATAGTACACTGTTTTTTTACAACTAGGAAAGTCTAGAAAATTAAGGACTTGAAGTTATATCTCACAACTGATATTTATACCTTTTGGCTTATTGTTTAAAGTCGTTTAAAGAAAATAATTATTTTAGTAATTACCTTTCTGAAAATTACAGTTGGCTGTTTTCTTTGTTTATGTGGAACAGCAATAAGAACACTTGAGATGCATATATTTCCTTACAAGAAATCCAGACAGTCAGTGAAAAGAATGAACATCTAACATGGTTCTGTCTGTAAGGAACACTAAACATTTATGGTATAGATAAAATCTTCCAACAGTGCACAAGACGGCAATTTCTGAGTTTGAAAGTAAAGTGTGGTGTTTTCTTGGAATCTGGTGACTACATGTAAGGAGGAATCTGTTATCCTTTGTTACATCCACTTTTCAGAAAGTTTTAAACAAAGACAAATAAGTAGTATTTATACACAGTGCAAATATTACATTGCATTTGTCATATTCAATTTTAGATTGCTTAAACTAATTAGATGTCAGGAAAACAGAGGTCAGGAAAACAGACCTTATGATGAGAGGCTGAGAGCCAGGGGACTCTTCAGCCTGGAAAAGTGCAGGCTCAGGTGTGATCTGGTGGCCTCCTACAAGTTTATCAGGGTGCTCATCAGGATCTGGGGGAACGTCTGTTCACCAGAGCTCCCCAAGGGATGACAGAATCAAACAGTCACAAACTCCTCTGCAACCGATTCAGGATGGACGTAAAGAAGAACTTCTTTATTGTCCAAGCCCCCAAGGTTCGGAATAGACTGCTGCTGGAGGCGGGTCAAGCACCTACTTTGAACTCCTTCAAGAGACATTTGATTGCTTATCTTGCTGGGATCCTATGATCCCTGCTGACTTCCTGCCCCTGGGGCAGGGGGCTGGACTCGATGATCCTCCAGGGTCCCTTCCAGCCCCAATGTCTATGAAATCTATGAAATCTATGAGATATACAGAGTAGAATTGGTCAAATTATCTTATAAATTAATTATTTGATATCTCTAGACTTTAATCTTTTTGGAATCATGTGCAAACTGATTCCAATTTCTGCAAATGTATTCATTCATTACTTGTAAATCTTCACCATCTTGGCTGAAATTTATTTGTATGAACCACTGTTTCTCATGAACTCTTCGCTTCAGTTATTCATGTCTCATTATCCAAGGTTTGTGGCTGAAGTTTTAATTTGTGATATTTATTTGAATATTTTTGTATACTGTAGTGACTTAAAAAAATAATGGTAGTGATTGTAAATGATCTGTGGAATCAAAATGCCTTCCCCAAACTAAAAAATGTAATTAATTTTCCATTCACCAAATACTATTAATTCAAAGAGATATGGCATATCCCAACATTTCAGAAAATCCATGATTATTTACAGTATGAGCTGAATGAGGTCTGCTGGTGTGAAATCTGCTATAATATACATAGCTTCTATACTAGAGCTTTTAAGGAAGCTTCAAAAAATGTCCTTTCCCACTCTTATTTATGAAAGTGCATTGCACATTTTTTTTTGTTTTCTTCTGTAAATTGATTAGATACAGGTATTATTGTTTCTTTTGCTAACCTAAGAACTCATGCATTATCCCCAAGACTGGAGGAAATGAGAGGGATAACATTTGTGCAGTGAGGGCTGCTCCATTAAACATCTATTAAGCATGTACATTGGTGGATTAATTAATTAATTAGTGATTATGGGTAAAGGTCCTTACTCTTATTCCCATGAAAATAAGAAGGATTTTTTTCCATTGTATTCATGGGAGCAAGATCTGACCCACAGAGCACCACATGAAAATTAAACATTGTGACTACTGTCACGACCCAGTGATTTTGGTGCCTCGGCACTATGGAATTTCTTGGCCACATGAGAGCTCCTTTGCACGGCAGAGTGTTCTGCTGCAATTGAGAACCCGCGTGTAGGAGAGAGTTCCCGCCAATTTGCAGTTTCCTTTGCAGGATGCATTTCTTCTTTGCAGCACAGAAATGCACGGTGCAAAGAGTTCCCGCTATTCGAATGTAAATTTGTGCCCCGCTATTGGCCAGTGCTAAATTATTCACACGTGGCGGCTAGTAATTGGCTCGCTGGCCGTTTAAAATTCCGCGCGACTTCCGCCCAAGTCGAAGAGCTTTGAGCACGCTGCAGAGTGCCTCTGAAGTTATCTGACTTGCACCTGCCGATCGATAGACTGATCACCTATCGATCTTTCTTCCCGTTGCCGAGCGCAATCCCAGACGTACCCTTTCCCTGCCGGCTTCGAATTGCGGACGGATTAACTGGCTTGGGCCCCGCCAGCTGGAACAACTCGCGTGGTGGTTCAGATGACTGGACCACCTGCGTTGTGATTTGCAAGCGGCGTAAAGTTTTTTGCAACCAATAAGTTGCGTCTGCCTCTCCATTCACCAGCCCGCCCTAACATACGACCAATTTCTAATGCAACTCGAGTCGGCCCTGGCCGTCCAAGACAACTACCTCATGTATGCTTCTTCAGTGAAGATATCAAATTTAATTTTATTTTAGTCACTGTTACTGAATTGATCAACCATACTGCTTTTGTGAAACAGCTCTTGTATGGTATGTTACTCAGGATTAAGGGAAGAGTATCTTTTCTTCTTGCATGTTCCAGAATGAGCTGTTCCAAAAAAAGCAGACTCACATTATATTAAAATCTTTCAAGAAAACATAACCATTGCAATGCAATTAGTTAGGAGAATGAAACTTAAGAATCCTAAAATGTTTCAAAAGTCAATACTAGAGATCATTATTATATGTGGAGGCCTCTCAGAGCACAGTGTAAGACTTAGTTGCTGCCTGATGAACTTATAACAATCAGAATAACCACTTCAGAAAAAAAATCACTCCTCTTCATTTGATGAAATCCTCCTAAATTTCCTCTTGCATAGCATTTTTTTTAAATTTAAATCATACAGTTGTGTTTACTGTGGACTTCTAAAAAGGAAGGAGACTATAACTGTAAAAATGTATAACCAAACGTGTGTGAGGTAAGGATTTTGTGGGTGACATCTTTTACTGGACCAACTGCATGGTCCACAAATCTTTGCCTGTATCTTATTCCCTGGACCATCACAGCTACAGCATCACTTCAACACTACCATAATCAAAGATAGATATTTTTGTTAAAAGACTATGGTGTGGCAGTGGTTGGTGCTTTTCTCCTCCATGGTCATTGTACCTGCAGTGTAGTCCAGCAGAACTCTTCTGGTGAAAGACCTGATTAGTTCAGCTTAGCTCTGCCCAGAAACTGAGTCTTCTTCAGTCTACTGTGACAAGTTTGCCACCCACTTTTCAGACAAAATTGCCCATATCCAGCATGGCTTGATGGCCACCACTTTCTCTTCAGAGTTAGATTTTGGGGTTGAGGAAGCCTGGTTTTGTCCTGTTTATATGGATTGTTTTAAATTGCTATTACCCATTGATGCAGAGAATGAGGGTGACCAGCTATGAATTGGACCCCTGCCCATCCTGGCTTGTAAAAGGCATCTGGGGGAGATGGGGGCAACTGCTGACATGAATGTCAATGCCTCCATTGAGGAGGTCAGGGTACTGTATGTTCTCAAGTCTACAGTTGACCACCCCTGCTTAACAAGCCATCACTTGATGCTGACTCCCCATCCAGTTACTGCCCTTCTCCTCTCCACAGCTTTTGGATTGTCTTGCATTGTAGAGAACTCCTATAGATAGCAGACCATACTCCCCAGAAAATACAGGGACTTCAGTTGAGCCCAGCTCAATGAATGAGAGGAGATGGACTTTATCCTCTCTGTCACTCATCCCACAGATTTTCAAAACAGCCTTCAATAAACTCCCTTGTAGGATACAGTCTTCCAAAGTCTTATCTATGACTAGCCTTAGAGAAATTAAGGGCAGAAACACAAAATATAACTAGAGTGGATTTCTAGAAATGAAAGTATGAGCTCCTTTAACCTGAACTGAAGTTTCCTCCTTTGGGTTGTAATAAACTGATATCCATGGTGCAGAAGGTATAACGGATGATCTGTGACATACACTCAACAGTGGGTTTATACAATATCTTTGTAAATTCAGGTTCTTGGATTATAAATGATTTGTCATCAGAGCTCTGTTTTATGATGTGCTAAGCCCACTCTGGGGTGCTGTGAATCTTGTATCATCACTGTAATTGCATATATTAAAAAATATATGTTTTAATCACAGCTTCTAGCTAAATATACTTTTTTTTTAATTTCTTGCCCAAAATGAAAAAGAAAAAGGCAAAATGTACCAGGTCCAGTCATCAAACAAAATATATGAGAGAGAAGGTTTATTTACTCTCTCAATGTCTTGATGCTTCATCTGTGAAATGGGGATACCACATCTCTTTAACTCAGAGGGTCTACTGTGCGAATAAATACATAGTAGACTATTCAGGTATTATATTAGTAGGGGTAAGATGCACCCCTTTTATTATTATAAATAAAGCTGAACACATGGAGCTCAAACCATTCCATTTCAAAGCAAAACCTCATTTTTAAAGGATAATAAAAATGGCATTATTTTTTTCCCTCCTCAATAACCTACCGGTAATAGGTATTTCAACATCAACATGTCTTAGACATATCACTTTTTCCTCCTGGTGATTTATTTTCCATAACATACCATTGTTAATTGGAAACTTGATGGTAATCCTTCTGAGGAAAAAACTACTCCCCTAAATGTTCTATGTGAAAATAACTCCTCTTAGTAATAAAAAGCATTGACACTTTATATGTGCTGTTAATTCCACTGATTGTGCCCAGATTCCAAAAATAGCCCCAGTGTGTTACATTTATACATTACACTCTTAGCTGTTCTCTGCTTTGAAGAAACGATATGTCAAGAATTGTTCAGAATTGTGAATACAAGGTTAGAAAAGAGCTGTCAGTGAGGTCTAGAATTATTAGTTTTTCTGGGTAAAACTGAAAACATAGGACAAGGTGGGAAACAAAGTTAAAAGGTGGACAAAAATAGCTGCAGTACACACAAAAAAAGAAAGCAAAAATATGTCCTGCTGGTTTTATATTGCATGGCATTTCTGTGACAGGCTATCAGCCTAAACTGAACTGGACAAACAAACAAATGAAAAAACTCCAAGAAGAAATGTTTATTAACAAACATATAGAGGAATGGATCATAAGATGGCATAAATCACTATAGCTTCATTGACTTTGGAGCCCTTGGTGATGATCTTCATGAAGTCGTGGAAGATGGGCCAGGTACCAGAGTTCTGGCAAAGGTCCAATTTAGTGCCCCTATTTGAAAAAGGCAAGAAGGAGGGCCCGGGGAACTACAAACAGGTTAGACTCGCCTTAATATCTAGGAAGTTACTAGATCATATCCTAATATCCTAATATCCTTGATAATATCCTTGAAAATAATCCTTGCTAATATACTTGCTATTTGCAAGCATCTGGAGGAGGAAAGACCAATCACAAGCATTCAGCATGGGTTTATGAAAAACAAATTGTGTCAAACAAACCCGATCTCCTTCTTTGACAAAATAGCTACTTGGGTGGATGAAGGGAATACTGTGGCTATAGCGTATCTAGAATTTAGCAAGCTTTCGACAAGGTACCGCACAACCTTATCATAAACAAATTGGAGAAATGTGGGCTGGGTAAAACTATTACAAGCTGGATAGATAACTGTCTCAATAGCCATAAGAAAAGGCTAATTATTAATAGGTCCACGTCAGAATGGCAGGAAGTTTTGAGTGAAGTCCCACAGAGGTGTGTCCTGGGCCTGGGCCTGTTCATTGTAATTATAATAATTTGGATGCTGGCATGGAAAGCTTCTTAAGCAAGTTTATAGACAACACAAAACAGGGAAGGACTGTGAACACATTAGAGGATGGAAGTGCAATTCAAAAGGATCTCAACAGATTGGAAATGTGGGTTAGAGCTAAGAGGATGAAGTTCAAGGTGGACAAATGCAAGGTGCTACACCAGGGGAGAAATAAAAATTCGGATACAAGATGGGAGACACCCAGGTGGATGGCAATTCTATGGAAAAGGATTTGGGATTCTTGGAAGACTACAGACTTAGTATATGAGTCTGCAGTGTGATGCAGCTGCATAAAAGGCAAATGAAGTTTTGGGCTGCATCAACAGAAGCATTAAGTACAAGACATGAGAGGTGATAGTGCCTACTTGGCACTGGTTAGACCTCATCTGAAGTAGTGTGTGTAGTTGTGGGCTCCACATTTTAAAAAGGATGCAGAAAAGTTAGAGGGGGTCTAGAGGAGGGCAACAAAGATGATCATGGGCTTGGAAGGCAAATCATACAAGAAGAGTCTGAAGAAGTTAGGCATGTTTAGCTTGTGGAAAAGGCACTAAATTGGGGACATGATAGCAGTCTTCAAATTCTTGAAGGACTGCCATAAATAGAAGGTAAAGCACTTTTTCTCTCTTGCTGCAGAGAAGAGGACACAGACCAGTGGCTTGAAGCTGCAGCAAAATAACTTTAGATTGGACATCTGGAAAAAATGATTACCTGTAAGAATAGACTGCCTAGGGAAGTTGTGACTCTCCACCACTGGAGGTGTTCAAGAAAAGGTTGGACAGCCACTAGTCAGGGATGATCTATGTGTAGCTATGCCTATTTTCTACCAGGGGTATTTATCATGCTTCTGGGCTTTGCTGGTTGCTCCTTCCCTCTGCCCCCACAGCCTTTTTTTTTCTTTCTCCTATATGTGTTAGGGTGTTTTTAAGCCTCCCCAGAGGCACTGGGTGTTGGCTACAGCTAAGGCTGGGGACTTCAACTGGGGGGTGCTGATTCTCTTGCTAGCAAAACCAGAGATTCCTGGCTAGAGGGTCTTGCCCCTCCATGCAGGGTCTCACTGATCGTCATATTTGGGGTTAGGAAGGAATTCCACCCTATGGTCAGATTGGTATGGACTGTGGAGGTTTCTGTCTTCCTCTGTAGTGGGCAGCATGGCCCTCTACCCAGGACCTCTTGAGCATATATTAACAATATTTTATAGAAGCAAGACATTGGCTGCCATGGTTCCCTGATTTCCCTGTGGCAGATTAAGATGTTAGGTCTATGTTGTGTCAAGGGTGAGGTTAGTTTTATGTCATTTTTGGATTATGGTTGTAAGGGATGGTTTAGACAGGGATGATCTTGCCTCAGCAGGGGGTTGGACTAGATGATGTCTGGAGATCCCTTCCAGCCCTATTTCTCTATGACTTTTCTATGACTTCAGCTTCATGCTATACGTGTATATAAAATATAGTATAAGATCTGAGAGAGATATACTATACATTAATGTTTGTGTACTATATATTTCCAAATGCTGTATATGGTATAAAGTTTTGGGCTCAATGACATACATATACAAGTAACTCATTTTAGTTTGAGAAATAACAACATTCTCACAGGAATGTTTAAGGAGGTAGGGGAGCACACGTGTGAACCACAATTTTTAACAAATAGGGGGGCAAGAGCAAAAGAAGAGGTCTATTCCAGTGATAAGGGTTAAATCCTTGCTCCATGTAACTCGGTGACAAAACTCACAAAGGCTGCAGCAAGGTTATGATTTTTACCCCAAGAGGAACACAAGTCAATTCCAGTGGAGGATGACAGTATGCCTAAGAAAAGGATTAAAATGAAAGTGAACAGAAAAGGGGGAAATAGAGACACAGGGATGGAGGTCACAGGAGATTGTAAAGGAGGAGTGGAAAAGGGAAGGGGAATCTGAAGAGAATAAGAGTTGAGAAAAGAAAACAGAATAGATGTAGGCCTCGACAGTGTGTGCAAAAACCTGAAGGAGTAGGTACTCTATGGGTTGAATAAACTTGAAATGTAAAGAAATATTCTTATTAAGCAATGTGCCTGAATTATGTAATGCTCATCTTGATTAGTAGCCACTAGACCAGGAGTGGGCAATTATTTTGGCTGGTGGGACACTTAACAAGTTTTGGTTACTTGTTGGGGGCAACACACATAAAATCTTTTATAAGACATCATTTTAACAAATTATAAATTAAAAAAAATCATATACTAAAAATCAAACATCTACTATAACATTTTAATTAAAAAAAAAGTTTTGTCCTGATTTATATTTTTTTACGTAGTGTATATAGAGGTGATTGCATAATAACTCAAAATAAAGTCTTACTCTTGCATATTGTGTGTGTGGGGTGGGTTGTGTGTGTATATGGGAGGGTGGGTATGTGGGAACTGGGTGTGGAGGGTATGTATAGGGGTGGGGGTGGAGGATGAGTATACATGTGTGTGAAGGGAGCTGCCTGAGTGGCTGGGGGGGGGGGGTGGGAAGGATGGGCAGGGGGCATGAAGAGCAGAACTCATCCTGGCAGTGCAGTGTAGGTGCAGGTGTGGTTCCCCAACCCCCAATCCAGCCCATGGCTACCCCTGTGGCAGTCTGCATGAGGCTGATCCTTGCCTGCTCCTGCGTCAGGTAGCCCGCACTGTTCTCCTGCACACACCTGCAGCTCTGGTCTGGCCGGTGTGCGCATCTTCCCAGTGGGGCTGCTCCCGCTGCAACTGCAGCCACCCTGGTACTGCTTGGCTCCTCCCGCCTCCAGGAGATACTTCTCCACCTACCTCTGCTGTGCCTCACCAGGTTGGGGGAGTTGCACCTGGGCGGCCCCTGTCTCAGCATGAGGGGCTCCAGCTCTGGCCCCCAGCCACCTTCCACACACTCAGCGGAGCGGGGCCCACCCAGCAGCAGCTCCCCCACTGCTGGCTAGTGTTCAACACGTGGCCCACAAGCCACTGCCACCGCTTCCCAGTACTTGCTGCTGCCTGAAGCAGTGGAGCAGGGGCTAGTGCAAGAGGAGGAGGAGCTGCTGGAGGCACAGGGAGTTGAGCAGTACCAGAGTGGCTGTAGCTACACTGGGAGCAGCTCTGCTGTGTGTGCTGGCTGGGACCAGGGCTGTCAATGGGCATGGGTGAGAGTGTGGCACTGGCTTCCCCATGCAGGAGTGGGTGGAGCTTGACCCCATGCAGACTGCCATGGAGGCTGCCACGAGCTGGATACAATTAACTGGTAGACCAGATCTGTTCTGTGGACCATATTCACCCACCTCTGCACTTGACTGACCACAAACCAAACACACAGCCACATTGGGAACAATTGACTGGTATGAATTTTCAGTGGAAGCACCGGAAGAGCATTCAGCACCAAGATCTGCTAAGGAAGCAATCTGTGTCCAGTGGCTCTTGCCTCACATTTCTAGGCACATGATGTGATCACCTGAAGTAAATAGATGGCTTTTTGTGTTAAACATAACAGACATTTATCTTGAGTGGTATTTTGGTGTTAGAACCAAAATGGCTGTGGTATTTGGTGTCCAGAAATTGAGAAATATGGGTTTTAGAACCTCCTGGGAATCCAGAGGGAAACTCTGGGCCTCCAGAAGGAAATTCAAATTAACAATAAACTTCAAGGAAGGTTCTTTTTTATCACTATTATTGAAGGAACCAGACAGGATACAACTAACAGTAAAGAGCCTCCCCTAATAGCCTTCAAAAGCAATCCCTCCAGAGTAGGAAAAATAATATATAAAACCACATTGTGCTAAAAACTGTAAGTCTTATGGTGGGTGTTTTATGGTTTACTTCATCCTTTATCTAGCCAGGTGCAATTCTATCTATTGACTACTCCACTTTAGATCTTGCCAAAGATCCCAGCTAAAATCCACACGGAAGACAACTTTAACCAAGTTACTTCAAAGTGAAGGGCAACAATAAACGGCTGAAGGTGTTATTATCCTCTTTCTTTGCAGTCCACGATGACTCAGTGAAACACTAAAATGAGGACATTAGAGCATTTTTAAAGACCTGTACTAAGTATATTGTCCTGTAATTTGAATAGTGCTGTAAAACTTCAGTAGTATGACACAGTTGTATGGGCATCAGTGGAAATATAGATGGGTGAAAATGCCATGCAGTCTCTTAAGAACTGCTGAAGATATCATTTTGAATGTAATTCTTACAAGAAAAAAGTACACATCTTACAGATGAAATCATTGCTTTGTATGATGTTAAAAGGCCTATGTAATGATGCAGATTTTTGGAAATGCTAAAGTTTGCAAAGGTATGACAGACACTTGATGGGATGGTTTAGTTAGGGATGCTCCTGCCTTGAACAGGGTCCCTTCTAGCCTGACTTTCTTATATTTCCTAAGGCACAAATCTATGATAAAATAGATATCGTGATAAATCTTTATCCTGAAATCACAGCTGTTTGTTGTAAGAAAAATATAAAGACTTCAGTTTCTTTAGACAATTAGAATTGAGATTTTGGATCCCTTAAGTCAAAGGAAGACTTGTTATTGAGTTCCTTGATGTTGATATTTTACTAAAATATAAAGCAAATAATTTTTAAATATTTTAATGCATTATATTTATAAACAGCAAAATATGACTAATTCTAAGTCATAGCAAAATAAAACCCAATGATTTTCAGCTAGGTTAGAAAATCCACAGGTATAGCTGTGGATGAATTTTGTTGGAAAATTCAGATGGTAGGCTGCATGAGAAAGCAAAATGTACAGCCAATGAAACCTGCTATTGTTTAGCATTTCAAAAACTTCACTATAGTCCAAGAGTCTATTTTTACATATCATTATCTGGTATTATCGTCTCTTTGACAAGGCATGTTCAGCAATGGACATTAGATATACGAAGAAAGTAAAAACCACACTTAAGAAAGTGTAAGTACAAAATAAGAAGCCAAATCATTTCAGAATGAGGATGAGTTTACGCATTAGAGTTAGCAGGTGCTAATTCTAAGGAATGTTAGTCTGTGTTAAGGTTAGCAAGAGCCAGTGAAACACATTCATTGTTAATTTCCCTCCAGTGTGCACTGCTCAGACTTGTTGTGAGAAAGCTGGCAAGTAGGGGCATATCTAGGGGCTAAAAGTCTGCTCCATGCCTGCACCACTCAGCAACTCTCTAGCCACAGTATAGACCGGGGACGAAGGTGGGAAGGGCCTCCCCCGTCATGCCACTTGGATCACTCCTCTGCCCTTCAAATTGCCCCACTGTCCCCATTGGCCTCCAGCCCCTGATTGGCCCCTCCATCCCTGGATCACCCCCCACCTTCTGACTGACCCCTCCACCCCTGGATCACTGTCCTGCCACCCAAATCAGCCTGAGAGCAGCAAAGGCAGTGGAGGGGGTTCCCCCCCACTTGTCCATTTTTGGGGCCCCTGCAAATCACACTACACCTGTGCACTTAAATCCAGACCTTGCAAGGCCCCACACCTGAAGAGGGCAGGGAGGAGGTAATTAGAGGGGAAGAAGATTCCAGGAAACTGTGGGCCCTGTGAGATCTATCAGCACCTCCATCGCTGTCAGGCTGATAAGGGTGGCAGGGCAGTTGACACAGGGGTAGAGGGACCAATGGGGGACAGAAGGGGAAATTAGGGTGTTAGGGGAGTGATCCAGGAGTGAGGGGAGTGATTTAGGGTGTTAGGGTGACAGTATTTGGATCTTGGGGAGCATTGAATTTGCAGCTGAATAAAAGGCTATAACCTGTGGCCTAGTAAAGCTGCTAACTACAAAGCAGACTGGTATGTTAAAAGTAACCTTGCAAAACGCTTAGGCAAGCATTATCCTAACAATAAGGTAGTGTTGTAAGATATATAGCTCACTGTGTAAAAGAAACAGGATGCAAACCACCAGCTATCATTAGAAGATAAAGCAGATTTTGCTTATGAATGCTTATGCTAAGTGAGCCATTCGCTTATGCTAAGTAACCATCTTAACTGTGTTGACCATTTTCAAGTGAGTCTGTGTAAGTCTGTGTGCTGTGAATGAGGTGAAGTCTTAGGAATGTGGAGATGGTACAACCTGTGGGGTCAGGCCAACTCTCAGGATCTCAATATTGCGCTATTAGACAGGAGGGCGTGACACAATTACACGTATACACACACACAAATCAATTAGGTGCATACACACACACACTACCAGCTCAGGCATCTACACATCCAAACCAGCCTAGGCACATGCGTACCTATCACCAATTCAAGCACATATACTATACACTCCAAAAGTTAGATACAGATCACTAATTCGTATATCATACACACAATGCCATATATATATATATGTGTGTGTATATATATATATATATATACAGGGGTTTAGGTTGTAGCCGTGTTGGTCTAAGGATATAGGCAGACTTTTCATTCCATCCAGGAAGAGCACACACCAACTGCTGCAGCTTCCTGAGCCTGACGAAGGGTTTTTGAACCCGAAAGCTTGCTTAATAACTATTCTCCAACCATTTGGGTTGGTCTAATAAAAGATATCAAATTCACCCAAGGAACCTTGTCTGCCTAGTTACTGACCTTACATCCAAGCTCAGGTTTACCAAGGACATTCACTAGGTAGGTTAATTCAAGACACAATAGCATTTATGATAATTCTTTTTCTTGTAGACGCTGTGTAGTCTGCCAATGCTATAATGTAATATCTAATACCAACTAGCCCAAGTGAAGCTAATTATGTCTTCATATCCAAAGAACCTGAAATACTGCTTCTATACCACAGTGGTTGTTTGAGCTCTAAGGTGGAGCGACCTGAGGCTTGGGTTTACTTAAAGTAGACTGAGGCTAGAAACTGAGGCAGACAGCTGAGATATTGAGGGGGGGCGGGGCAGATAAGTGGTGGCAAGGAGGAGACAGCCAGGAAAGAAACTGAGGCAGAAACCTGGTTGCAAAAACTGAGACAGAAACCTGTTGTCCAGAGGGGGCTCTCCGCCAGGGCCTCTGGGTGGAGAGGTGGTGTGGCATGGTGCTGGTCCAGATGGAGAGGGCACCCCACTGGATCTGTCTTCACTGCCCCTTTTTATAGGGGCAGACCTTGTGTGACCCTAGTGACAAGAGGCATGCCTTGGCAAGGGTCAGCCCCTGGTGTACTGAGCATGTGTGCTCCATGCAGGGATGTGCAGTTTCGGGTGTCTATAAAGGTGGGGTACAATGGTAGAGTTGCTGGTAGAGTACAATGGTAGAGTTCTGCAGGGTCTTTTGTCTTTCAAATGCTGGGTTCTTGTCCCTGTTCCTGGGTGAGGTCTGTGGTTCCTGGATGAATCAATGAGAGGTGATGTCCCGGTTGTTACAGGCCATTCAGTAGAGGCCTGCTACCATTGTATTTCAATCATTTCCAATCACTCTCATTCATCCAGGAACCAATTTACATGGGAGGGGTA
>NW_005841908.1:935444-949611 GCF_000455745.1 Alligator sinensis
AATAGAGAGGGAGAGAAAGAAAAGCCAGAAATAATTGGGGAAGGGAATGTATATCTATCATATATATATAGATATATCTATCTAGATATATAGATATATCTAGATAGATATATCTATATATATAAAAAGAAAAACTGGGGGTTTTGCTACATAACATGGGACTGAAAAACAGACTGGAATGTGAAAGGCAACACATAACTGGTAACAGAATATGAGATAAACATATGCAAAAAAGTGAATGGTGATTGGTATATCTATCATATATATATAGATATATCTATCTAGATATATAGATATATCTAGATAGATATATCTATATATATAAAAAGAAAAACTGGGGGTTTTGCTACATAACATGGGACTGAAAAACAGACTGGAATGTGAAAGGCAACACATAACTGGTAACAGAATATGAGATAAACATATGCAAAAAAGTGAATGGTGATTGGTAAAGAAACCTCCAGAAGCTTCCAGGCTTTGGTCAAGTCCACCCACATGACCAAAAGAAGTGGGGTCAAGGTCTTAGGCATGCACTTATAGCAAAAAGACATGTAAATAAGTGAAATGCATATGCAATTCCATGCTAATGAAACAGACAGTAAACAGAGGTGGGGCTTAAAATGGGAAGGTATGAGGGTGGAACAAAGGCGGGACAAAGGTGGGGTAAATGTTAGTGAGCATAAGCCAAGGTGTATATATATATGGAAAAAACTAACGTTCGTGGCTGCTCCCCGGTTTGCTGGAGCTCAGCTGAAGCTGTCTTCATTTTGAATAAAGCTGTTGATGACCAATGTGTGCAGGTGATGTGTGATGGCATTGATCTGTTGTCTCCCCAGTTGTTGGGCGTCGCATGGAGTCAAGGTCTAACATAGAGGATTGGGGAAAAATTTCTGAGGTAGAGGGTCCAGCTGCTCCCTGCCCAGCAGCTCACCTCTCCCTCTTCTTCTCTCCAATCCTTCACCCCTTCCCCATGCCCCACTCCCTTAGCTCCTCCCCCTGTCCTTTCACTCCTTTTCTTTCCCTCCCCACTCACCCCATTCCCAACCTCCAGTTGCCCAGCTGTTCTCAGAGCCAAAGAGTGCCTCCTGGGATACTTAAGGACTGCAAATTTGTTGTTTTATTTGAGGTGAACACCCAGAAGTTAATTAATTAGAGCTAGGTAGTACAACTCAAAGATAATCCTTGCCCAAAGTGGCATAACTTTAAGACAACTAGAGGGCATTTAGTTATGGGATCATTCAAGTTTAAAGTCCTCCTAAGATGGCCTTATTGTAATGTATAGTCTCACCCTATCTTTTCCTATCATTGTCAGATAATGCTCATTCTTTATTACAGTCTATTCTTCACTTTCTTTCTTATTATTTTGATTCTCCAGCGGTACTAATTATATAGGTATCATAAGGATATTTTCTGTATTCCTGGCAGTCACGTTTTACTGTATGGTCTGCAGGTTATTATGTGTTGAGAGCTGACTGTAAGGTACAAGGCTACTAACCTGCACAGATTTAAAGCACAAGTTCAAAACCACATGCTTTATTAGTAGTAGTAAAGTGGGATGGGATTATGCTCACTCATGGGCCATCTGATCCTAGAAGCTTCACTGGTCTAATGTGGGAAAGACATGTCAGCTTCCTCAGCTATCAACACATGTGGAAGTCATGGCTATTATGCATGTCCAACTGTCTTTGACTCCCAATTTTGTTGGTACCCAGATGTGTTCTAGGGAACAAGAAAGGTTTAAGAAGCCTGTTCCCCCCAAAAGCAAGTAATCTAAGAAAGAAATGTAAGTACACTTTAATAGTAATTTTAATATTAAAATACAAATAGTATATACATTTGTATATGACATAGTACAAAGCATGCATAGCAAGAATATGCTTAAATGTATACAAGCATCATAAACCTAAATAAAAGAAAGAATTGTGAATAACTAAAGTATAAATTGATTTAAATTTATTAAATTCTAAAGTTTCAAAAATCACTAACAAGTGACTGACCTACGAGGAGAAAGAACCCTGGTTTCAAAGTGCTGATCTTGGTGCATCTGTACATGAGTAACTCAGCAAGAAGGGGAGTTCAAAGCTTAAAAGTAAAGATTCTGGACTTTTATCTTCAATTTCCTTGACAGGCTTGCTAAATAAGATATCTCAAGGTTAGCTAATATATGGATGTGCCTAATAGGTCTAATCTAGTAATCGTTAATATGAAGTTATTCTTTCTAATATGGCAATCAAGAAATTTCACTTCAGAAATATGCCTACTTCTGTCATTAGTATAAAACTAGTTTGGTGACCAGACAAAATCTAACTGGCATGGAACCACCAACGACCTTTAGGCGACCACAACTGACCTACCTGGTTTAAATAATCTTTTGCCTACCTTCTAAAGTCTTACCTAGGATGCTCTTTCACTTTGCTGCTTCTTCCCTGAGCTTTTCTTCTAGGTGGACACATTTACACGTGCTATTAATTAGAAGTAGGCTTACTGTGCAGTAAAAAAAAAAATTGGAGTAAGCCTACCCAGGAGCAGCTATCTCCTGGCCCTGTACACATCAGGAGGGGACCTGATGTGCAATGGACCAGGAGACAGCCACTGCCTCAGAGCTGTCCTGATCCATGCACAGAGACATAGACATATATTTGTGCCCAGCGAGGCTTTCCCATGCATCCCAAAGCTGGCTGAGACCTTTCTCAATCTGGGCAGGTCCCAGCCATCTGTAGGCTGCACAGAGACTGCTCTGCACAGCCAGAGCTGGCTGGGGCCTGCCCCCCCCTCAGGGCAGGGAGCTGGAAAAAAGTCCCCTCCCCGAACCTCTTTCCCAGACCCATGCTCTGATTGAGCAATCAAGGCACGGGGATGGGAAAGAGCTTTGTGGGAGGGGCAGGTCCCAACCCCCTGCCCCAATCTTCCATTGGGGCAGCTAGCAGCAAGCCCACAGCTGGGTAGGGAATCCTCACTCTACTGGGGGTAGCCAGGAGCTGCTCCACCAATGGGATAGCTAGCAGTGAGCCCCTGCCTGGGCAGGGATTTCCCACCCAGCCAGGGCTCTGCTAGGTGCCCTGCCAGTGGGACAGCTCTGGGCTGCCCGCAGCTGAGCAAGGATTCCCCACCAAGCCAGGGGCTCACTGCTAGCTGAGCCACCAGTCCCAGCACTGCTCAGCTCCTATGGAAGCTCCTATGGATCCTGGATCCCCACAGCACTGGGATGGGGAGGGGGAAGGGAGAGAGCGACCTGACCCCCAAGCTGATCTGCTCCAGGCCTCCTGCTGGTGTGGCTGACCAGGAGCAAATTTGCTCTCCATCAGCACCTACATTAGCCCTACCTGCAGTTATTTTAGTACCTGTATTTATAGGTACTAGCTAACTGTGCAGTAGACTAATTTACTGTCCAGTACCTTATTAGCACAGTCACTTGATGTTGCTTTACTGAGAAGTAGATTGGTCTTGGCCTGCAGTTTTCATCCCCCTTTGGCCCAAGACAGACACAGTCCCACAAGCACCCATGACACGAGTTTTGCCTGTCAGCAGCTCAGGGTGCAGGGCCACAGAATCCTGAACCCCTGCACCTATCTCCTTGACAGCTGGCAGGCTTCGTGGCCTCAGCAGGGGCTACCATCCCTGCAGCTTAACCCTGCTGTGCCTTAACACACACAGTCTCACTCATGTCACGAGTTTTACTTGTCCCCAGCTTGAGGTGAAGTTTCCCCCAAACCCCTGCACCTATCTCCATGAAACCTGGCAGGCTTTGTGGCTTCCACAGGAGCTAGCATGCCTGCAGTATTGACCCTGCTGTGGCTTAACATGTACATGACATGAGTTTTGCTTTCAAGAATTAGAGGTGCACTTTCCCCAAACCCTCTGCACCTATCTCCTTGAACTTGGCAAGCTTCATGCCCTCAGAAAGGGCTACCATTCCTGCAAGTTTCATCCAAATCAGGCTAGACATGACAAAGTTATAGGCTGTTTTGACCTTCCCCATCATATCCTATGGGCAAAACACTGAAACAGGGTTAAAATGGCGAAACTGTTTCGACAGAATGGAACAGCATGGAACAGCTGTTTCGAATCGAAACAAAATTCGAAATGGAACGCTGTTCTGTCGAAACGCTGCTTGAAATGGAACGGTGCTGTTTCACACAGCCCTACTACTGGGCAGTAAAGTATCTCATGTAGACACACCCACTTATGTTAATGTTAAAGTAATTTAGCAGCCTGAGTCCTAAAAAAGGCTACTGCCCATGTATAGCTGAGTCATTTGGCTCAAGTAAAGATTGAAGCTCAGACATATCTCTGGAGACACAGCAAGATACCTTAGGTATTCTGCCACAGCAGCTTTATATGCTACTGTTGCAAAAAATAAATAAAATCACATATCAGTAAAAACCACAAACCGATGCACTCAGTTTCCTCCTCCAGCTCTTGGAAACATCTGTTTAATATGGAGGAACTGGGCAATAGGTGAATTATTGTATAGTCAGTTTACTTAGCTAATTTGGATCCCCTTAAACACAAACCCACATAAATTTTTGTTATTTGAAGTTCCTATTGTGAATACTGTTATTATAGGAAGTATTTACTCTTCTGAAAATGTTATCATTAGAGCCAGTCAATAATTTTCTGATTTGACAAGAAAGATTACAGAGCTTATTAAGGAATGTTTTACTTATGCAGGCCTGCTACAGAGTAGCCAATGGCCTGGTAGTTAGAAGCACTTATCTGTTGTATAAAAGACACAGACTCAATCACCTCTTCTGCCTACCACAGATCATGGTCTTGAACTTTGGCTTCCCAAATCCAGATAAGATTCCTAACAACCAAGATATTTTAAAATAAGCAGTGTACCTTTTTTAATTTGACAGGTCTTGTTAACATTAAAGAGCAGAATGGAAACCAGTGGAAATCTCAGGAAGTTTTGCAGAAGTACAGCATTTTCCACCCAGTTCTAGATATCACTGCTTTGGAGGATGTTGATTATCTGAGCTATGCATGAAGACACACAGTGCACTTACATTAGTAAATATGCCTTTACACCAGTTGTAAATATGAAGCAGATTCATGACATAAAGTCTTAAATGAATGTTATTTACACCATTCTGGAGTAGCATTGCCCTTCAGAAGGTCAGATACAGCTATACACTCATATACATTTTTTACATCCTCAGTTCTAGTCAATTTTATCCTGAAGTAGCACTGTGCAATAAAAATAAGTTATTGCCAGCTTCCTTGTCACCTAGTGGTCAGACTATAATTTCTCCTACAGCTAGTGGCCACTTCTTGAGAGCCAATTCTCTGTTTGCTCTGAACACCTGTATAAATTACAGTGTGTGTAAACATGTCTTGTATTGCTGTTTATGAAACTGTTTCTTTCAGTGGAGGAATTTTCACAGTTGTGTGGAGGGGATCTCAAAAAACCCAAGTCATTCGTTGACCTGATTCATCCACATTCTGCCAGATAGATTGCTATTAGAAAAATATGCATCAAGTTCTGCAATTTACCAAGAGAAGAAGAATAATGTATACAGAAAAAGGACAATTTCTAGAGAAATTTAGAAGAACAATTCCAGTATACATTTGAAAAACAGAAACCTTGTCATGTAAAACTAAGAATTTGACCATTAAAACATGAAGGAAGTACAGAATCTTGATTCCTTTTAAGTATCTAAATGGCACTTCTCAGGCATGAAACTGCCATCTGTGGCACTTTACCACAGTTTGGAATTAATTCTACTCTTGTGCAACATGGCCACAAAAGCATCCGCATAGCCAGTGATCTCAAACAGTAGGCTCATTTCAGCCAGACAGAAACACAGCTCCATGCACAAGTACCTGAGCATAAGTCCTGAAAAGATGGGAAAGGAGAAGAGCATAGTCCACGTGTTTTTGTTCAATAGCCTGGTGTTTAGGGTACTCACTGAAGAATTAGAGAACACCAGATCTAGGTTGCACTGACCCAGAGATTTGAACCTACTTCTCTCTGACCTAGCACATTGCCTTTAACACCAAACCCTGCCCTTGAAAGTAAGCCATTGCACCTTGCCTTTACTAGTTACTGAATAAAATGGATGGAGAACAGTGCAGTTCAAAAGTTTCTGGCTAGGGAGTGCGGCTAAACCCCAAGGCTTCCTATTTTCCAGAGGAGCAGCTTGATTTGATTTGGTTTTGTTTTGATTTTTTTGTTGGTTGGTTTTCCTGGCATTATATATCTCCCTCTCTTCGCTGCCCAAGAAGACAGCTTCAAAAGACGGCTGAAAAAGAACCTGCATAATGCCCAACCTGTAGCCTGATAGTTAGAGACTGTGCATGAAACTCTAGGGTCTGTATGCCCAAACCTTCTCTGGATGCAGTGAGCTTAAAACCTTGGTTTCCCACTGGGTGAGTGATTCTCCTGTTGTGGTACCTAATGCCTGCTGGTCATGGGTTTTACTCAGCTACAATTTGAAGAGTTATGCAGGTGCTTATGCACAGAGTTGGGTACTTATCTTGCCAGAGCTCAGCAATCAAGTGAATGCTTGCCTGTCCACACTGCACATAGAATAGAATCAGAAACTGCATAGCTGCAAAAAATAGTAGTTATGCAACTAGAAAGTGCCATTTGGGTATGAAAAGTAAAATAGGATTTTGACTGAAATGTTTCTGTTTCCATAATATTTCCTTGGAAACTATCAGTGATGAGCCTAATATAAGAACTTAATATACACATTTATGGTACATTTATGGTAATATTTTCAATATACTTGTTCTTCTTTCTTGCTATTAGGAGAAAGGTGCATTAATCTTCATTTACTATCCGGCGTCAAGATCCTCTTGTTGCTGCTTTCCCTAATACCTTCCTGCAGTGGTTTCCTTTCTTCCTGGTAGAGGTGAGATAGCATGATCCTCTCAGTTCATCAGCCTAGAATTTTGCCTTCCTTCAGCACCTCAAAGACCAACATTAATACAGCCTAGACACAAAGTGTGGCATTCCATTATTCCTTGGTCACTTGCGTGGCCAGTTTTGGGCATCCTTGGAGCATTTTTGTATTTACACATCCATTCTATTCCTGAATACATAAGTATATTTATATCAAATACCATAATACATATGGATATGAAAATGACTAAGTTGAACACAGGATCACAATAACTATGAATAAAGGCTAAACACTAATAAATCTAATTTGGGTGAATATCCATGCATGCCACACAGTGAACCTGAGAGGCAATAGAGTTGTGACGTGAATCTGTGATGCATTCTCCTTCCAGACACATTTAGTGAAGGAAAGGAAAGAAAAACACTGGTCTTATCTTCTGCTATGAGAAAAGTACTAAAAACATCCTGTTGAAGTTTCAAAGCTTTTACAAGAAGACTTGTGGTTCTGATGATGTCTTGGAGGGATTCACATTATTGTATCTGGTGGATTTACTGTCTGTGAAACTTGTCAGACTGATGACACTGGCAATTTACTTTATTAATTCACCAATGTATTTCAAGAAATGCAGGAACTATATCACAAGGTAGGAAGCTGATCCATTCCATGCTCTCTGGGCATATCTACATGAGATGCTGACTGCACAGTAGCCAAATAATGCTGCACAGTAGCGCATCACAGCACCAACAGTGCTAATATGCTACTGCACAGTATTATTAGGCTACTGCACAGTAACTCCAGTTATTACACATTTATTTAAGACTTGATTATACAAGTCCTAAATAAATGTGCAGCAACCACTGTACAGTAGTGTCTCATGTAGATGTCCCCACTATAATCCTACAATGAACAACAGCCTCTGTAAGTACTTCATAGGGGCATGCCTACACGAGATGCTTTACTGTGCAGTAGACTAATCTGTTGTGCAGTAAAGTGTCACCATCTACATATGTGCACCATTTACTACACAAGAAATTAGTCTACTTAGCAGTTAGCTACTACCTGTAAATGCAGGTAGTAAACTAACTACAGAGTAGATACTGCACAGTAGCACATGTGTAGACACTAACTGGGAACAAATTTGCTCCCAATCAGCCCCAATGATGGGGGATCACAGGGGACAGGGAATTCCTCTGTTCCTTGGACTGCTCAGCTCCTGGTTTCCCCCAGGACCCAGGAGTCAAGCAGTGCCAGGATGGAGTAGCTCTCGGCCCCCATCCTGGTGTTGCTCAGCTCCTGGCTCCTGACAGAAGCCAGAAGCTAAGCAGCTCCAGGACTTGGGGGGCTCTCTGCTTCCCCACCCCACTTCTGGGGCAGCTGGCTGGCAAGGATTTCCCTGAGCAGTCCAGGGCTAGCTGGAAACTATTCTGCTTCTGGGGAAGCTCCCAGACACCCCCATCTCTCAGGGAAGCCCAGCTGGGCACAGGGCTTGTCCCAATGTGCATGGGGTGGGAAGACCTCTAAAGTGGCAGCTTTCTCCTAGTTCTATGCACATCAGGATGCCTCCCAATGTGCATGAAGCCAGGAGACAACTGCCACTGCAACCAGTGGAGCTCTCCTGGCCCCATGCACATCTGGACTGGCCCCCATGCTTCCTGCCAACCCCCAGGCTAGCACCACAGGGGAACCTGGAGCTTCCCCTGGCTGCTGCAGGAGGCCAGAGCAGGGTAAGAGCAGCTCCATACTGGGCTGCTCCCATTGGGGGCATATTTTCTCTCAAAAGGGATCATGTGTAGACATACTTCCAGAGAAGGCTTATTGCACACTATTTTACTATGCAGTATACCTTTATAGCATTAATAGCACATGCAGATGTGCCCAGGGACTACTTACAAAATAGAGGTATAGGAATCTTTCTGTTAATTGTAAGGATCTCTGTGCTGTGTTTATCACTTAGAGCAGTACTCCCGGTTGCATCCAGTTGCCTATAACCTCCTGTAAAATGTCTACCAAATAATTCCATTTTACCTAGAAGCAGCAAGAAAAGGAGTGGTACAGAGTTAGCTTCCATCTTCCCAAATGTCTTTCCCATATTTCCCAAAGAAAGAATCCTTCAGTAGGTCATTCAGTTGTTTTGTGCCAAAGAGTTAACATGAAGCAGGATTAGACAATGAAGCCAAGGTAATAACATCTTGCCTGGAAAAGTGCTGAAAAATTTCAAGTGCTTAGGCCTATTTTATAATGAAAATAACTTTTTGAACCAAAAATACATCAATAAATGAATGCAGTGGCATTTTAAAGAATAGCACTTTGTCTTTTCATAAATATTGGTGGATGCAAGGTGAAATCTACTACTATTACTATAGAAAGCCACGGTAGATTGGAACAAAAGGACTGCAGAGCATTTGTGAAGATTTCTCATTGCAGCTACATACCATCTACTCACAAAGTGACTATTTTAACCTTTATATGTTCCCACTGGGTAATTTCCTACCCCAGATGCATATTTTGTGCAGTCTTAAAGTTAATTAATTCTAAAAAAAATTCTTTTTAGGACATTGTCACTGGCACTGCAGTGCGCAATATCCCCAAAGAACAGCCAGTTTACAGAAATGGTTTGCTCAACCCATAGACGTCAGGCCTCAGGTACTTATCTATACTCCTTCTTGGAGTCTTCCAAAAACAGGATGTATATTATATTAATAGATGTGCTATTTGTGAAAAAAAAGGCAGTACAGAACATTGTATAATTGAAAATGATAAAAACAAAATACACTACCTCATCTTCTTGATTCACTTTGTGCGTTATGGGAATCAAGGAGCTCTGGGGTGGAGCAACTGTACTTGGCCCCTTATTTATGACTATTTCTTAAGGTAACACTACTGCAAAACACTGAAGTATTTGAAAACTTTTAGGGATACAAAGCCCAAAGTGCATAGGTCATTCTACTTACAGGAAACAAGGGAAATATGTATGCCGAAATGGATGCAAACATACAAGCAGATGACCAAACATTATTAACCATTTTACTGGTTTCATGGTTTTCCATTTTCTATTTCTTTCTTTTTCTTTTTTTGATGCTGCCCACCACACTTACTGCTGCCCACTCCTTTAGTATTGCTGTTGAGGTTGTTATACACCTATTTCTCCTCTATTATGCAGGCCTTCTGACACCTCCCCAACTCTCCAAACTGGGGTTGGCAAGACAGTCCAAGCCAGTCAATTGATCAGTCAAATATTGTCAATTGACTGCATAATTTTTTACCTTTCAAAGATCATAGCAATTTTACAATTTTTGTAGTTTTCTTGACAGAAATATCATTTTTAATTGCTTTTTGGCACATTTTTAATGGAAAATGTGTCCTGTTTCTGTGTACTATTTAGACCCATTGACAATTTTAAAATAATTTTTGACTGATATTTGAACAATCAATTTACCGAGCTTTATTTGATCCTACCCTACTCCAAACAGCCTCCCAACCTGCTTAAACACTTTTGGGTGTAGAACTTACAGCTTCTGGTGCATCTACATGTGCAATTAATGTGGCATGATTAACTCTGGTGCATTTTACGCTGGAGTTAACAGCTCCCCGGCGCAGTGTCTACACATGAGCCTGGGATTGCAGCAATTAGAGTTGGGGCAGAGCAGCCTCAGGCTGGCAGCAGACTCAAGGCGTCGGCCCTGGGCTCTGGGTCCATGAGGTGTCGAAGGGGCTGGCTGGGACACGAGTGTACCCAAAGAGCAGAGCTGTGTGGCTAAGCAGTAGGCAAGGGTCTGGCCCCCTGCTGCCTGGGCTGACCAGGCACAATTTATGCCCAGGTCAGCATTTACATGTGTGTTTAGGTGCAGTTATTTTTGCTGCTCTCAGTCTCTGCTAGTACTATCTTATGTAGGCAAAAATTAGGTTTTTGTGGTCTATTAGTGTCACACATGTAGACTGTAATGCTTTACACTGCAGCAAGTTAGTCTACTGAACAATTAAGTGCATGTATAGATTCACTCTTTCGCCATGTCCACACGAGCTAGCACGTATCTATTGTGGCATCTCAAAGCAGTTTGAAATGCTGCAGAATGCATGCCATGAACTAAAACATGTTCCTGTACTGCATATTTGCAGCACAGACTCTAAATTTGATACCAGGGAATCCCAGTATCAAAAGAAAACACACCAGAAAAAAGTGGTGCACTCTTAAAGTATCCCAGGAAGCAAATGGAGGCTGGATGCTCCAAAGAGATGCTCTAGCATCCTGCCAGAAGGTCTCTGTCTCTGCCGCATATGCCTGCTGCCCCCGCATGGTGCCTCAGCATGCTGGAGGAAATAGAAGCAGAGCATGGCTGGCAGTAGTGGCTTGGAGATGGTTGGGACCCATGCTCTGTCCTGGGTTGCTGCAGAGCCTACTTGGCACCCAGGGTCTGTCCTGGGATCATGCGTAACAGCAGGACCAGGCAGGCTGCCTTGTAGCCATTCACAGGGGCCATCTGTCTCTCAGAGGCAGAGGTACCCAACTCTCACTCCAGGCCGGCAACAGAGTCAGGGGGACCCAGAGGTTATGGCAGGCACTCATGGGTGACCCTGCTAAGCAGGGATGTGGGGGTGGGGGCTACTGTGGGTGGGGAGAGTGGGTCTGTATTTCAGGGTACTCGTCTGGGTGCGACATTTGTGGATAAAAAGACATACCATTACTTCTTACTTTTCACAGTCTTTGCTTCTGAGTTGGTTACCCAAAGAAGTATAAGCCATCAAAAAGGCCCTGCTATATTAGATCAGAGCTATGATGTGTTTAGGGCAGGGATTTTAAAGATACAGCCTGCAGAGACCTATCATCCAGCTTGCACTGCTGCCTGTGCATCTTGGACTGACCCCATGCAGGGCCAGATACATTTGCTACTCCTGATCTAGCCTAATATCCTATTTATGACAGTGGACAAGAGAAGATTTTTAAAATGTATATGAAATAATATAAATGTTATTTATGACAGATTCTGTGGTTAGAGCAGCATAGGTTTATGATGCCTGACAAATCCATGACTCATTCATGGTTTGTAAGTTAAAGAAACAGCATTTTCCCTAGCTGTTCTTCATTCTGTGTCTGCCTAATGATGAGAGGTGTAACAGGACAGCTCTGCACCCTGGGCAGAAGTACTGCATAAAGCAATGCTTGCTGCCTCACTGTCAGCAGCAACTGTGGGGCCAGCCACCGGCTGCAGCAGCAATTATTTTTGTGCCCCTGCCCTCCAAGGGGCTGCCCTGGTTGCTCCCTCCTTTCAGACACACACTCACACACACTTACGCTAATGTTAATGTGTGTTTAACTATCCCTACTACAGAAATCTCTTCTCTATCTACATGTGAGATTAATGCAGACAAATAAACTCTCCAGATTTTTTTCATGTGCAGCAGCACAAGTGTAGATGATACCCCAGCTGGTTGGGGCACAGGGTGCTTCAGCATGGGGCTAGTTGGCAGGCAGCCCCCCGCAGTGAGGCACCCCATGCCCCAGCCAGCTGAGGCAGCATCTTCATGTGCACTGCTATGCATGAAAAACTCCTCAGCAGAGTAGTACTTGTATTTACAAGCCTACCTTGCTGTAGAGTTTATTAGTTTTGGATACCCTAAGAGGGGCACATGTGTAGATGCGGAGATGCTTACTGCGCAGTTAATCAACTGCACAGTAAACATTTTATGTAGATGCGCTGTAGAGGAATGCCATCCAGGCATCCTCTTCTGGGATTGATGTTTTAAAGTTAACAGACCCAAGCTACTGCAAACTTTATATAGCCATTTTGTGTCTAGTGATTGCATCTTTCTCTCCTACAGCTAGGAAGTAACCTTCACTCATGTTATATTTCCCCTCAGTTTCCATTTCTTATTGCTGAGGGGGTGATACATTCTCACAAAGCTGCAGCTAAAATGGCAAAGTTATGAAGCTATAAATCAGCCAATATTTACTGAAAACTGTGGCAAAGTTTATTTGAAAATTTGTACAGTTTAATGAAACTTTCCACAAACCAGATTACAGTTTCCGGTTTGTACTCCCCCAGTGTGTTTCCTGTTGTTTCAGGCTTCACTGCAAATATTTCACAGGAGTCAGAGGTAGCTGTCTTTCTGCACTTAATGAAAGATTCTTATGCTGCTTAACATAGGAATATGATGATTACCCTATGTAGCGGGAAGAAGAGTCAAAGACTACAGCTCAAGTTTGCTTGTAGCATATGTATATATAGTCATGACAGAGGAATATAATATAATATAATATAATATAATATATACGTGTGTGTGTGTGTTTGTGTGTGTGTGTGTGTGTGTGTGTGTGTGTGTGTGTAAGGGTTTTTGAATTCAAAAGCTTGCTTAATAACTATTCTCCAGCTATTTGGGTTGGTCTAATAAAAGATATCAAATTCACCCAAGGAACCTTGTCTGCCTATGTCCTTAGACCAACACGGCTACAACCTACACCCCTGCAACATGGAAGATATCGAATTCAGCCGTCTGAAATGGAAACTGTAGAACATGAAAAAGAAAGAAGCCAGACTCAACAGCGACATATCTTTTCTAAGCCTTTGCAAGAAACACAACTTCATTCCCCGAGGACTAAACATCTACAATCCCCTGACTACTACACACAGCTCCAAATATGCTTCCCAGCTATGCAGAAGAACTTCAGAGAAAATTAGAAATCATCTACTTCACCTACTAGCTCCCCAGCCACAAAACAACCATCAGAGGAACAACACCAACACCTTACAGCATTCCAACCTCAGACTCAATAAAACTGCAAGGAGCAACCAACCCACAAGTATTATCAATCTCTCCACACACACGCTTACCAAAACTGAAAAATCTGTCCTTTCTAAAGGCCTAAATTTCTGTCCAGAAAAATACCCTAACAAAATACTTCAATGTGGAGAACTAGAAGAATTCTTCCGACGCCTGCGCCTCAAAGAATATTTCCACGACCAAACTGAACCCACTCCCAACAACAACTCATCCTCTGACAACATTCAGGAAAGGATCAATGCCAAAAAGCCACAAAAAACATCAGACTGGACACCTCACAGTGGATGAAACCCTAACCTTGACTGCTACATTGCAGTCAATTCCATTCTGCAATTCTTTCCATTCTTCATTCTTTCCATTCTTGAAAATGGAAAGAAATTCCAATGGAATTCTTTCCATTCTTCATTCTTTCCCTGAAGCAGTCCATTCTGCTTCAGGGAAAGAATGAACAATGAAATAATCAGCAACACGCACCACCACAACAACCTCTCTCTACCAGAGAAAAAGGCCATAGAATCTCTAAGATCTAACCACCAAAT
>NW_005841908.1:949705-950019 GCF_000455745.1 Alligator sinensis
CTACTACAAAGAACTACAAGAAGATCCTACTCCCCTTTTCACCAAAAAACTCAACAATACCATCAAATCATTTCCATCAAGACTACAAGAAAAACTACAGACCTTGATCCCCCCGCTTCCTAACCTGGGGACTTTTTACATGCTCCCTAAAATCCACAAACAAGGGAACCCTGGAAGACCAATCATATCCAACCATGGGACCCTAACTGAGGAAATATCAGGTTTTGTTGAATCCATCCTAAAACCGCTTGTCACCCACAGAGCAAGTTTTGTCCAAGACACCACAGACTTGCTACGGAAACTTAAAAACATAG
>NW_005841908.1:950045-950411 GCF_000455745.1 Alligator sinensis
CAGCCTATATACCAACATCCCACACCAGGATAGCATCCAAGCCTGCCTTACATATCTACAGGAACAAGATTACAACTCAGAATACAGACCCAAAAATATTACTGACCTTATACACTTCATCCTCACACACAACAATTTCACTTTTAATAATCAACACTTCCTCCAAATGATGGGAACAGCTATGGGCACTAAAATGGCCCCACAGTATGCCAACCTTTTTATGAGCCACCTGGAAGAAGACTTCCTCAAGAACTGCACCATCAAACCCTTGCTATACTTAAGATACATCGATGACATCATCATTTGGAGTGAGAACCTGCAATCTCTGATTGAGTTCCATCAGAAATTCAACAGTCACCATCCCTC
>NW_005841908.1:950591-975747 GCF_000455745.1 Alligator sinensis
GAAAATCCTCAAAAAATTGCAACCCATACTAGAAAGAGACCCTATTCTTAAAAAGATCTTCCCAGAGTCACCCATCCTAGCCTTCAAACAAGCACCGAACCTCTCCAACCTCATCATCAGAAGCAAACTTCCTCAATCCCAGAACACACCAAAAGGATCCAGACCGTGTCATGACAAGAAATGCAAAACCTGCCAACACATCTCCACCACCCCCACAATCACTACACCCCACAGCAGAGCCATCAGCATCCCTGGATCTTACAGCTGCACCTCCAGAAATGTAATATATCTCATCCAATGCACCAAATGCCCTGATGGAAAATACATAGGAGAGACCAAACAACAACTGCGCACCAGAATGAATGTACACCAGAAATCTATCAAAGACAGAAATACCCAATTACCGGTGGGGGCACATTTCTCACAGGAGGGCCACTCTCTCTCCAATCTCTCAGTCCTGATCCTCAAGGGAAACTTACACAACACTTCCCAGAGACAAGCCTATGAGCTCCATTTCATTAACCTCCTGGATACTAGAGATCAGGGACTAAACATAGACATTGGATTTTTGATACATTATAATCTGCCTGGCAACTGACTCCCCAGCCCAGCCCCTGGCTTCTTTACTTTTCATTCCATCCAGGAAGAGCACACACCAACTGCTGAAGCTTCCTTAGCCTGATGAAGGGTTTTTGAACTCAAAAGCTTGCTTAATAACTATTCTCCAACTATTTGGGTTGGTCTAATAAAAAATATCAAATTCACCCAAGGAACCTTGTCTGCCTATATGTATACATGTATTTTATACATACATATACATATATGTATATGTATATAAACACATCTGTTGGTTAATCTATAAAGTGAAAATATATCCTGCCTTCTAGTTGACTTCAGATTAACATGGCGAACAATGTCTCTCTGCTCATGAACTATCTAATGGACACGTGATTGTGTTGCAAGCTTCATATTTAGTTTCACCAAATCCTCTCCAAGTAAGAGGTGTTTATCATATTAAACAAGTGATCCAGCTATTCCAATCTTCCCTTTGTGATAGTGATCAGAAATTTCAAAGTATGGGATATCCTGTGATTCACATAGAAGAATGCCTCTTAATGAAAAACCTGAATGCAGAAGTAGATTCGTCCTAAGGTCAAGCAAATTGTGATTGATATACACATGCAGTGGTGCATGACAATTTTGAATTGCTTTTGTGCCTCATACTTACTTGGTATCCATATACACAATCTTTTGTGAACCAACATTTTGACTTCTCTAATGTATTGTAGCAATGAGGTCCACTGGCTAATTATATATTATCTGACATGTTATGTTTGAATTTTCCCTTATTTAGCTATTATGAGATGGGCTAAATAGAAGCACTCATATGACCTTCAATATGCAATTCATTATTTTATATGCCTCTGTCATGTCCTCTATTTGTTTTCTCCACTGAACCTAATAAAATAACTATTTTATTTCACTATTTTATTAACTAAAAGCCCACTTATTTTCTACCTACTCTTTCACAGAAAATCTTCATATGTTCTGTATTTTAGTTCTATTCTCTAGACCCTGTTATTGTTTGCTATACCTTTAGGGTAAGGTGATAAGAAATGCCCACAGTGTTTTATGTGATGGGGTACTATTGATTTATGTGATTTCATCTCTGGTGCTTGTATCCTGTTGCCTTTAATAAGGGTACAAATCCATATTGCTGGATATTGGATTTTTAAACAATATGAGAAAGGTTCTTCTCATCTCATTTATGCTTGTACTCCCACCGAAAGCAATTGGATACCCAGTCAATGAGACTACTTACATGAGTAAGATGAACATGATTTACAAAATCAAATTTGCTAACCACCTTACGCATATAGACTACCCTCAACAAAAGATAATAACTCCATCTGGACATTGCACAAACTTCCAGATCATACAATAAATGAAATGGAGCCCTTTCCCTTTTCCATTGAGTTTTCATGTATGCAAATAGTAATTATGAAATATTCATCTAGTTTGCACAAGAAATGTTTGCTTCATCATCCTTCAGTTGCCTCAGTCTTTCCAAGCTTTAAGGAATAAATCTACACATTGAAGGAGCTCTTATAGCTATTTTTAGAATGTTAAATCTTTTAAACTAACACAATAAAGCTAATTGTGTGTGCTCTTAATTACAACACAATTTTATGAAAAAAATGTTTTGAAACCCAAAGAGGGGGCCATGGACAGTAATTTTATTGTTCTGTTCATTCTCCACCATCCTTTTGAGATTTGTTAGAAAAATTGGTTTGCTAATCTCAACTGGCTTGATGGGATTTGTTCAAGGTATTTATGTTTTCCTTTGGTAAAGGTTGTCTTTTGCTTTCCTCATTCTCTTATTTGATGTTTCTTATGACAGGCTGCCAGCCATTTCTGTTTGTGTCTGTCTATGGAAGCCAGCAATATTATCCTGCTGCTGTTGTCAGGTGAGGAAAAAGAAACCTGTTTCCTAACTTTAGAAACACACTATTTATTATATGCACTGTGGTAGCACCAAGGAACCCCAGTTATATGAATCCTGCATGCCCCCAGAGGCTGGGGGGGCATGGCAAGCTCCTGCAGGCGGCGGCGGTGCTATCAGCGGTGGGAGCATGTCGGCAGCAAGTGTTGAGCTCCCGCAGGCAGTCATGGTGCTGTCAGCAGGGGCGGGGAAGTGGCAAGCATCTACTGGCAGTTAGCAACCCCCCACAGATGCCTCCGGCAGTGTCAGCAGCAAGGGAGGGTGGTGGCGCGTGGCAACCGCCCACAGGCACTGCCAGCAGTGTTAGCAATGCCTTTTTGCAGGGGGTGCACCACCAAGCTCAGGGGGTGCACATGTACCCACATACACCCCCTACACATCACCAATGCCCATGAATGAGCCCCTGAAGGTGTCAAGCATCATACAAACAAAAACCAAAGACAGCCCCTCCTCTAAAAAACTTCAAAAAGAAGCTTCTGATCTTCAATAATAGAAGAAGGTTATTAGTATAGTTCTAGGGAAGGGGAAAAGTGTATATGTTGAGGGTTTTTCTTTCTATTAATATGTGCCTTCCTTTCTAAAAAGGCAAAGGAGGAAAATTAAAAAGGAAATGAAATATTGAAGGGCAATATTTGGGTTCTGCAGGCACATAGGGTGATCCTTTTTTATTTTGTTTAGGGTATTTGATACTTCCTGGAATGTTTTCTCTCTAACTTTAGAAGCTGCTCCCTACATACAGAAGAATAAGCCTGCACACATCCTCAAAGACTTCCTTCTAGCTTTGTGCAAATGCAAGAAATTACCTATGTAAAATTATCAATATGATCAATCTACAGCAGTACTGTTACCTCTCCACACTTTCTGGGCATGTTTAATTTAACTTCAACATCATTAATGGTGTTGATGGCAAATATAGTAATCCTAAACATGTCCCATGTGTGTGCACACATACACATTCCTTCTTCCTTCTCAAAGTGAAGGTAGTGTTGATAAAAGATCTTAGCCTGAAGAACAGTAATAAATCTTTCATCCACAGAA
Organism: Alligator sinensis; assembly: GCF_000455745.1. Taxonomy (NCBI): domain Eukaryota; kingdom Metazoa; phylum Chordata; order Crocodylia; family Alligatoridae; genus Alligator; species Alligator sinensis. The sequence goes on from NW_005841908.1 coordinate 954,133, forward strand.
GAGATGGAAAAGAAGTTCTGATTTCTCTTGACTGCAATAAAAACATCTCCTGAGCTTGTCCTGGAAATATGAGTCTAATGAGGAGTACTTCTGAAATGATAATATTTCCAAAGTGAACAAAAAGATATTTTAGTGGTAACACTATTTAAGATGGAAAGATAAAGTCTGTTGCAAAGTTTCTACTACCAGCTCTGGATTCAACATCAACATGTGTGTATTTCTGAGAGTGGAAGACTTTTATCTTTCTAATAACATTATGACTAAGATAGTATCAGTAGGGATCCTGAATGTAGATCAATGACAAAATCAGTCCTATATTGCTTATATTCTTAGTAAACCCATTTACTAAAATTTCATTTAAATGTTTTTTTTTTAATTTGAAGTAGTTGCTGATCATGTAACAGTTCAATTTCCATAGCAATTTGAGTGATTTTCATTCAAATGAAGATATTTTGTATGATCCCCAAATCTGATTATTAAGAAGCAAAATCATTTTTTTAATGGAAAAATTATTATTGACAGTGAAGGTGCATTGCTGATTAACTTTTAAGTTTTTACTACCCGTGTCATCTAATGGCCAACCCTAGAGGGCCTGTGGCTCTCCCAAACTTTCTAAAAGGCAAACAGTGTGTGTTCAGCTTGGGCTAATAAAACAAGATCAGCACTGAACAAAGTTGGAGGCTTTTATCCTCTAGAGCTCAAGGCAGCTGAAGATGCAGCCAGATCTCAGGATAGTTTCTGTATTTCATCTAACACCTGTTGAATGGAAATTGCAGAAACTGTCATGGGAGTAGCCACAAGAACCAGGACTCCCTCTCTCAGCAGAGTGCCCTAACAAATAGGCCTACAGAATTATCATTCCCTGGCCCTGTGAATCTTGCATTTTTTATGCCAATTGGCACACTTCCACTCCTCTGCCTCCCCTTCCAGCTCCCTCATCTAGCTCCCAGCTGTACAGTGAAACTGGATGCTGCTGACTTTCTAAAAAAAGAGAATGGCCAGTATTGCATTTGTAAGGAGTCTGATCTTGTCGAGGTATGCTTAGGTGTGCTCTGAGAACACTTTCTGTATCTGTCCCCCAGGCATTTCTCTGCTTAGTTTCCAGAACCTGACATGATTAGACAGTACGTGATACCAGAGACAAATTCTGTTCCACCTATAAGGCACATAAGTAGACTTAGGTGCTTAAGCACAATCTTCTTCCATCCTACTCAAGTCCTTGAAAAACTGTTAATACAAAAGGGATGGGTCCTTGTCCTTGATGCTTTCTTGTGACTCAGGCTTAAGGGTAAGATAACAGCTATTACAAAAGCAGAAACATTAATGCATGTTTAGGTATTTGAAATGAAGGAAATAGAATCACACTTAGGAACATAAGAACATTTGTATGCTGCATAATAGGTGGCATGAAATCTGGCTCCAAGCCATTTATATGTGGACAGTGCTGATCATGCACAGAAGCAGAGCTCTAAGGTACCTGGGAAACCTTAAATTCAAACAGGATAGTGCTTAGTGAGGTTAGGCAGCAGCTGACCATACAGATGGGTTATATGGCCTGGATGCATTTTGGACCTGGATGCTTGAAATCTGCCTACATTCTGTATTAAATAAAGCCTTTCTTTTCTTTGGGCATATCTATACTGCTGCTTTGCTGATTCATTGAGAATCAACCCTGGCCTCTCAGTTCTGCTGCATACTCAGACCACCTCTAAGGACACTGACAGAAGTGACATTTGTCATGCTATTGTCCCCTTGAAAGCATTCTACAGTCATGCCCCGACAGAAGTACGCAGCTGCAGAGCATTTTAAAAGTGCTCAATTGCGTGACAATTTAACCCTCTGATGCAGCCCAGCCCTGCTCCTAGTGCTGTCTCCAGGAAGGGAGGGGAAGAAAAGCAAGGGAAGAAGCTGAGGGCTGGAGTTTGCCTAGTCTGAGCTGCATTGGGGGTGGGTGGGTTGAAGTCCCCCACATCAGGGGGGCTCCAATCTACCCATACCCTTTCCACCTCAGGCTGAGCTCCCTCCCCTCCCTTCCACTCCTCCTATCCCACATACAGCACTGGAGTGTGTTGGGGGGGGGCCCTGCATGCTCAGCAGCAAACCCGGATGTACTTCTGGTCCACTTCTGGGTCTGCCGCCGAGCACATTAGCCCCTCCCTTAAGGGAAGTGATTATTCCCTTCTACTCAGCACTGGTGAGGGCATATGTGGAGTACTGTGTTCAGTTTTTGGCACTCCAGTATAGAAAGGAAAGGATGTAGAAAAATTGTAGAGAGTCTAGCAGAGGGCAACAAAAATGGTGAAGGGGCTGGGGCGCATGACTTATGAGAACAGGCATGAGGGAACTGGGCTTATTTAGCTTGAAGAGAAGACTGAGAGGGGATTTAATAGCAGCCTTCAAATACCAAAGGGTAGTTCAAAAGAGGATGGAGCTAGAGTTTTCTCAGTGGTGGCAGATGACAGAACAAGGAGCAATGGTTTCAAGTTGCACTCACACACCCAGAGGAATTCTATTTCTGGACACATGGTACTGTGCACATGGTTGACTGTGAGGATCATGCAAACTAAGCATGTGCAGTAGTGGCCATAACATGTATGTGCGCCTGTTGTGGAAATTTGGTAATTTTTAGATGCATGAAAATGGAATTGGCCAAAAACTGTGACTATTAGGCTTAGACTGAGGAACAGAAAAGGAGAGAGAGTGAGTGAGTGCGTGTATTTTGTGCCTATAGCTTAGGGTCAAGGGCAGTCATTTGAGGTGCCAAAAGTCCTGAGTTCCATCCTTCCCTCACAGGTTTTGAATTTAAGTGTCCCTAACTTCATATGACACCATATTCATTTCCAAACCAAAGGTCAGCAATTATTCTCTCTTTTCACGAGCACTCCTGTTAAGCTCAGCCACTGACATGGAAACAATTAATGGAAGGAAGTTCAGGAGAACCTTCTGCACCACTGGGGATAAGGGCCACAGGTAGAACCCAGGCCCATTCCCATCTAGGCCCACAGCCATCTTGCTAAGCCATGCTTTCCATCTTCCTCCTGGCCCCAAATCCCTCTCATCTCTCTCTCATGGCTGACCAAAATGAGCTGTAAAGAAGGGCCTGCCTAATGGCTGACCTGTGATGTGGTGGTCATAGTGCTATCTTGGGAAGTGAGAGGAGCTCTGAATCAAATCTCCCCTGAGTTAGGTGGATTCAAGGCCAGTTTCTCAGGTGAGTGCCTTAGCAACTGAGCTAATTGGAAGAAGATGGTCTTTCTCACATGCACATTTCACTGACTGCTAGGCTGCATAACCATGAAGTTGTTCATCCATGCAGAGCTTCACATCCAGGATTAGAATTCCTTTAGGTATGTAAGTACCAAGGAATGCTCTGTAGATGGTGGAAAAAAATAGCCATTCAGACAACCAGAAAAGAATAGAGCATCACCCCACAATCCCAATGATTTCAGTAATTGTTTCTTAAGGTAAATCCTTATCCTGGAAGGCTGTTCTATGTTATTTCTTCCTTGATTCATAGATTCATAGATGTGCAAGTTTACACAAACTGTTTAATTCCTTGATCCTTTCCAAGCAATCCAGACTGCTCTAAATCTGTGACTTGCCTTCTGCACTACTTAGTATTCACTTACCATGATAAGTTAAATAATGTAGGGCTTGTTGAAATTTACCCATGAAACTTGAGTTCCATGGGGCGTGTGTACAATCGATGCTTTACTTGAGATTAGAGCTAATTACTGCATAATAATAATCACCATCTACCCATGTAGATGCTCACTGAACAGTAATTTGCTCTAATAGTGAGTAAATTTGCTACCTGTAAATACAAGTAGCAAATTTACTCTTGATTACTTACTGTGCAGTAGCACACATGTAGACAGACGCCTGACCAGAAGCAAATGTGCTCCTAGTCAGTCAGGCAACAGAGGGTGGGAGATTGCTCCATCCCCCCCGGGAGCTGCCTGTTGCCAGGGAGGACTCTTCCACCACAGCCTGAGTGGGGACTATGTCTCCCTGTCCCAGCAGCAGGGAGCTCCCAGCCCCGGCTTCATGATCAGGGTGTGGGGAGTGGGCAATCCTTATCTCCCAGCTTAAGCTGTGCAGTTGAGAGGCCCTGGATGGGAGATTCTTATCTCCCAGCTTGCACCCAGCAGTCATAGTGCCTGGACAGGGAGATCCTTATCTGCCACCCTGAGCTCCACAGTTGTGCAGCCCAATCCAGGGAGATCCTTCAGCTCCGGCTGGGAGATAAGGATCTCCCAGGCTGGGCCTTGCAATTAGGGAGCTCTGGCTGAGAGATAAGCATCTCCCATACCCAGCCCCATGATTTCAATTATGGAGTGGCGGCTGGGAGCTCCCTGCTTCTGGGGCAGAGGGACATTGTCCCTACCCAGGCTCTGGTGACAGAGCCCACCCCAGAAGCTGGCAGCTCCTGGGGGCAGGGAACAATGTCCCAGGCCCTGTCAGGAGACAGCTGTCTTCTGGCCCCATGCTCCTTGCCATCCCCTGACTACCACCCAGGGGAAGCCTAGAGCTCCTCTGGCTGCTACAGGGGCCCGGTGCAGACCTGCAGGGAATGAGAGCAGTCTGCTGTTAAGAGCAAATCTGCTCCCATGTCCCTGCACATGTAGATGCATGCTTGGAAGAGTTTACTCTAGAGTACTTTACTGTAGAGTAAACTGCTCCCAGATTATTTTCAAGTGTAGATGTGCCCCATGAGTACTTAAGGACCTAGCCATGGCAATCTTTGAACCATGGGCAATGATCTTTGAGAACTTAAAAAGGACTAGAGAATGGAAAGTATGACCTATGAGGAAAGGTTGAAAGAATTATTTTAGTTTAATCTAGAGAAAAGAAGGGGAGGGGGAAGGAGGAGGTAGAGACGGGGATGCAGAGCTACAGTAACATTTTTCAAGTATGTAAAATGTTGGTAAAAAAGTACAGTGATTGATTGTTTTCTGTTTCCAACAAAGAGCCTGAAAAATACTCAGCCTAGTTTACAGCAAGAGAAGTCAGTTTAGAAAAACTTCCTTACTATAAGGATTGATAAATATTAGATCAGGTAACCAGGAAGTGTGTCGACTTTTAGTCATGACACTTTTTAAAGACCAGCTTAGACAGGCATCTGACAAGGATGATCTTAATCCTACCTCAGAGAGAGAACTGATCACCCATGGAAGTTGCTCCATGATCCTGTGATTGTTCCATTTTACCCATCAAAAAGACAGATTTCAGATTGCTGCAACCACCCCATTAAGATTAAGGTAGAGAGCTAAATGGGGACAGTTTTGAATATGTACTTTTTGTGTGTCCAGTTAGAGCAAACTGCTCAAATCATCATCTGTCAGGTTGTAACTAAGAATGTATACTTTTTGCCATCTTTAAAGCATAACTAATTCTATGTAAGTTGATGAGATGCTGCCAGTGCTGATGGCTTTTCAATGAAACACCATTTATAAGAATGACTAAATTTTATTGCAGAGTTGAACTGATGCCTAAAGTAGATATATTTTCCTGCAGCATGCATGTAAGATATACTGCTTTACCCTTCAGTGCTCTGACCAGCTCTTTTGAAGAAAGATTGCCTGTTTTAGTACTCAATTGAACAACTGTCAGCAAGGTTTCTTGGTGTGGATAATAATTTTCTCAAACAAATTTAGATCACTAATTTCTTTTGGACCTGGTTCAACCATTCAAGATGCACCTAGAGGGCAACTCGTTTAAGTTCAGTTTTGTAAGGCACAAATGATGCAATGTCAGTTAGCTCTACAGCTACATGCCATGTATGGGAATTAAGTAAGTAATTAGACAAGACTAAATTGAATTCATTAAAGGATTAGACATACAGTCTGCTTATTTTACCTGATTATGATATAACAGCCTTGTACATTAGCCACAAACATGATCAAACTTCTTATGCTTGTATAATTAAGAGTGTGCAATTTCCTGGCTATGTTTTCCCAATATTTTCTATACTGGTTCAAAAGTGCTCACTGTTTCCTATATCACATTAAGCTTTATATTTTAAAAAAAGTCTGTACAACATTTTTATTTCCAGATGGAGGAACCTTCCTTGACACTTCTAGCACCTTCCTTTATTCAATTTTTTAAAAATACACCTGTGTCTGAAGTACATTCTGATCCATCATGTCACAAATCTATCATCACCACATTCAGATTTGTTTAAAAGATTCATCTTTTCTGGGACAAGTGGGGAGATGCTACTATAAGTGAGCCTGATCACTTCTGGACACACTTCTCTAGTTACTGACTATAGAAATGATCCCTGAAAGTTAATAACAAAACAAAACCTTATGGGTGCATACACATGTACTACGTTGACTTAAAATAAGGCAATTTAATTCAGTCAACTTAACTTAGTTGACTTAAATTAAGCTCATCTGCCCACAAAAGTGGGCAGATGAGAATAGGATGGGGTTCAACCTAGACAAATGCAGGGTGCTGCACCTTGGGAGAAGGAATCCACAGCATACATACAGGCTGGGGGGTTTCCTTCTTGAAAGCACAGAGGCGAAAAGGGATCTTGGAGTCATTATTGACTCCAAGATGTACATGACCCTCCAATGCCAGACGGCAGCCAGCAAGGCCAGCCATACCTTGTCATGCATCCAAAGATGCATCTCAAGCCAGTCCAGAGAGGTGATACTCCCCCTCTATGCGACTTTGGTCAGGCTGCAGTTGGAGTACTGCATCCAGTACTGGGCACCGCACTTCAAAAGGGATGTGGCCAGCCTGGAGAGGGTTCAGAGGAGGGACACCCGCTTGGTGAGAGGGCAGCAGGACAGGCCCTACGAGGAGAGACTGAGGGACTTGAACCTGTTCAGCCTTAGCAAGAGGAGGCTAAGGGGAGACCAGGTGGCTGTCTACAAGCTCATCAGGGGAGATCAACAGCAAATAGGTAGATCCCTTTTTCCCCAGCACCACCTGGGGTGATGAGGAATAATGGCAATAAGCTGATGGAGTATAGGTTTAGGTTAGAGATCAGAAGACAATATTTTACATTTAGGGTGGCCAAAATCTGGAACCAACTTCCCAGGGAAGTGGTCCTCGCCCCTACCTTGGGAAAATTCAAGAGGAGGTTGGATGATCTCCGGCCTGGGGTCTTGTGAACTCAGCATTCATTCAGGGGGTCAGGCTAGATGATCTGTCCAGGTCCCTCCTGACCCTAGCTACTATGAAACTATGAAACATGTCAGAGTGTGTGTACACACCCTATATTGCAATCACCTATGTATTTCTATATGTCAGGGCAGGGATAGTCTTGTGTTGTACAAAGTATTGAAGGCAGCATAGGTAGCAAGAGCCAGATCAAAATTAATATATTAGAAGCCTCTGTTTATGTGTTGAAACACCTAAAATTTAGGAACCTGTCCCAAGGAGGCAATCTTAATTGATAGCATTAGACTACTGGGTTAGGAACAGACATTATACATAAACCAGTATAAGTGATCAGAACCCAATCTAAACCTGTAACAGAACAGAGGTTCAGTGCGCATAGACTGATTTAAAAATGGCAGAACCCCATTTAAGATAGATCTGGATGGATGTAGTATCAGAATTAATCAATTTAGGTTAGACTGGTCAACTGAACTTCTATTCCAGATCGGTGTAGTCCCCAAACATCTCAGGATGTTTTGTGGTCCTCGCTAAGCCTCCCTCACAAAAGAGATTCATAAGCATTAGGGGCTGGAAGGCTTCTTGCAAGATCATCAAGTCCAGCCCCCCTGCTATAAGCAGGAAATCTGCCAGGGTCAAATGACCCCTGCAAGATAAGCATCCAAACGCAATTTGAATGAGTCCAGAGTAGGTGCTTGCACCACCTCTGAGGGGAGTCTGTTCCAGACCCTGGACACTCGGACAGTAAAGAAGTTTTTCCTTATGTCCAGTCTAGATCAGCATTCCAGAAGTTTGTGGTCATCAGACCTTGTTATCCCTTGAGGAGCTCTGGTTAACAACTGTTCTCCCAGATTCTGGTGCACCTTCCTTATGTACTTGTAGGCTGCCACCTAGTTCCCCCTGAGCCTTCTCTTTTCCAGGCTGAAGAGTCCCATGTGCCTCAGCCTCCCCTTGTAAGGCTTGCTCTTTTGGCCTTTGATCATGTGGGTGGATCTCCTCTGGACTCTCTCAAGCTTATTCAGGTCCCTTCTGAAGTGGGGGGCCTAAAACTGGATGCAGTACTCCAGCTACAGCCTCACTAAGGGCGAATAGAGTGGGAGGGTGACATCCCTGGTTTTGCTTGAGATGCATTGGTGGATGCATGCCAGAGTTTGGTTTGCTTTGCCAGCCATGGCATTGCATTGGTGGCTCATGTTCATCTGGTAGTCAATCAAGACCCCCAAGTCTCTGTTGGTTGTGGTGCTAGTGAGCGTAGCACTGCTAAGCCTATAAATATGATGCTGGCTTTTCCTCCCAATGTGGAGCACCCTGCACTTCTCTGCATTGAATGCCATCAGGTTTTGGTCTCCCCGCCTTGTGAGCCTGTCCAGGTTGGCCTGCAGCCCCAACCTGTTCTCCAGTGTGATTGCCTTCCCCCATAGTTTAGTGTTGTCTGTGAACTTTGCCAGTCTGCGTCTAACACCTGAATCCAGATCATTAATGAAAATGTTGAAGAGTACTGGCCCGAGTAGTGACCCCTGACAGGTACCACTATTCACCTTGGGCCATGCTGATTTGCTCCCATCAACCAGTACTCTTTGAGTCGGACCCCAGAGCCAGTTCCCCAGCCATTGGACCATGAGAAGGTCAAGGATGCAGTTTCCTAGCTTAGCTATGAACACATCATGGGAGACCAAGTCAAAGCCTTTCTTGAAATCCAGATATATGCCATCAGCCTCATCTTCCTTGTCCAGGCAATGTCTCATCTGGTCATAGAAGGAGATGAGGTTGATCAGGCAAGACCTTCCAGCAGCAAAGCAATGTTGGCTGGCATTCAGAAAGTTGCCTTTCATTAGCCTGCTGCTGATGGAACCCTTGATCATTTTCTCTAGGATCTTTCCAGGGATGGATGTCAGACTGATTGGTCTGTAATTTTCTGGGTCTTCCTTCCTTCCTTTCTTGAAGATTGGGACCACACTGGCTTTTTTCCAATCCTTTAGTACCTCTCCTGAGCACCACAAATTCTCAAATATCTTTGCCAGAGGGTGCGCTATGATGTCTGCCAGGTCCTTCACGACTCTTGGGTGCATACTGTTTGGGCCCGTGGACTTGTAGATGTTGAGTCTTTAGAGGTGTTCCCTCACTTGATCTACATCAATTGTGGGCCCACCCCTGGATGCTTTGCATCCTATCTGACAGGGTGGCCACTTCGGATGGGTGGAAGACTGATGCAAAGTAATCATTTAGGAGATTTGCCTTTTCCTGACAGTCAGGAAAAGGCCTTTTCCTGATAGCTGCCCCATTTGATTTAGCAGGGGTCCAATGTTGCCTTTGTTTTTCCTCTGACTTCCCACATATCTGCAGAAGGACTTTTTGTTGTCCTTCATTCCCATGGCTAGCCTGAGTTTGGTGTCTGGCTTGGCTTTTCTAGTCCTCTCTGTACAGGTGCTGGCTAGTGCTGTGTAGTCCTCCTTGGTGATGACTCCCATTTTCCATCTGGCAAAGGCTCCTGCCATTGCTTCTCTGCTCTGGCCAAGTCAGACTGGCCCGACCCCCAAGCTGTCGCAGAACTGAGGCAGCAAAGCTTCTGCTCCCCAACCCAAATGGTGGGGGAGCATGGGGAGCTGGCAAGGGTGGGAATGGAGTCCCTAGCTTTGAGCTCCCCCAGCTGGGATATGTACAGTGTGGCGGGCCCACAGTATTGGAAGATCCCCCCCACCCCACAGCCTGGCTTCACCTCCCCCAGCCTGGCTTCACAATCACCTCAGTCCTGCCCCTGTGGCAGACCCAGCTCTCTCAGCCACAGGGGAGTCAGGTAAGAGGGGACAGACCCCTCCAACCATCCATCCTTGCAACTGGGGTCTGCACAGTGTGTGTGGGGTGGGGAAAGGGACGGCTGGGTTTTTTCCCCTCCGCCGTCTAGCTTTCCCTGCCCAGCTGTGTGATCACCCCATCTCTGCTTCTGACCCATACCTAGCCTCTCAGAGAAACCCAGTCTGGAAGGGCTGAGGCAATGGCAGAAGCAGACTATAGGGAGGAAAGCCGGGTTGTGGGGGGATGTGCAGACCCCAGCTGGTTCCTCCCCCACTTTTTTGCTGAGAAGTCAGGTCTGGCATAAAAGAGGGGCTGAGGTGATTGCCCATCCAGGCTGCAGGGAGGAAAGCTGAGCTTCAAGGGGAAAATCTCCCACTGATGGGGTCCTCCCACACCGTACAGACCCCACCTGGGGGGGAGTGGGGCAAGAGTAGGGGGCTCTGCCCCACCCCCAGTTTCCCTTCCTAGGGTTTCCATGTTGACCAGCTCAGGAAGCTTAGGGCTGGGTTCAGGGGAGGATCTATGGTGACAGCAGAGGGTTTGGGCTATGTGCCTTACAACCAATCAGGGATGGCCCCACTTGGCTGGGACTGGCTCTTTTCAGCAATGTCTGGCACTCTGGGAGTACCTCCCACCTTCTGGCCTGGCCAGTGCTGGCATTTGCCTGTCTCTACCCTCCCCCAAGTGGCAACATGAGTTCCCTTTGATCTCAGTACAATCTTCACAGCCTAGAGAATGCCATGGAGGTTGGAACAGTTTTGCCTCAGGGTTTTTGACTATCTGTACTTAGCCTTAGACTGCCTGTGAAATTAATAGAGATCTAGGTGTCCTCCAAGAATGATCCAGGGAGGTGGTCAGCGAGAGGTGTTCATAGAGAGTTGTTAGAAACAGCAGAGCCAGGGGAGTGTCTGAAGTCTTGCTTAGTCTTGGATATTAAGTGTGTGATTCAGAGCTGTACAGGAGGTAGACTTCCATCATGTTTCAGATTGATCAAGAGGCAAACAGCTTTCTGAACTGTTACCCCTAAATGAGAGCAGCATTAACTTCTATGTAAAGCAGAGCATCTCCTGTTCCATTTTGAATTTCAATAGCAGTCCTACCTGCTGCACAATAGTCTGGTGGCAAGAGCACTTATTCAGGAAATAGGAGACATAAGTGCTAAACCAATCCTCATTGTGAGTAGATTCTAATGTATAACTACCATCATCAGACTAGGGGGTAGATTGCACACCCCCCTCTCCATTTGAAGCTGGGCCATTGGGCAGCCAAGAAGATAAGAATTAAAAGAAGGTAAGAGTCCAGAAGAAGAGCAAGAGCTGTCAGAGCTTCATGGCCTAAGTAGTTAGGATACACCCCGAGGAGGAAAGAATCCTTGGTTCCAACTTAACTGCCAGATGGTTTTCCACTTTCTTTTCACCAGTGGCTTTCCAGTGTATAAACAGTGCTGACATCTGTTGGCTCTGGATTTAGGACCCAAATATCTTGTGGTGGGGTGGGGTGGGGGGACACATTCAGATCAACCACAACATTTCCATTTGATAATAGGCAAATTTATTGATACACAGTGATAACAGAAAAGTAACAATACAAGCAATCAAGCAATTCCATATATCTACCAAATCCTAGGGCTGTCATCAGAGTCAAAGTACATCTGGCCAGGATGCAGTCTTCACTCTGAGGCTCTCTCTTAGATGCCAGATGTCAGTATGTCAGCCGTCTGGAGGTGAGATGCTGAGGCCCACAGCCCCCCTCCAATGAGGTGGAGGAAACAGGCTGGTGGTGTGCCCTTTGTCCATGATGGCCTCAGGGGCCCTGCCTAGGGGGTGGGGACAGGGGCCCTTCTGGTGAGGAGGAAGGGGAGGAGGAGGATCTGGGTGGGATGCTTTGTTACTCTCAAGTCCCTGCTTTTGTATTCTCCTTCCCTCCTGATGACTCTTGATCCATAGCTGTCACTAGTCGGTCTCTCTGTGATCATCATACTGTCCACATAGCTCATCACATGCACACAACATAATTTGGTCTTTCCAGGCCTTCTCCTAATTTGGCCTGTTCCCCTCAAAACAGGTACTTGAGCCCTCTGCTCTGGGGCCTTGTTAGCTGATACCACCGTAATCTCATGCTATGGAACAGTATGGTACATTTCTCTAGTTTCTCATGCTGTGTGTTTACCCATTGGCCTTGTTGTGTTAGACAGCCTGTCTGCTTTGAAGGCTGTGTGAAACTGTGTATGTGAGACCCAAGCTTCCAGAAATCAGTTAACCCCTGCTGTCCATCTTGAGCCATTCTAATGCAATTTTATCTATCTATCTATCTATCTATCTATCTATCTATCTATCTATCTATCTATCTATCTATCTATCTAAGTCAATTCCCAAAAAACAATCCTTTAAATACAATTTCTAAGCCAACAACAGCATGGGCCAGAACTCAGAGCTCATTCTCAGGGACCTTTCCAAGCCACAGAGTCCCACTTCCTCTTGCCAACTGTAGCAGGATAGTGGGAGGTGACACCCTTGGATTTCAGCTTATCAGTTCCTGGGTTCTCCTCTCCCCTTCTCTGGCCATGCTTTTAATGTCTCCTGGAAGAAAGTAGTCTTTGAGAGGCTCTCAATGACCCCAGAGAACCACTTACCCTGCCTACATACCTGCCATTCCTAGCTAACCAAGTTCCAGGGGTCTTAAGGGCTATGTTCCTTGACTTTCAAGGTGCTGGTATCCTTAATGACTATTCACAGCTTCTGACTTTACCAACAGCCATGCCCATGCCTTGCAGGTTGTATCATTCAGTCACTCTCCTGTTGGAGCTTCGTTCTTCTCACCCTCTACCCCTTTTCTCGTGTGGAAGCCTGCTAGCCTGGGCCCACTATGTTGTTCAAGGCTTTTGGTCTCCAACGCTGGTGTCACCCTCTTGGGCTCTTAGCTCTGCCCTTCTCAGGCTGTGTGCCCCTGGCCCTGGTCTCCTCCCTGCTCTGGGCTCTTTAGCCCTGTCTTTTATCTCTCTAGGCACAGCTGGGACCTCTTCTCACCTCTACTAGTCTCACCACTACTAGAAAGTCCCTTTCCAGCTAAGTGGTCAATTAGCCCAGGGGTGCTCTGTCCAGCTCCTGCCCAATGGAACTCCCCAAAAGTTGAGAGATTTGGTGGTAGGAGGAGTGGCAATTAATACCTCCTCCCCAAATTTCCAAGCCCCACATGCCTAGGTTGGGGTCACATCATGCCCCCTCCCCAGCACAGCTGGATTGGAGCCAGGTCACATTCACTTCCTCACACGCAGTCAGATTGGGGACAGGCCATTCCCTTTTCCCTTGTGGGGCTGGGTCACACCCCTTCCACCCAGGCAGCTAGATCAAGTTAGGCTACCTTCCCGCTGCTGTCTATGTGGCCAGATTGGGCCTCACCTCACCCACCCCACACAGTGAACCTGGATCACACACAGACTACCAAAAAGGCTGAGCACCAATGAATTACACTATCAAGTTACATTCTATCTATTTGGATCCCTATGTATTTTTTGTTAGACCTTAATTGGTTAAAAAAGAGAAAAAAAATCCAGACAGCAGGCAGTACAGCCGAGAATTCTCCCCTCCAACCTGATTGCCTTCTGCAATCCCTTTTTCTTGTTCTCCTTCTGGCAACAACTCTAGCATTCCTTTCAAATCAACAGCAAGTCAGATCAAACTCAATCCTGACACAACGGAAATGTGCTAAGATACCTATATTTTTACCCACTGAGAAAATGAGAGAAGTATACTTGTACTTCCCTGGCTAGAATAAGATCTGCCTCTCTGAAATAGGTTTTCTCTTTGAAGTAACAAGCTGAATGCTGCCCATTGTCAGAATGGGAGAGATATGCATGTCCCTGGACACAGGAGGATTGGCTTCTGGGGATGTACTAGGCTACCCACTGAGAGAATAGAAAACCCTAGGGGCACCTATACACATCCATCAATTACAGCATGTCAGAACAGACTCGATTAATCGAGTCTACTGGAGCATGGTAATTGCAGCACTACATCAGAGTTCAGTGTCATGTGTATCAGTGTCCCTGTGCTGAAAAATGGTGGCTGGGGTGCTTTAATGTGCCACCCTCCTCCTCCCCACCCCCCATCCTTTCATTGACATGTAAAAAAGAAGCAAGCAGTAGTTAAATATTTGTTGTCTAGTCACAAAGTAGGTCCTGGGCCTACACATCTTTCTAAAAGATATTTGATAGATATTTGTAACATTAGTTACAGTACCAATGCAGAAGTTATCAGGAAGATACTTGCCCTGTGTTCTGCAAAAAGCCAAAACAGGCGTTCATACTGAACCATTCTGCCCTTAAAAAATCTACAAAGCAATGAATGATTAGCTTGTTCAATTCTACATCCTCTGGCATTTTAAGTTAGGCTTGAACCATATAACTAATCAAGGTGACCTATAATGTTTCTCTCTCTTTATACTTATTGCTGTGGAACTTGAACAATGTTGGATTAATCTTTTTTTTTTTTATAGGATCCTATTTTTTTTTCATTCACCTAACTGATTACTTCAAAGTGTTTGCTGGTCCACCGATCAGCTGGTGCATCAAAACTTCATATGGTCTAGCTGTTCTGCATTCACCCTTACTCTGGGCTGCATTCTGGGCCTCTTGTAAAGCTGTATTAGACCAAGTCTCATCATATTTAGTTGTCAAGTCTCTTGACCTGAAATAACATTATTTTACTATGAATACTGTTCAGTATTTGTTTTTGACTGCACTAATTGCTCTTTTTTTATCCATGCTTTCTTAAATGCTTCATTCAATTACAATTTAAGACTGCTACTGACTTTCTTTTGTTCCTGATCCTACTGACACAAGCACAGGAGCTGTCAGTTAATTCCCACTTTTACTTTGCTACTTTTCCTGAATCCTTTATTAATAAGTAATCATCTTATTGCAATTCTTTCACATTGGTATTACAGTGCTCTCATTAACACTCTACTTTGAAATCCCTTTGATGTTTTCAACATGTTTACCATGACACCTTTTGTTTTTTCCCCATGAAATCTACCTACTTTATTTATAGCTCATTCAATGTCACAAAAGACATTGCAGAAATAGAAAAGGTCCACAGAAGGGCAGTTAATATGATTAGAGGCAGGAGAAAGAATGGGTTTTATATAAGAGAAAAAAGGTTTTTAGAAAAATTCCTTCCTATTACTTCCATGCCACCAAGTTAATCTCAGGGAGACTGGTTAGTGAAATTGTGTACAGAGCTGGGCTAGATTAATTACTGTGGCTAAATTGTTTAACAGGGCCTGAAGGTGTTAAGTCTGCAACTTCTTCTGTTCTCTTTGAAAATACCTGCCTTTGAAAAGAAGAACAAAAACAAATGAATAAGGGGTATATTTTGGAAAAAAAAGTATTGTAGAGCAGTGGTGCTCCCACAGACCAGATTCAGCCCCCCAAATACTTAGATCCAGCCCACACCATGGAGGATTAGCAGCAAGCATCTTGGCCTGGCACATCTTCTTCATCCTAGGTTCTGCTGATAATCCCTTCCACAGTCCTCTCTGCTCTCTCCCTCTCCCTTCCTCTATGGCAGAGGCTAATTACTCTCTCTCCCACTTTCTCCCTTCCCACTCTCCTATGGCAAGCCCTGTTTACTGGCAGGTCCTGTTTCTTTTCCTCTCTCCCTCCCTTTCCTTCTCCCTCCCTTCTCTCTGACTTTGGCAGCAACCTCCTTCTCCCTTCTCTCCCTCTCCCTAATGGAAGGGAGTGGTGGTCTGTGATACAGCCAGGTCATGAAAAACTCAGCCCACCATTCTAGAGACCTGAGCAACACTCTTGTAGAGCACCGGGTTGTTTTTTTCATAAAGATAAATGCTGTACACTGTGAATAGGCATGTTTTCAATGAATGGGCTTCTGATAATAAGTGATTAAACTCATGTAAACCTGTAAACTATAGCACTTTCTGCTATTACACTAGTCAGAATAAAATTAAAAGGGCTACCCATGATTCAGCTTTAGAGCTAAGTCTCCAGCTGAGGTCTGTAAGACATTTTCATGCACAGGATAGTATTGCATTATACAATTAGGAACACTATAGTGCATTATCTCCTTCTGAGACATCTAAGTTTGATCCCTGCTGGAGATAGGAGTGATCATTACTTAAGTTCTGTGCAAGGCATTTTGTATGTTCATAGCATGTTCTTTGATGCTCAATAGAATTTTTTGTGGAATTTCTTTTTCCCTCTATTTGAATTTTTTAAAAGCTGAAAAAAGAAAAATCAAGGTCTGCTCAAATGAAAGTGTGTTTTAAAAAACCATCAGGTTGGATCTTATTCTCCAGGGTTTTGTCTTGTGTGATCATTTGTTCCCATGCAGAGGATGTAAAATGCTGGTAGATCAATTAGCATCCACTTTGCATAATGAAAAGGAATACCAAAGGTGTAAGGCAGTGAAGAATCAAAAACATTATTTCCAAACATAGCATGTCATCCGCTAGAATTTCTTCCTAACGCTCTAATTCATGTATTGCCCTTGCTATCTGATTTACTGTTCTTGAATACTTCCTAGTAAAGTATGTGTCAGCATTTACAAAGAAAAATCTAAAAATAAAAGGTTTAAAACTTTTCATTTTTTTTATTCTTTATTGTTAGGAGACAGGAAAGGTCGGAGCAACAATATTTCAGCCAGCAAAAGGCCTTTTTGGATCTTCAACACAATTGTGAGAGTAAATGTCTAGTTAATGTTTGAGGGAATTCTGTTAGAATCAGATATAAAACAGAACTGTACAGCTGAAGATCTGTGCTTCAGTAAAACAGGAAACCTTTACTATGTACAAACTGAAAGCATGCCACAGTACCCATTGACATGAATAGTGCTCTTTCCATTAGCTTCAGTGAACATTGGATCTAGCCCTTGGTGTTTACATGTATCGAGGTATTGTTTCTGAGCAATGATCTCATTTCTTCATGTAGTTCTATGAAACAGGAATAATACATGGATTTAGTTTTCTTGAATATGATTGTGGAAACAGCTGTCCAGCAGACACCCCATCAATTCTTTTTGGAGAATTGATTTCTCCAGAAAGAAACTAAATCAAGTAATTTGCAGTAAGGGGAAAGGCTTTCATTCTTGGTATTCTATTAGTTCAGTGGATGGTAATGTTTTCTAGCAGAGGACTTGGATGACTCAGTTCAGGTCCAAAGCAGGCTGGCACTGGGACCCAGACACCACCTCATCTCCCTTAATCCCGGCTCTGGCACAGCTGAAATTCCCACCACTACCAGAATGCCACCAACCTCCCTGGCTCCACAGGCCAGGTGCAATGGCTCTGCAAGCTGCATTGGCCCTGCATCCCACGGGTTGCCAAGGCTTCTAGTGGATCAGCTTAAGGGGCTTTTTTACACATGCTCCGGGAGGCACTGGAGGCACTTTAATTAGTGAGCCGCACTAATTAAAAGCACCCAAACATCATGCGTATCAGTGTGCCGCATGAGGAAAAATGGTGGCAGGGTGCTTTGAACTAAAGCTCATTGAACAACCTTTAGTTCAAAGTGCCTCACTGCCGTTTTTCAGTACCGGGATGCTGATACATGTGATTCTAGAGTCTGTTGGAGTGCATTTTTTTCCATGCTCCAGCAGACTCAATTAATCAAGTCTACTCCAACATGTTGGATTTCCAGTGCATCGGAGCTGGCTCCCCACACATGTATAGGAGCCCAAGATTTCTAGATAAAACTACATGGCCTGAGGTCTGAAGGTCAGATTTTGCTTTCAGTATCACAGGGTTCATTTGAAAGGAGCTCTTTAATCTTCAGTGAAGTAGCTCTGGATTGACACCTATTTAATTGAGACTTCTCTTCAAGAAAACCTTTAAGTACAACCTTTATCAAACATTTGCTAAGCTGAAAGCATAGGCTTATATGCTTTCCCAACAAGGGCTGCTGTCTGGAATTGGGACCTGGAAGCACAATCTGTATATGAGTCAATTTATGAAAAGGCAGATACCGGCAAGCATGTAACAAATTATACTTCTTCTCCTAGTACACCTTTAACCACAGGATAGAATATTAATGCTATTTCCCCAAGCTTTCAGTGAATCTTTCTTATCCCACAATCCACCAAAACAAACTGGGTAAAGCACTAGCTCTCTGAATTAGCAGCCAGTCCAATTAAACATTAACTACACTTTAGGAACATAGCTTATAAATGTTAAAACAAAATCAGCAAGCTAAATATGCGGTTGAAATACATATACCTAGTGAAATAGAGGTCATCACATGTACAAAGATTTGATGCTGAAGTATTCTTCAGATTTCTCTGAACTGTTTTGGGTGATTGCAAATCCAGTTTAAAGCAGTCATTTTCCACTTAACTGGGTTGATTTGTAGTTGCTACTCAAACACTACTTATTACGGTGTCATCTGTAGTTAAGGGTGTGTCAGAGTGTTCGTCAAAAACCTGTTTTTGAGGGGTTTATATGCACTTGATCATTCTAATCAGAGTGAATCCAGAATATTGTCAACAGACTGTGCAGCCTAATACCTTTAGAACAGTATATATCTAATAGTTGGATTCTCAATATAGTATAGAATTAAAAGTACTAAAATAATTTTCTTGTGAATGTTCTTGTCTCAGGGCTTTTGCTAGTTATGAACTGGGGCCAGGAAGACCCCCCCCCCCCCCCCCCCCACACACTCCCCATCATAAATGCTACTGGCTTCTGGCAGAAGGGTTTTGCCTTTGGCCATAGTTAAGAGTAGGGATTTCTGGCTGGGGCATGCTGATGCTTTTGCTAATATTATAAAAACCCAGCAGTTCCTGACTAGAGAGTCTTGCTCTTCCACTCAGGATTGAACCAATTAGCAAATCTGAGTCCAAGAAGACATTTTTCTCCTTGGTGACATCAGCACAAGCTCTATTTCTTTCTTCCTTTGCAGTGTGGGGCACTTGGATCTTTTTAACAGGACCTGCTGATCATATATTCACCAACTACTTCTCTGTCATTGCAGTGGCAGGGCAATGGCAGTGCCCTCAGTCCTCCCCTGCTTTTACCAAAGGTATATTATAGGGTGGTGTTTTGCATATTTTTTCATGTAGTTGTATATGAAAGATTACAGTGGCAATTTTGATAATTTCTTGGTAAGTAATTGCCAATAAATGAAGAGGACTGGACATGGCCACCTCAGACGTCCCCTCCAGTTTTTTTCCTTATGTTTCCCGTAAATTAGCTTAAAGGAAAAATAAGAATTAATTGTTTAAATATTGAACAAATGCTGAGCAATGCAGTTACATGACTAGCTACTTCCAAGAAAGTCTTTGTGCATTGACAGGCCTAACTGTCACCCTAATTAATTTTGCAGTATAATTATTTTGGACACATCATAGCTGAGCACTGGTTATCATAGCCTTATTATTTTCTCTTAGCAAACAATGTTAAATATTGTTGTACCCTTAAGGATTCTTGCTCAAGTGACTGGATCTTAACTTAAATAAATTAATGACCCTCCATGTTCAGCAGTCAAGGGTCTGGTGATTAACATTAAAATATCCCTCTGGCTTCTTCTCATTTAAACCTGAAAAGAGCACACTGTTCTGTTTTTTAAAATCCTCATTTGAAAAACAGAGTGAGTTAAGTCTGTGTAGGTTGCAGCCTGTTAACTACTGACTTTAATCTCATTGGGGTTTATGCAATGTGCTTTTCTAAAATGATTTTTAATTAAGTATTGCAGAGTGACATTGAAAAATAGATTCCTCTCAGAAACCCCTGCACAAAATGGCCCTAAGCGTGCTCCAAGAACAGGTTGCTTTGAAACATAAGCTACCTGATTTGCCTCTTGCTTTTTGAATTCTTAAATTTGACAGCTCTTCTTGAAATTGCCTTTCACAAAGTTGCCTACATCCTTCTATGTACTCTGAAATTATGTGCTCTTCCAGCCGTTGAACTCTTTCCAAGAGTCTGTACAAGGATCCTGAGAATCCTTATATAGAAACCTTATTAGATACAATACCTTTTCAGTAAGTACAAAAGGTACACTTACTACCTGGCTGAGATCTAGCTCTTTCACAGCACAACTGAATCAAAAGTTTAAAAACATATTAACAATGCATACTTTCAGTTATTACTGCATAAGATATTTTTCACACAAGACAAAGAACAAAGAACTGATTGAATAGCATTAGTGAAGGAAGCTATAATTGACTTGCTATACCACTGAAATATGATCTAATTTCTCTGGAGGGGCTGAAAATGAGAAAAAGGGATTCTAGATAGGGAACTGCTTCTTCTGATCAGTCCACTGGAACTATAACAATATCTTAGAGGCCATTATCAGCCTTCATAATACACAGCAGTCTTAGAATTAGGTAGCTATAAAAGCACAACATAGGATCATAGGAAAAAAAGGGCTGGAAGGGACCTCACAAGGTCATCTAGTTCAGCCCCGTGCTCAACAAAGGATCATTCCCAGGCAAGTGTCTATCTAACCTGCCTTTGAAAATTTCCACAACTTGTCTAGGAAGCCTGTCCCAATGTCTGGCCATTTATAGTAAAAAAGTTCCTCCTCATCTTCAGCCTAATTTTCCCCTGCTGTATCCTGAGGCCATTGCTCCTAATCTTGTCCCCTAAAGACACAGAGAAAAGCCCATCTCCATTCTCTCTATAATCAACCTTTAGGTATTTGAATACTGTTATTAAATCCCCCTTCAGTCTTCTCTTTTCTGGACTAAATAACCCGAGATTTTTAAGCCTTTCCTCATAAACATTGCCTCCAAGGTCCTTAATATTTTTTGTTGTGTAACCATTGCACTGGATGCCAAATTGCCAGTTGTTACTAGGTTCTAGCTTATCTGTTACAGACACATTCAACTAACATTACTCACAACTTATCATTTGAGAAGTCTATCACCTTTTGCTTATGTAAAGTTTCAGGTTTCAATATGAATGGGGTAAAGTAAAACTAATCTGCAGAGTTGATACATAACTAACCTGCAAGCATGGCCAGCTCTACTAACTTTAATGATAGTGCTGTTTTTTCCTTTAGTAGCAGATCCCTATTTGTCTCTGTGGTTATGAATTCAGATTTTATTAGTTTTTAGTCTGTTTAGTAAACATTGTTATTTGTATTATAAATAGCCAATATTCTTTCTTAGAAGTGTCTGGTAGTAACTTTTTATCATTTTCAGATGAATCTTCTTCATCGAAAAAAAAAATCTATGTATTTTTATGAGGAAACTTTTTATGAGGTGGTCTAGACAATAGACCCCATTCCTCTCTCAAATTTGCCTATACATTTTCTTCTTTGAAAGTATTATATGCTTATTATCTATTTTTAAATCATTTTACAGAGATGTCATTTTTTTGGATGGAACCACTTTCTCCATCATTCCATGAATCTCCCCATTCAGTCCCAATTCCACATTAAGCTGACAAGGTCAGAAACATTAAAATACGGCATTCTAAATGTGATACATGGGGTTCTTCCAAAAACCACAAGAATAATCAAAATACAGTCACTTAAAATCACCAGTTTGTCAAAATCGTAGCTTTTCATGAGAAAGGCTCAGTTCTGACAAAAGTTTTATCAAGAAAATTTCTCAGGCTGGGTTGAAATCCTAAATTAAAACTAGAGAAATTTAGGCTGGTCCTAATTACCCAGAAATCCAATGGGTAGGGCACTTTCTTGATATAGGCAAAAATCAAGGATCAAATTCCTGC
>NW_005841908.1:975757-991230 GCF_000455745.1 Alligator sinensis
AAGCAGGCATTTTACTTTGACACAATAGCTTGCTGATAAGGGTAGTCCTGTGGGATGTGGGGAACTCGCTTTAGGCCCCTTCTTTATTTCAAGCAGAATAGAGAGTTAAGCCTGGGTCCTTCACATCCCTGAGTTCCATGAATGTCTTAACCACTGGGCTATATATTCTGAAAGTTAATTCTTTATGTGTTTTTTTACAAAATATTGGAAAGATTCTAAACTTATGGAAAAAAGATGATTTGTTTAGGGTTGGAAAATTCTTCTACCCACATCTTTTTGTTCTAATATAACACAGAATTGCAAACTAAACATCCTTCTCTTATCCAATTTAAGGAACATTTTACATCTCCACCTTAGCTTAGAAAAACACAGCAGTCTTCATAATTATCTATCTATAAGATTCATAATTTTTAGGGCCAGCATAATGCAGACCATATTCTTCCCTAAAATAATACCTAGTATCTTCTGGGAAAAAACATCCAGTATGATTTTAAAATTGTCAGTGATAGGCAATCCATTGCAATCAACAGGATGAAAAAATAAAATTGCCTTATTTAAGTCAGAATTGTAACATCCACATTGTATCCTGTTATCGCTTTGTCTGCATGACTGAAAAGTCTTCAATTATCAAATGTTCATAGATTTCATAGACATTAGGGCTGGCAGGGACCTTGAAGATCATCAAGTCCAGCCCCCTGCCCCAAGGGCAGGAAGTCAGCTAGGGTCAAGGGATCCCAGCAAGATAAGAATTCAATCATTTCTTGAATGAATCCAAAGTAGGTGCCTGCACCACTTCTGGAGGGAGTCCATTCCAGGCCTTGGGGGCTTGGAGAGTAAAGACATTTTTCCTTATGTCCAGCCTAAAATGGTCATGGAGGAGTTTATGACCGTTGGTCCTTGTTATCCCTTGAGGTGCTCTGGTGAACAGATGTTCCCCCAGATCCTGATGCACACCCCTTATGTACTTATAGGCAGCCACCAGGTCACCCCTGAGATTGCGCTTTTCCAGGCCGAAGAGTCCCATGGCTCTCACTCTCCTCGTAGGGCCTATTCTCTTGCCCTCTGATCATGCACGTGGCTCTCCTCTGGATTCTGTCAAGCTTCTCTACATCCTTCTTGAATTGTGGAGCCCAGAATTGGATAAAGTACTCCAGCTGTGGCCTCACCAAGGCTGAGTACAGCAGGAGGATGACATCCTGAGATTTACTTGAGAAGCATCTATGGATGCAAGCCAGAGTTTTGTTTGCTTTACCAGCTGCAGCATCACATTGGTGGCTCATGTTCATCTTGTAGTCAGTCATGACCCCCAAGTCTCTTTCAGCCGCGGTGCTAGCGAGCATAGCACTGCCGAGCCTGTAAGTGTGCAGCAGGTTTTTTTTCCCCGCATTGGAGTACCTTGCACTTTTCAGTATTGAACGTCATCAGGCTTATATCCACCCACTTACTAAGCGTATCCAAGTCAGCCTTGATCACTAGCCTCTCCTCAGGTGTGGACACTATGCTCCAAAGTTTAGTGTCATCAGCGAACTTGGCCAGTGCGCTTCTGACACCAATGTCCACATCATTGATAAAGATGTTAAAGAGAACCAATCCAAGGACAGAGCCTTGGGGGACACCACTGGTCATGGAGAGCCATAATGATTAGCTTCCATAGGCTACTACTCCCTCAGTCCGACCTCAGAGCCAATTTCCCAACCATCAGGCTGTGGTGTAGCCAGGGCCACAGTTGACCAATTTTTCCATGAGGAAATCATGGGACACCAGACCAAAGGCTTTTTTAAAGTCCAGATGTATGATGTCAATCTCTTCTCCCTTGTCCAGGTGATATGTAACCTGATCATAGAAGGAGATGAGATTGGTCAGGCAAGACCTACCCAGGACAAACCCATGATGGCTGTCCCTCAGGATGTTATCATCAGACAGTTTATCAGGAAGGGTCTCTAATAATTTTCTCCATAATCTTACCGGGGATTGAAGTCAAGCTACTTTGTGCCCTTTCTTGAAGATGGCTACCACATTGAGTTTCTTCCAGTCTTCAGGTACTTCATCTGAGTGCCACAAGTTTTCGAATATTTTTGCCAATGTTTGGGCTATGACACCTGCCAGGTCCTTGAGTACTCTAGGGTGTAATCTGTCAGGACCAGCTGACTTGAAGATGTCCAGCCCCTCAAGGTGTTCCTTTACAAGGTCTCCACCGATGCTGGGTATAAATACACTCTCACCCTGGCTGTCCTCATCACGCTAGGCAGGGTGGTCCCTCTGGGCTAATGAAAAACCATCGTGAAGGACCTGTGAAGCAGGTTGACTTTTTTCTGGGTGTCTGTTATCAGTTGTCCCAGGTTCAGCATGAGTCCAATGTTACCCTTGCTTTTTTTCTAACTCCCTGGGAACAAAAAGCAAAAAAAAGACTTTTTATTATCCTTGATATGTGAAGCCAGATGGAGTTTGGTTGCAGCCTTGGCTTTCCTGATCCACTCCCTGCAGGCACAGACCAGTATAATATCTGCTTCCTGCAGACACAGACTCCTCCTTGGTGGTGATTCCAGCATTCCATCCTTTATAAGTCTCTCTTTTCAGGCAAAGGAGGTCCTTAAGTTCCCTGCTGAGCCAAGGGGGTTGCTGTGCCCTTTTGCTACCCTTCCTCCAAGATAGGATGGACAACTCTTGTGCTGTCAGGATTATTCCATTGAGAAGCAACCACTCCTCTTGGACTCCTCTTACTGTTGAGTCATGGTCCCTTAGGGCCTCAACAACGAGCCTCCTGAGCTTGCCCCTATGCAGTAGTATTATATGAAACTAATCACATCTTAAGATTTTCTTCAATAAACTAACAGCTTTGAGTTTTTCTATATTAAAAAATAAATTTAAAAGCTTATGTTTTTCTACCCTTTCATCATTCGCGTGAGTCTTATCTAAACATTCTCCGATTTGTTACCAAAATTATTCTTGAATTAAGGACACCATCATTGGACACACTGGGCACATCCACACATGCAAGCATGTGCACTTGCAGCAGCTCAAATAGAAGTAGTACAAATTTGAGCTGGGTCTTTTTGCCTCAGCGCATGTGCTCGGACATGCCCTTTGTTGTGGAGCAAATTTTGCCAGTTTGGGCAAAATAACCCTGCCTGGCTCCTCCTAGATCTGCAGCAAGGGGGAGCTAGAGCCCAGGGCCAGCACCTGTGCTGTCCCCAGCAGTATAAAAAGCTGCCCTGTCCTGGCCCCATCAGTACAAAAGCTGCCCTGGCAGGTAGCTCATGGTTACTCACTCTCAGGAGCTTCTGGGGCCCAGCCAATTGGTAACTGGGAACATTACCCCGTGTGCCAACTGGACTGCTGAAGCAGCCCTGAGAGTTCCCTGCATCCTTTACCCACTACAACAGTCTGGCAGCGGGGGCTGCTGCCTGGCTGTGACCTTGCCAGCCCGGATGAGCCATCGCCCCCTCTGGGCCAGCTGCCAGTGGGCTGTGGCTGCAGATTAGGCCTTTGTGCAGTACTACTGCCATGTATGCCCCTGCCCAGCCATCGGGGCAGCTATTGCCCAGAAGATATTCTGGGTGTGGTGGCCTGCTTTGAACTGTCAAAGCATGTCCTCCTGGCCCTATTTGGCCAGGAGCTCAGCCACTGCCGGCTGGGTCCAAGGTGCCAGCTCTGAGCAGGCAGGGTCCTGCCACTGGCCTCCCTAGCAGGAATTCTGATGTTCCCTATTGGAAAACTGAAAAATTCCTGATAAAAAAATCCCAAAGTCACTCTATAAAATACCCCCAAATCCATGTTCCTCCACAATTAAAACAAAAGACCACAATAAAGAGAGAGAGAGAGACAGAGAGATAGCAATCAATTGGGCAATGTTTTATTGATATATCTACAGTGTTAAAGCAATTTGGAAGACTACCAGTGCCTATGTCATAATAATAAAGTGAACTCTAAATACATGTTTCATGAATACATGAATATATATTTTGCTGCCCCCCAACAGGGGCCACAGCCCCCACACAGGAATTATGGCCCCCCACAGGGGTTACAGCCCCCCTACAGGGGATATGCCCCCCCACACAGGGGCTAGGGCCCCCCACCAGGGGTTATGGCCCTCCTACAGGATAACAGCCCGCCCACATGGGTAACAGCACCCCCACAAGGGCTACAGCCTCCCACCAGGGACCAAATGGCCCCCGCAGGGTTACACCCCCACTGCAGGGCCCACATACCCACCCAAGCCCCCTCAATTGCTGCTGCACCTGGCCCTATCCTTCAGCTTCCCTAAACCCCACAATGGCTGCCCCACCCAGCCCCCACTTGCACCCCCAGGCCCCCATGGCTGCCCCCACAACCCCAGGCACTGGCATTTAAAAAAAAAGGAGAAGAAAAAAAGGGGGGGAAAAGCCTCTACTCACCCTAGAAGCAGTGGCTGTGGGGGCTCTGGGGCCCTTCTCATTAGTTGCCAGGGTTCAGGTGGCTCATGGCACTTGTGGCCCCATCCTACCAAATGCCTGCATGCATCACCTTCAGCAAGACAGTGGTACTCTCCCTGTATGAAGTATGCAGGGAGTACTTAAGGGAGGAGCTGCACAATGCAGGTCTGGTGGTGGCCTTACACTTCACCTTGGACATCTGGAGCAGGCGGGTTAGAGATCACCCCTATTTCTCCCTCACCGGGCACTGATGAGGGACCAGTCAGGATGTTGGTGAGCTGTTCTTCAAGCTGAGGTGATGGATGAGTCCCACACGGCAACAGAGATCATGGAGGCAATGAACCGCTTGGTGCAGGGGTGGCTTATTGAGCAGGGCAAGCTCACCCATGGGTTCATGGTCACCGACAATGAGGCCAATATGGACAAGGCAGTCTGTGATGCCAACTTTGTTGGCATCCACTGTGTAGCACACAAGTTGCACCTCATTGTCAGGTATGCCTTGGAGGAGGACAGGACTGCTGGTGATGGCACCAGCATCACTAGCAAGCTCATTTCCAAATGCAGGAAAGTGGCAGGGTACTTTCACCAGAGCATCAAGTGAGGGCAAGATGCTGCAGGACAAACAAGCAGAGCTGAACATCCCGCAGCACAAAATCATATAGAATGTGGAGACTCGGTGGAATTCGACATACCTGATGCTTGAGAGGCTGGTGGAGCAACAGAAGGCCATCCATGAAATGGCCTTGCTCGGGAAGATTGGGATCACTGCCCTCTTTAACAGAGCTCATGTCCCTTGCAACCCTAATTTTCTATGATTCTATAATTCTAAGACAAGGGGAACCTCAAAGGCCACCTGCTTATATATATACATAACATTATGTATATATAACATTACCAATTACACACAGGTGCGCACACACACACACACACACACACACACACACAAACACATGTTGGTAATGTTATGTAGTAATTAGCAACTTACAGCTAAAGTGCCTTGTTTAGTCTTTTACATACATTAACTTCCCGGCGCTGGACTGTCTGGAATGCTTGTTGCTAAGAGCTAATACATTTTGCATAAGTGCTATATCAGGAAATCCCAACCCTACACAGGAATATAGCTGCTTCATCTTCCATATGGACTAAAAGGTTAACAGTTTAATATTTGAAGTTTCCTAGTACCCTTCCAAGTGAGGCAACCGAAGCATATTCCCAAAGTTTCATGCACAACTCTCACTGAATCTTTTCTGAGATGTTCTTTGCATTAACTTAGCTCCTATTACATTTATGAAGACATAACCTAAAGAATAAAATGTCTTCCAAAGTAATGTCCAGAGCTGTTTGATTACAGGTAAAGGATATGTTAAATATTCTTGTGAGCAAAACCAGCATGTGCTTGATAGTCAAGTCTCTTATATACCTTTTTGTTGGCACAAAATTCCTAAACAGCTGCAAAAAGTGCAATTTTATGTAGAGTAAATGAAACTCATCATATTTATAAAGGTGAGGTCATCTAATCAGAGTACAGGAGCAAACTAGTCAACATAAGAGGGACTAGTCAAGGAGCCCAGCAGTGCTCAGCCCCAACGGCCCCAGCTCCCAGACAGAGCACAGTGCCCTGCCGAGCTGCACTGCATGCATGCCATGGGGCAGCTGCTGCACAGGTGCCAGGTGGGGGTGGTGATCCCCACTGCCCTGCATTGTGCAAGGGGGCTCTGCCATGAGCCCTTAGAGGCCCCAATCCCCACAGCCCGAGCCAATGAGTACAGGGCTTTTTTCTTTTCTTTTTATTGCCAGGATGCTGGGGCCAGGAGGTTCAGCCATTGGGGCAGGGCTGGGTGGGGGAGATCGGGCAGTGGGGGCTATGCAGGGGGGCTCTGCCATGTGGTCCCAGGTCCCCACAGCTGCTGCTACTGCCAGGGAGTGCTTTTTTCTTCTTCTTCTTTTGATTCCTGGACTGCTGGGGCCAGATGGGGCAGCCATCAGGAGTTGGGCTGGGTGGGGCTGGGCGGTGGGGCTCTGCCAGGTGAGTGCGGGGCTGTTCTTTTTTTTTTTTAAGTGCTGGAAATAGGCTGAGGCTGGGCAAAGGATGGTGCCAGGCAGGGCTTCCATAGGGCTTCTTCCATGGCTCCCACTGCCTGGGGAGAGTCAGGCACAGTCAGAGGAGCCATGGAAGCATCTGCATCCATGGAAAAATCTGTACCTGCCTCTCCCTGGCTGATCTGAATCTCTGAATCAGCAGTGAATCTCTGGTTCTGACTCAGCTGAATCAAATGGGGATAGTGATTCAAAACACCAAATCAAATCACTGTCCTCTGAATTGGCTGAATGTGAATCGAATACTTCCCTATTTGTACAGGCCTATCAGACATGACTGCAGGAGAAGCTGCCTAAAACCATTTAGAGATAATCCTCGATGAGAGGATTATCTCTGAGCCATTCAGAAGGCCCATAGCATGTGTTTCCCTGCCCTAATGTATGGACACTCCTGTTTTAAGAGGTCTTCATATATATTTAAGTTAATATGTAACAACACCCTAATTGTGTTACACATTAATTAATGATCACATATATAAAATTTATTAAATGATTTTATTATGAGAGAAAGAGTAGTATTTATTAGGTAAAATTATTTAAAAAATGGATAACTGGATCTGTCCTACCTATATCCATCAATGGTAGGATTAGCAAGTCACTGAAAAAGGGATTTCACTAATTTTAATTAGGCAGATTATTAAAAAGGAAAAATGTTGAGGGTAGATCCTCAGCTGATACAAATCAGTGGCTCAACTAGCTGTAATTAAATAACATAAGTTACACCAACTGATGTGAACTGTTAGATAGTGCAGAGTGGAAAACCTAGTCATGATACCAGGAAGATGAACAAAGTGCCATAGAGTTAATAAAATGATGAGCAGTAGAAGACCATACATTTAGAAAGCTCAGACAGGGAAGAAAAGAATTTGCCTGCTTGATTAGGAATTTTGTGAGTTTTCTTTCTCACAACAACATATTTCCCTATCCTAAAACCAGCAAAGGTAGGACAAACCCACTAAAAGTGCTGGATGAGCCAAAAAAAGAGAGAAGAAGATGACTCTGTTCTCAAGTATATTAACAGGAGTATGATATACAAGTCACCAGAGGTTATTCTTCCATTCTATTCAAAACTGATAAGGCCTCACCTGGAGTTCTGCATACAGTTTTGGGCATCACACTTGAAGAAATATAGGAACATATTAAAAAGAGGGCAAACAAATATTGGCAGTCTGAAAAACATGACATAAGAAAGGTTTGAAAGAATCAGGATTATTTAGCTTGAAGGATACAGCATTTGACAAGTCTTCAAATACAAAAATGTTTGATATAAAAAGCATAGTGATCAAATGTTCCCTGTTAACAGGGGAGAGGACAGAAATAAATGGCTTAAATTGCAGCAGATTTAAGTTAGATATTAGAAAGAACTTGCATGGAGCTGGCCTGACCCGGTGGTGCATTGGGCACATGGGGGCAGGATCCAGCCTGGCCTGAGGGCACATGGCTTCTGTGAGTGTTACTAGGAGCCCTGTGTGAGAACAAGAGCAGCTTTGTCCTGCCTCAGAGTGTGTGCCAGCAGGCTGGGCCAGCACCCTGCACCATGTACAGTCCCTAGGTCTGAGGGGTCTCTGCCAGGAGGGGCCAGGAGTAGGGCTGTGCAAAGCTTCAGGTGCCGATTTGATTCAGAGGAGACTCAGCCCAATTTGGTGGCTGAATCTCTGAATCTGAATTGAACTGGGAGACCAATAAAAAGGTCTGAATCAATTCAGAAAGGATTCAGAGAGCTTTAAAGATTCAGGCAGTCCCCACTCACCACCACAGGGAACTGGACCTGGACTCTGTGCCAGTAAGTAGGGGACAGAGAGGGGCTAGAGAAGGGGGGAGAGGACCGTGGGTGGGCTTCCCCAGTCCCCCTGAGCACACCCCAACCGCCGCCCACTCTCCCAGCTCCATCAATGCATGCCCTGCCTAGTCCCAGTGTCCCAGAACTTTAAAAAAAAGCCCCGCACTCACCTGCTGCTGCCAGGTTGGGGGGGGGGGCGATCCCCGCTGCCCCCCACTGTCCCATGCTGAGTAGGGGGCTCTTCCACAAGTTCCCATCCCCCACCAGCTCTCCCAGCCCCACTGATAGCTGCCCTGCCCAGCTGCTGCAGTGGCCATCAGGCCTTCTGGGGGCTTGTGGAAGATTCCCCCATGCAGTGTGGTACAATGGGGGAGTGCAGGGATCACCCCCTTCCCCCGCACCTGGCAGGAGCCGGTGAGTGTTGGGCTTTTTTTTTTTAAAGAGCCTAGACACTGGGGCCCAGTGGGGCAGCCATGGTGGGAGAGTGGGTGGCGGATGGGGCTGTTTGATTTGGAGATTTGGCCAATTTGGCGGTTGCCGAATCTCTGAATCAGATTCAGCCGAATCGATTTTGATTCGGTGATTCAAATCACCGAATCAAATCACTGTCGCCTGAATCAGCCAAATCTGAATCCAAAGTGAATACTAGCTGCTTTGTACTAGCCTAGCAAGGAGTGTCCTGATGGCCACTGCTGCTGCGCTATGTGCCATGTAGGGGAGTGGATGGGGGACCCACCCCTCCCTACCTGTTCCCCTCACCCCCACACTCACCCCACTTACAGTCCCCCCAACCTACACACAAAGTCCTCACACCCCCACATCCCTACTTACCTGGGACAGAACTTGGGTACAAGCTGCTGCTGCAGTCTCGCCCCACTCCTATTTGCTCCAGCACTCTAAGCAGCATGCTAGAGCAGGAGTGGCACATGGCAGCCATAGAGACTCTCTGACTGTGTGTTAGGGCATCTCTCTGGAGGAGCCAGCCTCTGGTGCCTCCAGGCACATTCGAGGAGTGTGCCCAGCATCACTTTTTCCTAGTGGGTTATTTTTTTATACCGGGATTTCACAGTATCAAATTTAGAGTCCACATGACAAATATGCAGCGTGGGTAACATTTTTTTCATTCCCAGAGTACCTCTTCTAGTGTCTCAAACTGTTTTTGCTGCAATTTAAGTCATTTATTTCTGTCCTGTCCCCTGTGAACAGGGAACATTTAATCACCATGCTTTTTATATCAACCATTTTTGTATTTGAAGACTTGTCAAATGCTGTATCCTTCTTCAGGGGGCAAAGGCATAATAAAAACTTTGTTACTGGGACAAAACTCTCCTAAATAGCTAAAAAGAGATCAAGTTTTTACACAAAAAAGGAGATTTTTTTCCTTTAAAAATCTATGACATTGGAAAGTTGTAAATGAAGGTTAGATAAACATATGCTTGGGATGGTTAAACAGGGATGATCCTGCCTTGTGCAAGGGGTTGGACTTGAAGACCTCCTGAGGTCCCTGCCAGCCCTATTTTTCTTTGATTCTATGATGTGAAGGCCACAAAGAAAATATCATCCCTTGGATACATTATCCTGTGGTATTTGATCAGATAAATGATCCGAGGGATAGAGGGATTGACTTTGAAGGAAAATTTAAGGTGAACAAATATGCACAGCTTGACTAAGCTATGATTAACTGTATTTGAGACACAGAAAAGTACTAGAAGAGGAATTCTGGGGATTCCAAGAAGTATGATCAGGAATAACATGATGAAATTTAACATAACCCCCTCCACCCCCCCAGCCAAATATGGAAAGAGATGTTCCTATTCGTCCATCAAATTTTGCTCCAATTTACACTGCACAATGGGGCTGACTTGACATAAGTAAGGTTATGATCTATTAAGCTGTGAATTAGTCTTGCTGTGAATTTTGTAAAAGGCATATTGTTTGAACCACTGAAAAGCGGACTAGACAATATGTACTGCAGAGAATAACATGGCATTGGTGGGGAGATGATTTAGTTATCCAAGTAGGTCTTATTTATCTCTACTCGCTATAATTCAGTGATGGATGAGGCAATGTTACACCATTTCCTTGAGCATTTGTGACTAAAACCAAGACTTTCCACATAGCTTTAGCATAAAGTATTTCTTGATACATCTTTTAATAACCTATTCTAGTTTACATAAGAAATATTTGTCAACATTTCCGATTTTAATTAAATGTTGTCATATCTTTCCTTTAGGCATGGCATCCTTATAGTTCTAAGCACAGCATGCTAATTTTGTCAAACTTTATTAAGTAACCTTTGATTGTGGAACTCTTTGATTCCCATTGACTTCTCACGAAAGCCTTTGGGGTTTTTTTATGTGTATCCAAGAAACCACACTAAAGTTAGTTTAGTATCAGCTGAGCAGTTCCCCCAGTTGTTTATGTATGTTGCATAAGATTTGTTTTCTGTAGAAGCTCAAATTAAAATAAAGAAATCTGATCTGAATTAGCTTTCAGCATGAATAAAAGATCTATGTTATTCCCCCATATACATTTTTACATTAATTAAAGTATCTTGTAGTGTCCTTATGCTGTTC
Organism: Alligator sinensis; assembly: GCF_000455745.1. Classification (NCBI taxonomy): domain Eukaryota; kingdom Metazoa; phylum Chordata; order Crocodylia; family Alligatoridae; genus Alligator; species Alligator sinensis. The sequence goes on from NW_005841908.1 coordinate 986,623, forward strand.
TGACATTTTGATTTTCCTTTAATATATTTTGACGTGCCCTTCACACACACACAGAAAGTTAAACTCAATATGATTTAGCAGCTCAAAGTCTCTAGCGTGTGATATCAAATATATTCAGGAAGATTAACGTCAGCTTTTGAGGCAACAAAGACTCTTCCAGCACTGTAAAGTGCAGGGATGATTATGAATGGGTTTGTACATGTCAGCCTCTGCTTCATTAATGAGGATCATGTGGGTGGAACTGTCAGAAATGGTGGTGCTTCTTTTCTTGCTCTCATAATAACTTAAATCCGAAACCAGGCACTATGATGCTTTGTTTATTAAAGTACTGCAAACCTCAGTTTTATTGTGTCTCCCCTTATATCTCTTGCAACTGCACTTTGTATACAAGGGTTCAGTTCCGGGGAGCAGAGGTTTGGTCAACAGCAGCCTATTAGGATGCTTATTCTGATAGTTCATTTCAACAACCACAAATGACAAACAAATGAAATACAACAAAATCATTCAAGGGGAAAAGAGCTGGCTTTTTCAATCAGGCAGACCTATAAAGGTTTCAGTGCTTAAAGCAAAATCATGTGAATCACCTTTGTATGAAATTTGTCACATGATATTATTACCACTGAAGTTATTGATATAGGAATAAATACATTCTTTAAGTCAAGACCAGAAATCAGTCTAAAATCATAGGTGTAACAACACAGCACTGTCCCCAGTGCAGCTCCAGCTCCTGCCATGCTGATTGTTCTGATATAACCAGCTGTTACTGCTGCAATGGTTGCTTTTGTGCCACTCAAAAAAGGCAGTATCTGGGGTTGCTGTCTCACGTGCACACTGTCAGTTATGCTACTATCTGAAATTTGTAGCATACTTCAAAAAGAAGCTATGGGTTTGGGGCAAAAATTACTGGATAAAGCTCTGTATTGGGAAGAGTAAGTCTAGAAGATTATAATACCTACCTTTCTCCTTAAAATCTATGCATCTATGCATAAGTGTACTTCAAGAAATTTCCTGTAGAGCGTTAGCACTTTTCTTTCTGGCAAAAAAATAAGCTTGTGTCCTAGTTCCTCTCACCAGGCCTCAGCTGTTGTATCAAGACAATTAACTCCTCTGAAGTAGAATCACAGCAATAACTCTGTCAAAAAAGTCATAAATTCATTTTTTTCTTGTTCTTCTCTTGTTTTATAAGTTGTTCCATTTTCTTACTGGAAGCCTTCCCAAGGCGTTGTTGGGAAAAGTGGAATTTAGCAGTTCATTGGCACACTAGGAAGTGATGTGGACAGCCAGCTGCCTTGGACTTCCCAGTATTGGTGACCTGATATCCATTTATAATTGGGTCAATGAGAGACAGGCTTTGGTCCGAGTCTGGAGTGAAGCTTGAATTTGGACCGCCAAAGCCTGGGTAAGGTGATTTAACTTCTCTCCACTGTAGTCCAACTTGATAAATCTGTAGAATTGGTCAAATCATGTCTAGGTGTTATGGTATTATTTATACTGTCTGTCTCTCTAAAAATATATTTAATCAAATTATTTCAACTGAAAAAAATATTTTTCACAACTTAATTTTTAATTAACAATTTTCAAAAAAAAAGAAAGAAAAAGGAAAGAAAGACCTTTTTACTTTTTAAAACTTTGTTATAAAAATATTAAAAACTAAATGTAAAAGTTCAAAAACTGTGAAGCCCACCCAGGAGCTGAGCATAAAACACTTGTTAGCAACAAAATCTAACTGAAATCTAGACTGAATCCCACTCACCCACAATATCCTCTGTGGGTTTACACTTTTAGAACTAGCTGTCCATCTTCCACATTGCAGAATGCTCCCTTTGTGGTCCAGAGTGATGCAAACTGGTCCACATTTTGCTGCAAGATGAAGTATCCACATTCAAATATGACATGAACCTGTACCAAGAAGCAGTAGAGTTGGAAGGTGTTGTAAGCGCTGGGACCAGTGAGCTAGTTTCTGCAGGTTTTCAAAGTCAGCATCTTGGCTTAGCAGACCAGGAAATTGGCCAGGAAGATCAAAGGTGCACATGGCCAGGAATCCATGCAGCAGCTGCCACTGGAGATCACCAGTTCCCTTGGTGATAGGCAGTTTGTACAGGATACACCAGGCTGAGCAAGCTAGTGTTGCTGCCACTAAGCACCACCTCCAGGTTATGTCAGCACAGGCAGAAAGGACTTGGGCAAGAAGCTCAATGCATACAGCACCTTTACAGACAGGCTCCACTATTTTTATTGGGCATGGATACCAGATCCACCACTCCCACCACTGTCCATGGCTGGAGAAATAGCCAGTGATGAACGGAGGGGTCTGTTAAGCAAGCTGCCATCAGGAAGGGAGGGCTCCATAGTATATAGAGGTGGTCCTCCAGAGTAGCAGATACATCTGCAGGGAGGAAACTTTCACTTAAGCCAAGAGTTGCAAAGTGAAGCGGGCAGAGTGCAAGCCTCACTGGTAAGCCAGGGCTTTTGCTGAGAGCCAGGCACACTGAGCCAAGTTGATCAGCTTAATGGTGTGTTATACTAAACCAGGGAAGTGATGAGGCTTCCAGAGGTGAGGCTCAGTGCCCCGATCTGCAAGGCTAGGTTATAGACCAAAAGCTCCTGCAGCAGCTTTGGAAATTACAGATGCATGCCCTGCGGGTCTCAGTTAGAAGAAGATCCCTCCCACCCTACCTGCTCAGGTCTGAGTAAGGCTGCAGTAGTGGGAAGGATGGCATGCCAGCTGAGGCAATCAGAATCCAAGAGGCAAAGTTTGCTATTGATGTTCAGGTTCCCTAACTGATGTAGGAAAGCAAAGGCCAGTTATGACCAAGGGAAGGGTTTCATCAACATTGAAGGGCTTGCAGCTAGAAGGCAGCCACCCTGTTTACTGGGTCACCTGAGCCTTGATCCCTCTCATTTGTGAGCAGGTAAAAGACAATCTGTTGGAGTCAGTGGTGCCAAGCAGCTTCTGGAGCCTTTTGAGCAGGATCACTGGGGGGTGGGGGTGCAGAGGTGGGCCTGGGTCGATCTACGGAGGGTAGGAGCATCACTTTCCCAGCACGTTCCGGTTAGCTTCTTGTAGCAAAGTCCCCAGGTTTTTCTTTTTTTTTTAATTAAAAATACATTCCCTCCCTTTCCCCAACTATTTCTGAATTTCTCTCTGCCCTCTCTATCCCTTATAATTGATTACAAGTAGTACTAGATAAACTAAGATATGTTATCATACTCCCTTATAGTAACAGGCCTCTTTTATATTGTAAATAGTATTCTGTTATGTTTGTATTGATTTTTACTGTTTATATTGTATTATATTATGTCCCTATTATGTTTGTATTGATTTTTACTGTTTTATATTGAATTTATATGATTTAGGCCTGTGTCTGTAAAATAATGTCAAGTAATGTCAAGTTTCCATTTCATACAAAACCCAGCAACTCCACCGTTGTATCCCACCAGACACAGATAGCCCACTCCTATAAAAGAGGTGGTAGAGTGTGATCTCTTTGGGATGCCCTCTCCATCTGGACCAGCACTATGCCACACCACCTACCCACCCAGAGGCCCTGCCGGTGACCCTTTCTGGACAACATCTTGCTGGAGAAGACACCGACTGGCCATCAAGGATCAACTCTAAGCCTGGGATAGGTAGCCATCACCCACCTTCTTTCCCCAAGCAAAGAACTTGGACTCTCTCCCCACACACCTTGACTTCAATCCTTCCACGAAGCCTTTCCTCTCCTGCTACCATTGTGTGGGTGTGGGCATGTATGAGTTTTCCTGTATGTGTATGGGAACCAATAACTTTGTGGGGATGTGTAGTGTGTTGTCTCTTTAATAAAACTGTTATTTTGGAACCCTGAGTTGGGTTTTTGTCTTACTGACCTCCTGGCACTGCTCCAATCTCTGCTCTCTGCCCCTGTGACCTTTCTTCTGACTCTCTCTCTGTCATCTCAGCTCCCTTGCTGCCACCTCCAAAACCCAGGCTTTTTCCCTCGCTTCTACCCCAGCACCAGCAAGGGTAACCCCGGGGCACCGAGTGATCCTAAGTAACCCCAGGGCACCTTGACCCCAATTAAGCCTGGCACCATGACCCTGAGTAACCCCGAACTCAAGTTACCTCAAACACCACCTAGTGTTAACACACAGCCACAGAAGTGCGTGTTTGTGTGTTTGTGTGTGTGAATGTGTGTATGAACCCATAGAGTGCAGTTTGTGTATGTGTGTATAATTTTGTATCACACCCTCCTGTCTAACAGCACAATATTGAGATCCTGAGTGCTGATCTAGCATATGTCAAGTCAACCTTCTATGTGTTTACCCTCATCGCTGTCTTTTTTCCAGTTTCATAGTTCCATAGTAGTTAGGGGTCAGAAGGGACCTAAATAGATCATCTAGTCTGATCCCCCACCACTGGCTGGAGCACATGCTGGGATCACATGACCCCAGACAGGTGTTCATCCAACCTCTTTTTTAATTTACCCAAGGTAGGAGCGAGGACCACTTCCCTAGAAAGTTGGTTCCAGATCCTAGCCACCCTAACAGTGAAATAGTGCCTCCTAATCTCTAACCTGAACCTATTCTCCAGCAGCTTCTGGCCATTGTTCCTCATCACCCCAGGTGCTG
>NW_005841908.1:991471-998947 GCF_000455745.1 Alligator sinensis
GTGGGAGTATCCCCTCTCTGGACTGGCTTGAGATGCATCTTTGGATACACGACAAGGTGCAGTTGACTTTGCCAGCTGCGGTCTGGCATTGGTGGCTCATGTTCATCTTGGAGTCAATAATGACTCCAAGATCCCTTTCTGCCTCTGTGCTCTCAAGGGGAAAGCTCCCCAGCTTGTATGTATGTTGTGGATTCCTTCTCCCCAGGTGCAGCACCCTGCACTTATCCACATTGAAGCCCATCCTATTACCATCTGATCACTTCTGTAGTCTGTCTAAATCTAATTGCAGCCTCTCTCTCCCTTCGAGCATGCCTACCTCTCCCCACATCTTGGTGTCATCGGCAAACTTGGACGATGTGTTTTCCGCCCCCTCCTCCAGGTTGATGATGAAGATTTTAAACAGTGTAGGCTCCAGGACCAAGCCCTGGGGGACCCCACTATTCACATCCCACCAGGTCAAGTACAATCCATCTACCAACACTCTCTGGGTGCGCCCCGTCAGCCAATTAGTGACCCATCCAACTGTGTAGGCATCAATGCCACAGTCGCTCAATTTATTAATGAGAATGGGGTGAGAGACAGCATCAAAGGCCTTCTTAAAGTCCAGAAAGACTGCATCCATGGTGACACCATCATCCAGGGATTTAGTTACCTGGTCATAAAAGGCCATCAGGTTGGCCTGTCAGGACCTGCCTTTGAAGAACCCATGTTGATTTCCCCTAGGCATGATCTCCTCTGCTGGTCCCTCACAGATGTGATCCTTGATAATTTTTTCAAGGATTTTCCCCAAGACCGATGTGAGGTTTATGGGCCTATAGTTTCCTGGGTCCTCCTTTCTCCCTTTCTTATAAACAGTAATTTTGAGGTGCTTGTGGTAACTAAGAGTTTGATCTAGAGTGACTCCAAGGTACTATGGAATATTTTTCATGCATTATTTTAGATGTATAAAACTGAACATTTCATTTTTTATTGGCTGGAGAGTTTAGGTGGAATGAGGAAACAGCTGTCTTAGCTGCATTAGATCTCAAGCACTAGGTTTGGAAATAGTCTTCTAGGGAGTGCAGATTGTTTTCAAGGACTTGGCAGGATGTTGCTGGTGTACAAGTTGAAAAGAATCAGAGAAAGGACAGACCCCTGAGGGTGACGTCAGTCACTGCTGAAGAAAAGTGGCGGGTTTTGACTGAGGATTCCCATCATTCCTTAGGAACCTGGGACCGCTCTCATGGACTTGGCTTGTGAATCTTTTCAGTAATATATATACCACAGGTCGGCTCCCTAAACAGTGGAAAGTAGCAAAAGTCATCTCAATTAGAAAGCCTGGAAAGTTTCCTGATGACCCAAAAGCCTATAAAGCCAATCTCTTTTCTGTTCACAATTTATAAACTTATGGAATGGTTAATCCTCATTCACCTGAAACCCACCCTGGAAGCCATCATACCCAAAGAGCAAGCAGACTTTTAGACAAACAGAAGTTGCAATGATCAGATATTAGCACTGCGTAGTCATGTTGAGGCTTGATTTCAGCACAAATTAACAATAAGTGAAGCATTTATATACCTTTCCTCTGTATATGACACTGTTTGGAGAAAAAGACCTTTGCTAAAGTTGGTGTATGTCATCAAGTGCAGACTAACTCTGTTACCAAATTTGCCCATTACTTTGGGGTGTGCTCATTTATTAGGGATAGTTTCTAGGGTCTTGGTGATTCTGTCAATGTGCTGCTTGTGTTACTATACGGAGCTGTATCGCTCCCTTCTGCAAGCCCTCACCCCCAGTGGAGCTATCTTGCAGGACTCAATCTCAATGGACTGGGTTCCTCCAGTCACCAAATCAGTCATACACACAAACACACACAAATTAACGTGACACGCCTGACCTGGCCGGGCTGATCAGCATGGACAGGCTGACACCCTCATATGCCAAGAATCAGTTCATAAGAGAAACAATAACATGCAGTCAGACACAAGCACACAGGTGAACAGAATCCCTCTGAATCCGGCTGGGTGTCCAGCTGACACCCTCATGGGCCAGCATTCAGTTCATAAGGGCACGTCTGAGTCAAACCGGGTCAATCAGCCTGTACAAGCTGATCCCCTTATGTGTTTCAAACTCAGCACGTCCCAATCTTTGGCCTCTTGATGAGCAGACCCCACAATAATTTGGGCTTCACAGGGATCTTTAGCATAGGTAAAAGAAGCGTTGCTGCAGAGCATGGGAGGAAAGAGAAGCAGAGAAGGAAAAATATACCCAATTACTACCAGTTTGACTATAAAAGTTATTTATTGCTAAGCATATGAAATATATAATAGTACTACTAGTAATAGACATGCAAAAGAAAAACAAACACCAACAATGACAATACTACCCTGGTTTCACTAAGTATTTGGGGAAACTTAGCTCAAGCTTAACTGATACAGTTCAGGTTCAGAAGTTTATGCCTAGAAAGAAGACAGAGAACGCTGGGATCTCACCTAGTCCACGGTACTCAGGCTGCAAAGCTGACAGGCACAGTCTGTAGCACAGTCCTTGAAGGGAGAGATGATCTGTTCTTCCAGCGTCCCAAGAACGACAGGGGATGGTGTCAGCACAGGGGTTTTCTTCTTCTCCTTCTTTCCTCCTGCTTCTACTTCTTTTCCTTCCTTTTCCTCTTCCTCTTCTCCCTCTAGCAGCACACACACTTACAGATTTTTATACCCTCAGTTTAGCTGCTTCGAAGCACCCTCAGTAGTGTAAATCATTGTCTTTTCTATTGACAAGGGGTTATCTGGTTTGGACCATCTCAGGAAACTGATTGATAATCAGGAAACACTTAAGATTAGGGAGTAACCCAAATACTTGGGAGCCAGCTTGAAATTCCTATGGGTGGCAGATATACTGATGGGATATCTCATGGTTTCTTCAGGAACAATAGATAGCTTGCAGCATCAGGATTTTGGATTTTTACTTGTTGTGCACAAGCCTCAGCTTAGCATGACTTTTCCAGATCTTACTATAGTTTTTTAACAGACTTAAAGCAATTATTGGGGTGCTCATAACCTTTTGTGGAGAGGACTCCCACCAGTCGTCTCGGGAAAGGTATGACACCACCTGTGATTAGGGCTCCAGCAGGCTGGATGCTGTGATGAACCCTTAACCATTGTTCAAATGTTGCCCATACCCGCTCTGACTCGGTCTCTTGCCTCAGCATTCCCTAACCCGGCAACCGAGTTTTAGTCAATCAAGTTTAAATAGGCCTCCCATAGTGGGACCGGGGAATGTACGGCCCGAGAGGCCTATTAAACTTAGAGCTGTGTGTGTGTGTCTGGGGGGGAAAAGTCCTTAGCAAATCCAGATTAGAACTGGTCTGATAAATGCTGAGCTGGGTGTGTGTGAACATGGGTTGATTAACATTGGAAGCACAGATTCCCCATCATGCAGCGCTCTCCTGCTTCTCTGGTCCCAGAATTCACTGCAGTCTCTGCTTCAGGCTTTCTGTTTTCCATCTCTCATGTAAATGAGACCTAGGGCAGTTGATTCACTCGTCACCCTTATCTGGTGAGGGTCTTAGGTGCATCTCTCACTGCATCTTATTAGGTGTGTCCCTCACTGCATCTTAATCAGTTTCGTTTAGGTAGAGGAGGGGAGGGAGGAAGGGGGGGTGAGTCCTTTGTGAGTCAGACAGACTGCATCCTGTGCCAGGGTTGCCCAAGAATACAGAGCTGAGGGGTAACAACTCTTACACTAATAAACACGTTCCAATCAAACTGGGTACATCCCAGTAAGTCCATTAATGATAGTGATGGTGGTGGTTCGTGATGCAGATAACTGTCTTTTGATCACCAGCTGAAAGATATGCAACTTGTTTTATAGACTTTGTGATGCCATATAGCAGCCAGACAACAGCAACTTCTATTAAGGAGTGACTTGAGCCATTCTTTCCACTTGAGTTGGTATCAATCATTCATCTTAATGTCAAAGCCAAACTGACTACAGCCCTTTTACACACACACAAAGACACACACACACACACCTCCACATAACTGATCTTGAAATGAAGACTTTGAAATAGAGAGCCACCCATGAGAAGCAAATGTCATTAGAAAGACAAACTTCTTATTTGTTTTCTTCCAGAGAATTCACAGAGACCTATCAATAACTACTCAGACCTTTATTTTAGTGGGTTGTGGCTTGCATGAAAGGAAACTGTTTACTAGATTTCTTTGCCCCTTTCCTTTACAGCTCAGTCCCCAAATAAATTGCCTTTTCTTGGGCAAAGATCACTGTTTCTTCTTGATGGCATTAGCTGGGCATCATCCTAGGTGACCTGCAAAATAATTTAAAGGGTGATTTTATGTTAATACATTTTGCTCTCCATTCTTTTTGTTTGCCTATTATCAGAACTATCATCAAAAATGTCTTAACAGCTGACTGCTGCTAGCATTTGTTTTATTTTCCCTTTTGATATTTTCAGTTTTACATCTCTGTGCCATGCTGAACTAAAGGGCAGAATGACTTTTAACCGCTGAAGGAACTTTCTCTTTAAGTTTTTTCTGACATTCATCATCTTCATGTCTGAAAGTCCAACGATAGTATGTTAATTTGTTGTTTGTGCCTTGGAACATATATCAGAGGTTACAGTTCAATCCAGGCACTGTATTCTGTGAGAAAAAAAATCCCAAAATGTTGTTGGCCTTACCTTGTCTTGCCCTATTGTGTCTTTGTGCTCCCTAGCACAGTGAGAGCATGAGGGCAGGGCCATGGTGAAAGTGATTGGCAATTACATGATTCTTCACTATTACAAGAAGTTTTTTTGGATCTGTGGGAAACTAAAAGCTAGAGCAACTCCGAAGTTGCAACCCTCCATAATCCAACAATTCTCCACAGTTTCATGGACAGGCTGGCATTGGAGTATGAGAAAGAGCAAAATGGGTGTAAATCTGCCTTCACTCCCCAACACAACCAAAAAAAAGTGGTTCTGAAACTGAGACTGACTGTAATCGAGTAGAGGTTTCTTATATTCACAAGTTGTGGTGGACAGGCACTGGACCACCCAGCATAAATTTAAGAGATCTTGGGAAAGAATTGAAAAATTTAAACATTGTGATTCTGGGTAGGGGGTTGCACTAAAGGACCTTCCTTCTGCCCCAGAGCTTCTCTGAACCTGACATAGAAACTTGTCTTAAAGCACTTGTTCTCATAACTATTAAATTTGGCAGCTCATGGGAAAGCTGTAGAACAAGAAAAACAAGAAAAAAAAAGAAAAAAAAAGGCTTATCCCTTGTGTGTCAACCTACTAAACAGCGAGTAAATGATACAAAACTGTAAATAAATCCACAAGGATTTACAGACCCACTTCCAGAGCTCCTCCAGGATTTGAAGGTTTTGCACTAGAAATGTAGCCCCATGATAGAAGCCAATATTTTTCTGAAATCCATGTGGATCTGAGGTACAACACCTCTGCAAATCTAACTAATTTTGCCTACATAATGAAGTGAGCACCCATAAACTGCCCATAAGTTTTCTGCGCCTCAGCTTGCTCATCTGTGAAATGACTGTCATAATTAACTTCCTCACAGGTTTGGAAGGGTTTTTTTGAGGGTTTAGCTAATGTTTGTTGATTTCTTCGAGGTGTTGCAGGTAGAAAGATTTCTTGCTAATAAAAGTGACAGCTTTTGTATTTGAAGCTGACTGGTGAGAAGCATTCAAATCAGATCATTTAAGCTCATTTTTTAAATAGATCTGTTTTCTTCAGGAGGACTTCATTATTTATCAGTGTCAATGATTGTAACAGAGAGCTGGTCTCACAGGCACCAAATGGCTGAGCCAACGGGTAATGGTACATTTCTAGGGGGAGGAGGAAAATCAACATGAGTGATGTAGATGGCTCAGTCATGGCCCCAATTATCCTCTGAAGAAAATTCTGCCAAAGGCTAAATGAAAACCAAAGCTAAGGGAGTTAAAACAGAATTTTATTTTTGTCTTCTTTTGTAAAGGCAGGTGACTTTCAAAAGTACATCAGTGATCAGGGCAATGCTTGATTCTACCTTTACTTCAGTTTAAACCTTATTATTATTATTATTACTACTACTACCACTACTATTATTATTATTATTATTATTATTACTAGTACACTACTACTACTACTACTATTATTATTATTATTATTATGCCACAGGTTACAGTTTAGCCTATGCACAGGTCATGGCAGGTTGCATTAGTAATAATAGTACAGTAGTAGCCCCATTTTTACCAAGTTCTGATTAGATGGGTCTGTGCTGGGTCACGTGCATTCATTGTACGAGGTTTCTGCTGGATTTTACACAGTGACACAGGATAGAAGTAAAGCATAGGACTGGTCATGCTTCTCTTCCCATCTTGTTGAAGTGCCAATAGTGGTTAATTGTATCTTGGGGCTTTATTGAATAAGCTATTTCTGAGGTCCCTAAGGAACTGCTGTTAAATGGCCCCAAAGGAAACAAAATAACCATTTTGAGGACAACTGCCAGAGAATTTAGCAGAATTTTTCCTATTTATTTTTGAACCTTCTAAATAATTTAATGATAAACCTAATCCTTGTGCTAGGATTCTACAGGAGAGTTATGAATCCTAGAAAAAGTTTAAAGAAATTTCTAGAGAACCCTGTTGTTAAATTCTATATAACTTTTCTGGTGGGGATAGTAACTTTGTCCCTTGTATGTAATATGTCTGTTACCTCTAAAAAATCATGAATACTTAGCACCATGAAATGGAAATGCTGATCATGACTTTATCATTTAAACTGAGTTGAATTTTATACACCTGTAGCATGCAAAATGTTCTCTGGTTCCGATGAAATTTTATGAGTTTTGCATAGTATGCAATGTGACTGTAAAACCCTGGTACCTTTGTTGTCTATGTGGGCCATTTTTACATTTCCACCCTTCTGGCAACACAACATCCATTTAGATTCCAGAATTGCTACCATCTATTGAAGAAATACACACATGCTCATATACACTATGGGAATGTCTACACATACCAATTTAAGGTGCATTAGCCATTTTTAAGGTGCATTAAGGGCACGGGTCTACACGTGTGCACCCTTAATGCACCTTAAAAATGGCAAAAGCAGGTGTTTGACTAACTTTAGTCTCAAGTCAGTCCACACACTGCGTTAATGAGCCTTAGCATATGCACGTGTAGACATGCAACTAAATCACTTCAATGCACATTAAGCAAATGTTAATTAAGTTTAGGCACATATAAAAGTGCATGTAGACACACCCTTTGTATACATACTACAGGCTGTATTCTTATCCCCAGTTGTTGCCTTTCAGCTCCATCTGGAGAGTGCATAGGGGTCATAATAAGGCAATTGGTGGTCTGCTGAGCATTCACATATTAGAAATGAATTTTCAATTGGCATAAACCTAGTGCAACCTAGTCTACTCCCAGCTGCCCTGTGACTGAGTTCTTCCATAAGAAAACATATGAAAGAGGAGAAGGGATGGGAAAGAG
>NW_005841908.1:998957-1021532 GCF_000455745.1 Alligator sinensis
AGTTCAATTCTCTGCAAGAATACAGGAGGCACTAACATGCTCCTGCAAATTTAAACAACTCCAAAGATGCTTCCAGGAAGAGATTCAAGGAGCCTTAGCTGACTCCCTGATGCCTTCCTATGACCCCCATGCTGAGAATATCTTGGCACAGAAGAAACCTCTCCCTTTAATGTTGCTCTTCTTATTGTTCTTTTCCTTCATTTACGATGGAAGTCATTTAGACTGAAAGTATATGGCTGCTTTGACTGTATGGAGAAATATGCCAGTTGGGATCTGCTTAGATACCACCTAGGATCTGGAACTCTACATAACCTTAATACTTGCTGTTCATAAAAATGGAATGAAATGGCTCCAGTAGCTGACCTTAGTTATAACATTTCTTAATGTTATTTTTTTTTAGTTAAAATTCTTGTTAACTTTTATTAGGGATTTTCCATTTGAATAGCAAATTTAAATAGAACCCAGTTAACACAGTTAAAGCTAATGTTGTCCCTTGTGGACCATGTCAGTTTTGTTTAATGGCTTATTAGAGGTTCCTAAATCTTTTGAGTTCTCCTCCAACCCATTCCCTTAGCTATGCTATGAGAATCATTTCAAACATATAGTTGAAGCAGCCACAGCATGCCTTATAGGGCTGTGCGAGTCGGCAGCAATCCAACCCAGCTTCAGATCTGGCCGCATCGGATGGCCACGATCCAATCCAGAGCTCTGGACCGGGTTTCCACCTCGATCTGGGTGAAGCAGCTCTGAACCTTTGGAGCCCCCTTGGAGATATGGCCATAGGGTATAATGGGGAATCAAAGAAAGATCTATAACTTTGTTGTTTTTTGTATTATTTGGATGAATCTTGCAGGGATGCTAGCCTCTGCTAGGAGCATGAAGCCTGCCTTGTTTCAAGAAGATCAGTGTAGGGGTTTGGGAAGAACTGTACCCCAAATTCTTGAAAGCCAAACTCATGTCACAGCTGTCTGTTACACCACAGGGGGGTGAAAACTACAGAGGTGGTGGCTGCTCATAAGGCCACAAAGCCTGCCAAGTTTCAAGATCAGTGAAGAGGTTTGGGGGGACCTGCACCCCAAATTGCTGAAAGGAAGCCTCCTGTCACGTCTATGTGTTACACCACAGGGGGGTCAAAACTACAGGGGTGGTAGCTCTTACTGAGGCCACAAAGTCTGCCATGTTTCAAAAAGATAAGTGAAAGGGCTTGGGGGAAGTGCACCCCAAGCTGCTGACAGGCAGAACTCATGACACAAACGACCCTGTGTGTGTTAAGGCGCAGCGGGCTGAAAACTGCAGGAGTGGTAGCTCTTACTGAGGCCACAAAGTCTGCCATGTTTCAAAAAGATAAGTGAAAGGGCTTGGGGGAAGTGCACCCCAAGCTGCTGACAGGCAAAACTCATGATGTGGGTGGGTGACACTGTGTGTGTGTGTGTTAAGGTGCGCCCTTCCTGGCGCTGGGGCCTCTGCACAACATGGCAGTGTGCCCCACTGAGGCCTCCTCCTCCCTTACAGCCTCACGCCCAGTCCTCCGCTTTAAGTGACAACAGGTACAATAACTTCGCTGCCCCAACACCAGTAGTATCATCAGCAGCAGCAAAGGTACCCAAACAGACCTGTCACAGACCCTGTCATTTTATAAAGGCATTGACAGCAAGAAGTAAAGATGTTGTATTGTGTTGGATATATGATGTTACTCATGGCGTATGATGGCTTATCTTGTGTTTTTATGTCTATATGCTTATTATGGAAAAAAAGGAATACTTAAAAAAATGTATCTTTGGAGGCTTAGGGTTGAAACCCCCTTTCTCAGGCTGAGGAAGTACCTACAGTTCATCCTGGATTGAAGAAATAGTAAAGAGGCCAGAGGCTGGCCTGGCCCGCAATGCAGGCAAGAAAGCCAGTCAGTAAAAATGTAAATGAAGGCATCATGGGGTGAGGGACAGGCTGGGGTTGGGGGTAGGGGCGAAAAGGGAATGTAGCAATGCAGGTAAAAGTGCAGAGGTGCCTGGGGTGTCAGATGTCTGGCAGGTCACAGTGTGCCAGAATTCCACTGTGTGTATCCACTGTGTGTATTGAGTCCATGAGTTTCTGTACCTACTACCTAAGAGCTAGATGAAGTGCAGTTCATAGGCCCAGCTCTGAAAAGTGGTTGGTTTTTCATCAGCCCAAAGGGACTGCCCTGCCTCACATGATGTGGGATGGCCAGGGCGAGGGTGAATATCCACCCATCATTGGTGTCAACCTAGTGAAGGAACACCTTGAGAGGCTGGACACCAACAAATCAGCTGGTCCAGACAGATTGCACCCAAGAGTGCTTAAGGAACTGGCAGGCATCATAGTGCGGCTACTGGCAAGGATATTCAAAAACTCATAGCACTCAGGCAAAGTACCTGAAGATTGGAAGAGGGCCAATGTGGTGCCTATCTTCAAGAAAGGGAGGAAGGAAGACCTGGGGAACTACAGGCCAATCAGTTTGACCTCAATCCCTGGACAGATCTTGGAAAAAGTTATTAATGAAACCATTCTTGATAGTCTAGCTGAAGGCAACATTCTACGGAACAGCCAGCACAGGTTTGTTGCAGGTAGATCTGGCCTGACCAATCTCATTTCCTTCTATGACCAGGTGACATACCACCTGGACAAAGGGGAGGAGGTTGATATCATATATCTGGACTTCAAAAAAGCCTTTGATCTGGTGTCCCACAATGTCCTCATGGAAGATTTGCCCAACTGCAGCCTCAGTTCAATGGGTGGGGACCCCAGAGAGTGGTAGTTGATGGAACTGAATCAACATGGCACTCAGTGACCAGTGGTGCCCCCGCAAGGCTCTGTTCTCAGACCTGTCCTCTTTAACATCTGCATAAACGATCTGGATTCTGGTGTCAGAAGTGGACCGGCCAAGTTAGCTGACGACACCAAACTTTGGGGAACAGTGTCCACACTTGAGGATGGGCTGGTTATCCAGGCCGACCTTGATAGATTTGCAAGGTGGACAAATGAAAACCTGATGGCATTCAATATGGAGAAATACAAGGTGCTCCACCTCGGTGAAAAAAACCTGCACCACACTTATAAGCTCGGCAGTGCTACACTCACTAGCACCATGACTGAAAGAGACTTGGGGGTCATGAATGACCACAAGATGAAAGTGAGCCTCCAATCTGATACTGCAGCTGGTAAAGCAAACAAAACTTTGGCTTGCATCCACCGATGCTTCTCCAGCAAGTCCCAGGATGTGATCCTCCCATTGTACTCGGCCTTGGTGAGGCTGCAGCTGGAGTATTGCATCCAATTCTGGGCTCCACAATTCTAAAAGGACATGGAGAAGCTTGAGAGAGTCCAGAGGAGAGCCATGCACATGATCAGAGGGCCAGAGAACAGCTCCTATGCGGAGAGTCTGAGAGCCGTGGGACTCTTCAGCCTGGAGAAACAAAGGCACAGGGGTGAGCTGGTGGCAGCCTATAAGTACTTAAGGGGTGTACTACTTAAACCTTATAGGTTTAAGTACACTATAAGTACTTAAGGGGTGTGCATCAGGACCTGGGGGAACACCTGTTCATCAGAGCACCCCAAGGGATAACAAGGTCCAACCGTCACAAATTCCTGCAAGACTGTTTCTGGCTGGACATAAGGAAAAACTTCTTAACTGTCCAAGCCCCAAGGCCTGGAAAAGATTCCCCCTAGAGGTGGTGCAGGCATCTACTCTGGACTCTTTTAAGAAACATTTTGATGCTTATCTTGCTGGGATCCTTTGACACTAGCTGACTTCCTGCCTTTTGGTCAGGGGGCTTCACCCAATGATCTTGTGAGGTCCCTTCCAGCCCTAATGTCTATGAAATCTATGAAATGTATGGCATCATAAAATAGCAAAGCAACCAAAAAGAAATATCACAAAATATGTGGAGATTTTGTGCTGGATTTGTATAGTACCATAAATTGAACATGTAGCATGCCCCATTATCCTCATGAAAGCAATCAGCTGAGTGTCACCATCAGGACTTGGGCAGCTGCTGGTCTGGAATCTGGCCAGGGGCTGCCTTGGTCCTATTACTGACAACAGGTGATGTGGGCTTGCTGGGACCTGGCAGGTTTGCTTCCTTGTTCTGCAGCCCCATGGGACTGCAGTGCAAGGCTGTTAAATGCCATGTGCCAGGACCTGGGACCCTGCAGATTTAAAAAGCACCTGTGAGAGCAGCTGAGAAAAGCAGAGGGCCCCCAGTTCCCACTACTGACTCTCTAATGTTGGATTCATAGCATCTGGGCCTTTAAAAAGCAGGGATGCAGCAGAGTGGCAGATTTTAAGCTGTCTAGCTGACACTTTCACATGTACAATGAGGGCAACTGGGGAGTATGGTTTGGCAGGTCACATGGCTCTGGGAATGGGGCATAAAACTGCTCACACCACAATGCCGTAATTGTCTTAATGTCTGCCCCCTACCTAATGCACAATAGGGAAAGTGTTTTGTGTGCTTTCGGATGTAATAATAAAGGGTCAAGATATAGACTTACCTCTTGCTTCTTTGACCAATAGCCAAGTGACTAAACACATGTATTAGAACTAAGAAAAGACTTTATGAAAGGGAAAGCAAAGGTGACCAAGACAGAGGAATTTGGGGAAGAATGGAAGACATCATGGGAAGGCAGATCTTGAACCATGGAAACACTAAAGATCAAGAAGTGGTCAACTTTTATTACAGTGATGGATGAAAATTCTTCTTAGCTATTATTTTAATTAAACCTGCTTTTCCAGCCTTTATCTGGCTATGAACTGGTCTTTTTCTAATTTTGTTTTTCTTTCTGTACTCATGAATTTTGGGGGGAAAGTTAATAAAGCATTTTACTGATGACAAGCTGTAGAAATGATCCATTTTTCTCACCATGACAGCCACGTTTAGCTGGGATCATAAGAAATTTGTCCCCAACCCAAGCCTGTACTACAGCTCAATAATATAAAATATTCACGTTTCACAAACATTCACAAAGTTTAATTGAGCAACAGATCTGTCATATGTATTTTTAAAAATATATGTTCCTGGTAGTGAATTTTGATCTTTACAGTTTCTACAGAAACAAGGATAGAGCAAAATTCAGTTAATCACCCTGGTTCTTCCAGTACTTGTTTCTGCAGAAAAGATTCAACAACATCTTAAACATTGTCAGTTTTAATACCTTAGTAATGGGAGAAAGGTGAGTTTTTCTGAACGATATCATTGGAAACTGAACAGCTTGAAATCACTGCCGAGGATTCACACTGATCATCCTGATCTAAAGGTATCAAAGCTAAATTCAAGTCAGCAAACTGATCTTCCACATCAATCCCCATATTTTTGTAAAGAGAAGAGAATAAAGTATGTGATACAGTCAGATTTCTAGTGAAGGGACTTAGCTGTTTCACGGTCTCATTATCAGCCATATCACCCATCTGCCATATGAAGTTATAGTCATGTCACTTGGAAAAGTCATTTGATGTTGTTCCCAAGTTAAATGACAGTTATCAGCAAGCCTCCAACAAGAGGAATAAAGGTATATTTGAAGGAATACATTTAAAAAAATGATTTGGCAACATTTAAAGCACACACTAATATTTCAGACATGTGTCATTTAGTTTTATATTTGATTAATCTGAATATATTGTGAATTAGTATAAAATTTCCATTAACTTCAATATAATAAATTATGATAGTGTGTGCTGGGATTAATAGGCTCTAGAATTAATTTTGGCTAGCATGGTTTGTGTTGAAATCATAAGCTTTATTTTTACTGCAAGTGAAAGTCATTTTATTTCCTACTAAGACTATAAAGTTCCTTTAAAATATAGGACATATTTTAAACTATTCCTTTGCATGCCACAGAAGAATAATTTGAAATTGAAATATTTAAACAATGCTGTCTAAATGGAAAATTCTAAAAAGTTTCAGGACAGAAATGTCATGCATTTTCAAATGGAACTAATAATGTACATTTTTTTAATGAAATGTAATACTTTGAAGTAATGTTTTGGAATATAGAGGTTTTTGTCAACATTTACAGATTCCTAGAAAAAATATTACTATAAAAACAAATACCAACATTTTTCAAGTAAAATTTTGGACCATTCTAGAACTGTTTTTTTCTATAACAATTTTTGTAGCTGAAGGGAAGCCTGCAGTCTGTATCATCATAAGAACTTTGCTTCTGCTCATTCAGAATTGCAGAATGGCATAAAAACAACATAACATAGTAGAGAATTAGGTCATGGGAGTTTGTTTTCAGTGTCCTGAATCCTGTATTCTAAAATTAGCAAATATGGATTGATAAAAGTTAACATCAGGAATAGACTGTTAAGGCCTGACCATCTAAGTAAAACAAAGTAAAGTATCTATACATTGTATGTATTACCCACAAAAAATCTTGTCTCTAGGTAAAATGAAGACATTTGAAAAAATGCTTCTTGAATAGGTGAATCCTAAGGGAAATTATGAAAAGGAGAGAAAAGAGACCTAACCAAGAGTTAAGTTCCTATGTGCCATAGTGGACTTGTACTGTCTCAGGTAACATGGGTTAGTAGAACTTTACCTTTTAGGTTCACAGCTGCTACAGATAGAGGAATAGGTAGACTTGTTTCAGTGTTTCTAGCATTTTTAGTAGATATTGGTGTGGGAGAGCAGGTATGGGATGAGAAGGAAGCTATATTAGCCACAGGAACAATTCAGAATAACATTTTTATTTAGTTCCTTGGAGCTGAACTGCTTTGTCGCTTAGTGGGATAGAGCTCAAAGAATTTTAGAAGCTCAAGCATATGGCATTTGAAGTGGCTACAGGCAGAAGCAGGTTTTACCTGAAGCACAACAGATTAAATTATTTCACCTGGAAAGAAGATGCAGTCAAGTTTGCTCCAAAGGTGATATTACTTTGGCAACAAAATCTGTTGGCAAAAGAAAAATATTTTTTCCATCCTTTTATGAAAAGTGTCTATCCTCAAAGGGTACTGAGAGCATCAAAATCAAAACAAAAAGGGTTCACAAATTTCTCTTGCTCTTTTGATTTGTGGCTGATTTGGATACTGCTGGCTCATCAGGAGAGTCAGTCAAAGGTTAGAAAAAATAGAATTGGAAGTTGGGTTAATAACTAACAGAATGGAGCTTGAGTTTCTTTTAGGATGAAAATTTTTTTGTTAGTGCTCATGAGTTGTACTGCTCATCTAATTTTGCATGATCCAATGGTCCTGGCCCCTTGACATGTCCAGGCTATCTGCACAGGGATACCACATATGACAGGTTTCCTCTGGACGATGATAATGCCATTCAAATCCTATATGGTAAGGAGGATCATCTCATTATTAAGGTTCTCTCCATCCACATATTAATTTCTTAGAGACTACAGGGAAGGTTTGCAATGACTACGTTGTCACCACGTTGTATTGGAAACCGATCAACCATCACAGTTACCTTCACGCCACCTGCTTTCAGCTGAACTACACCATTAAATCTATTGTCTACAGCCAAGCTGTAACTTTCAAGCATATCTGCTGATCCCATCAACTGGGATGCATAGTTTAAGGATCTACAATTATAGAGCAACCCCAAAATTGTAGCTATTAAAACAACGGTAGGCTCAGACCCCACTCTAACCTGCTATGTATCAGCCTCAGGACACATTACCTCTCAGCTCTGTGTTCTTGGGGAACCATGGCACAGGACGCAGCCTGTCTGACTCACAAAGATTTCCCCCCCACCTCCCCTTCTCTACCAAAAAAAAACTGATTAAGATGCAGTGGGATACATACCTAAAGCCCTCAAGATAAGGGTGACAAGAGTGAAACAAGTGCCCTAGGTCTCATTTGCATCTGAGATGGAACCAGATGACAATTCATTTACATGGGAGATGGAGAACAGAAAGCCCGAAGCAAAGACCATAGTGAATTCTGGGATCAGAGAAGCAGGGGAGCACTGCATGATGGGGAATCTGTGCTCCAAATGCTAATCAACCCACATTTACACACACCCAGCTCAGCATTTATCTGACCAATTCTAATCTGGATTTACAAAAGACTTTCCCTCACACACACACACACACACACACACACACCTCTAAGCAGAAGTAAAACTTTAATAGGCATCTAGGGCCATACATTCCCCAGTCCCAGTATGGGAGTCCTACTTAAACTTGATTGACTAAAATTCAGTTGTTGGGTTAGGGAATGCTGAGGCAAAGACACCGAATCAGAGGGGGTATGGGCAACATTTGAACAATGATAAAGAGTTAATCACAGTGTCCAGCTCGTTGGAGCCCTGACCACAAATGTTGTCATACTTTTCCCAGGATGACTGGTGGAAGTCCTCCTCATGAAAGTTTATGAACACTCCAATAATTGCCTTAAGTCTGTTAAGAGACTACAGTAAGATCTGGAAAAGTCATGCTAAGCTGAGGCTTGTTCACAACAGGTAAAAATCCAAAACCCGGATGCTGCAAGCTATCTTCTGAAGAAACAATGAGGTATCCCATCCAGTATATCTGCTATCCATAGGAATTTCAAGCTAGCTCCTAAGTGTCTGGTTACTCTTTAACCTTATGTTTTTCCTGGTTATTAATCAGTTTTCTGAGATGTTCCAAACCAGATAACCCCTTGTCAATAGAAAAAAAAACAATTATTTACACTATTAAGAATGCTTTTGAAGCTGAAGTATAAAAATCTGTAAAAAATGCAGCAAAGTTGTGCTTCAAGAGGAAAAATCTCTCTGACACCATCCACTGTTGTTCTCAAGAAGCTGGAAGAAACAGATCATCTCCCTTCACGGATTGTGCTAAGAACTTTACCTGTCAGAAAACAACCCGAGTGCCTTGGACTGGTGAGATCCCAGCTCTCGCTCTCTCTCTTTTCTCTTTTCTCTCTAGGCATAGATTTCTGAACCTGAACTATATTAGTTAAGCTTGAGCTAAGTTTCCCCAAATACTTAGTGAAACCAGAGTAGTATTGTAATTGGTTGTGTTTGTTTTTCCTTTGCATGTCTATTACTACTAGAAGCATTATATATGTCATATACTTAGCAATAAATAACTTTTGTAGTCAAACTGGTAGTAACTGGGTATATTTTTCCTTCTCTACTTCTCCTTCCCCACTTGCTCTGCAGCAATGCTTCTTTTACCTAAGCTAAAGATCCCTGTGAAGCCTAAAAATTCTGTGGGGTCTGCTCATCAAGAGGCTAAAGATTGGGACGTGCTGAGTTTGAAACACATAAGGGGATCAGCTTGTACAGGCTGATTGACCCAGTTTGGCTCAGACATGCCCTAATGAACTGAATGCTGGCCATGAGGGTGTCAGTTGGACACCCAGCCAGATTCAGAGGTATTCTGTTCACCTGTATGCTTGTGTTTGACTGCATTTTATTGTTACCTTAATGAACTGATTCCTGGCATATGAGGCTGTCAGCCTGTCCATTCTGATCAACCCGGCTGGGTCAGGCGTGTCACGTTAATCTGTGTGTGTTTGTGTGTGAATGGCTGATTTGGTGGCTGGCTGAACCCAGCCACATTGAAACTGAGTCCTGCAAGATAGCTTCATTGGGGGTGAGGACTTGCAGAAGGGAGATATACAGCTCCGTATAGAAGCACAAGTAACACAAGCAGCGCATTGATAGAATTACAAAGACCCTAGAAACATACCCCTAATAAATGAGCACACCCCAAAGTGATGGGCAAATCTGGTAACAGACAAGAACAACAGAGTGTCTCTAGTTGTCACCTACACCCCTGGATTGAACACCTTAGACATATAATTAATGACCTCAAACCCCTCCTGGAAAAGGATGACTGTCTCAAACCTGTTCTGGCTCACAGGCAGCCCACACAACCTCAAATGGCATTTCTCAAACAATAGGCTACTTAACACCCAGTCTCACTGAGACATTAAGGCTTCTGTGCCCCAACATCAATACAGATCACATCATCACTGGACTGAATAACACGGATTATAGAATCTGAGGTTCATTAAGTTGCAACTCCACCAATACCATATATGCCATCACCTGTTTACAGTGCTCCTCTGCTGTCTACATAAGACAGATGGGGTAGTCCCTACATGACAGAATGAATGAACAATACTCTGACATCATCTGCAGAAAGACATGCAATCCTGTGGAAGAACACTTTAAGCTTTCTGGACACACTACTGCTAACCTGAGGGTAGCTGTTCTTAGAGAGCAAACTTAAAAACATTTTTTTTGAATGTGAAATTGCAGAACACGAAGTCATTCACAGACTGGGTTGTGTTAAGCATAATTTAAACAGGGACTATGGATTCATATCCCATTACCTAGAATAGTTTTTCTGACTTCTTTATTCCCATGGATTTACTATTTGTTTGTTTGCCCCTCCTCCCTCTTCTCTCTCTCTCTCTCTCTCTCTCCCCACTTTGCTCCACCCCCTGTGTTTTATATTCTAATTTCTCTCTTTCTTATACAGTGCTTGCTGCACATCCTTTTTCAACATTTGGTGAAGTGAGCTGCAGCTTGCAAAGGCTTGTACTATACATGTACTTTGGTAGATACATATAAGGTGCAAGTCTTCCCTGCCTTCTGTTTGACTTCAGACTGACATGGCTAATTATATCTTTCTACATGCTCTGGACAGTTCTGCTGGCCAGCTGTAAAAAGGACCATAAGTGCCTTCAATATTAGGGATCACTGGTTGAAATCAGTGCTTAGTGGGCATTACTGATCCAAAAATAATTAATATCTTTCTGGAAGAAATAACACAACAGCATTGTTTCAGATGCTCAGGTGATCTGCATGGTTTGGTTTCAGTGAGGTCAAGCAGGAAATCAAAGAGGTATGATCACCGTTCAGTAGGAAGAGAACTAGCCTAGAACTCAGGTGAGTGAAATCAAAAGAGTCTAAATGATTTTCAAAGCCCAAGCAGATTTTGGAGGAATAGTAAAAGAAAGAAAGACCTTAGTATCAAAATACTGAGTACATTTGAAACAGCCCTTCAAGAACAGTGTGTGTGCACGTTTGTGCGCGTGTATGTGTATGTGCGCACATGCATGCATACGTGTGTATGTATATATATGGTAAGGTGGCACAATGCGACAAGTAATAAAAAGTAGGTAAAATCCAATAAACAACCTATTCAATTAGTTTTTGCTTTCCTTTTGCAAATTGCTTGTAATCACACCACCATCTTGATGATTTTTTTCGTTTCTCAAACTAACGTAATGCTCAATGAATGCTTAATATACATTGTATTTCACCCAATGGATATACATTTTGAAAAACTGTTTAGTGTTTCTCTATGCTTGATCAGCAATTCAAATTTGATCTGCTTAGGTGGCTCACTAATACACACTGATATGTCATGGTAATCTTTTTCTAAAATAATAAAACTGGATTTTTAGTACAAAGGCATTCAGTTACAAATATTGCCCATCAGTATTCTGCAATAAATCAAATAAAATTTATGGGAGAAATCCTGTCTAAATTAAAATCAATGGGATTGTTGCAAAGTAGTGCATGGAATCATAGGTCTGGCAGGGATATCAAGAGTCATCTAATCTAACGCTAATATAGGATGTCATGTTCCTATACAATCCAAGACAAAGGCATATCCAGTCTCTCCTTGGAAACCTTCAGTGAAGGAAATTCCACAGCTCTCTCTGCTCTGTTGACCTAATGTTCTGAAAGTAAGGAATGCTTTTTTATGATATTTAATATGTTTGTTTGCTACTGTTTAAACCAGTGATTCTCAACCAGGCACCCTGGGATGCCTTAAGGATTTTCAGGGTGCCATGCACTTAGATGTGAAAACATGATTCACAGGAAAAACTCTGAGATTTCATATAGGGCTCCATAGTGTTGAAATCATTCTAAATTATTTTAGTCTTTTGGAGTTCTTTGTAATGGAATAATTGCTTTATTATATTTCTGTAGCAAAAATCAAGAAAAAACTAACAGCTGACATTTTCTGAGGGGTGCCTTGAGTCTAGTAAAGGGTACCTTGAGTCAAAAAAAATGGAGACCCTTTGGGCTCCTGTACACGAGCAACAAGACTGCTCCAACACACTGCAATTACTCGAGTCTGCTGGAATCTGGTAATTACCATACTCCAGAAGATTTCGGCATCCCATGTATCAATGTCCCTGCGCTGAAAATGGTGGTGGGGTGCTTTATCTAAAGCGTGTTCAAAGAGCTTTCGTTAAAGTACCCCCATGGCCATTTTTCATCTTGGAGCTGCTCTAACTAAAGGGCCTCTCCCCCACTCCTAGACCATGAGTATAAGCACTCTTTGGTTTTAACTATTGTTTTGTGTCCTGCTCTATGAAGCAAAGAAGAACTGCTATCCTCCCTCTTCTTTCAAATATTTAAAAATGGGCCCAGAAATGTAATGAATTGAATTAAATGATCCTTCCAAAACACTTGTTTACTAGAACATTTGTACAAAGTAAGCAAATTTAATCTATTTTTTTTTTTAATGAAGAAACATCTCTCTCCTTTTTAGCAATAACCATCAGATTCACTCACAGATCATCAGGATGTGCAGTGTATTGTGGATGGATAGTTTTATGGCCAACATTAACATATGTAGCCAAGACAATGAAATGGGTAATCAAATTTCAATTTTTAATTCATTATTTAATTTGTTCTACTTGATAGACAATCAGTCCCTTGAGATGTTTCTTTTATATCTGGCATTTTTATCAATTCTTTAAAGTCTGTGTCTTATATAAATTGAAGCCTCACAGCTATTTCTATCCCTTAAGGGTTCCGGTATCTTCAATTCAGTATTGATCTGTCTTGATAGCGGATATAGTCCTGGGGAAGCTCTTTGAGAAAATTATCCAGGAGCACATCTGTGAGAGACCAGCAGGGGTGACTATGCTTAGGGGCAACCAGCATGGGTTCATTTGAGGCAGGTCCTGTCAGACCAACCTGGCTGCCTTCTATGACGAGGTCACAAAATACTTAGATGCAGGTGTCGCAGTGGAAGTAGTCTTTCTGCACTTTAGAAAGGCCGCCTTCGACACTGTCCCTCACCCCATTCTTATTAAAAAATGAGGCGACTGTGGCATCAAAGGCTACCCAGTCAGATGGGTCAAAAATTGGCTAGGGGGCCGCTGCCAGAGAGTGGTGGTGGATGGGTCATTTTTGACCTGGAGGGATGTGGGCAGTGGGGTCCCCCAGGGCTCAGAACTCAGGCCCGCACTGTTCAACATCTTCATCAACGACTTGGACGAGGGGGTGAAAAGCACCTTGTTCAAATTCGTGGATGACACTAAGATGTGGGTAGAGGTGGACACGATGGAAGGGAGGGACAGGCTATAACTAGATCTGGACTGGTTACAGGGGTGGGCAGATGAGAATAGGATGGGATTCAATACTGACAAGTGCAAGGTACTGCACCTAGGGAGAAAGAACCAGCAGCATACCTACAGACTGGGGAGCTCCCGTCTCATCAGCAAAGATGCAGAAAAGGATCTTGGAGTCATTATTTATTACAAAATGAACATGGGCCGCCAGTGTGAGGGTGCTGTCAGTAAGGCTAACCACATCTTGTCATGCATCCAGAGATGCATCATAAGCAGGTCCAAGGAAGTGATCCTCCCCCTCTATCTGACATTGGTCAGGCCACAGTTGGAGTACTGCATGCAGTTCTGGGTGCCACACTTCAGGAGGAATGTGGACAGCATTGAGGGGGTCCAGAGGAGGGCCACTCACATGGTCAGGGGGCAGCAGGGCAGGTCCTACAAGGAGAGGCTATGGGACCTGAACCTGTTCAGCTTCCACAAGAGAAGGCTGAGAGGGGATCTGGTGGCTGTCTATACACTTACCAGGGGGGACCAGTGGGGAACGGAAGAGTCCTTGTTCCCCCAAGCACTACCAGGAGTAACTAGGAATAACAGCCACAGGTTGATTGAGAGGTTCAGGCTAGACATCAGGAAGCACTACTTCACAGTCAGGGTGGCTACGATCTGGAACCAACTTCCAAGGGAAGTGGTGCTTGCTCCTACCCTGGAGGTCTTCAAAAGGAGGCTGGATAATCACCGAGCCGGGGGCATTTGACCCCAGCATTCTTTCCTGCCCATGGCAGGCAGTTGGACTTGATGATCTGCTCAGGTCCCTTCTGACCCTACCAACTATGAAACTATGAAACTACAGTAGCTGCTAATAGGGACACAATAGCAGTAGGCTGGCAAGTGGTGGGTGCATCTACACAAGATGCTTTACTACAGAGCTGACTTCTTAGCTGCACAGTAAAGTGTCACTGACTACACATGCACCCATATTAGGTCTCAATAAATTAATGAACTCTGCTTTAGGATAGTTCTGTCTGGAACAAGTACTATCCTACAGCAGACTAGTTACATGCACCAAAATGCACATGTAGATAGTGAGCAGGGCTGGCTGGGGCAAAAAGGTGCTACGGTGTTGAGGCTGCCTGTCAGCTAGCCCTGCACTGGAGCACTCTCACGCCCCAGCCAGCCCCCGCATAGTACAGTTTTTCAGGGCAGAGAAGCCCTGGGCTGGCAGATTGACCCTGACCCCAGGAATCCCCTGCCAGCCCAGGGCTTCTCTGCCCTGATTCAATGCACTGCAGTGCCAGGCGCACATGTAAATGCTGTGCTAAAAGAAATAAACTCCAATGGAAACTGCACTGGAGTTTATTGCTATATATTAATTGCACATGTAGATGAACTCGGTGTAGTCTTCTACTGAATAAAATTCATCATTCACAGGCCATGGAAGAAGAGTACTCGTAGGTCTTCTTCACACAGAGAATGTATGGTTACATGAGGGAAAGTAGACCCAAAGAAGTGCTTTTTCAACTGGAACCAACATAACTGTCAGTGCCTCCCAGGGGAAAATATACCCATTCAGGTGAGGGGTTGGTGGCGTCAGGTTCTGGGGATTTAATTGAAACATTAGCCTAACTGAATTATTTTTTACCTGTTTACTTAAGTAAAGGAAATACTTTGCTGTTCCTAACATTTGTGCAATGCTTTCTTTTTCATTCATTCACTATACATGCGTATGCAGAAAGGACAAAGAAACAGAACTCAAAAAATGAATGCTGCCCTAGGCCAAAGAAAGATTCAGGCACAAAGGTCTCTCATTCTCTATCAATAATAAACTATCGTAGCATTCCAAGAAGTTTCACAATGTAGGTTGTAAAGTCTTAAATTTGGGGGCATTTAAAACTGGGCTTTTCTTTCTATTCATAGGAGGAAGTGATGTTCTGGTATGACTTTGGTTATGTAGCTTGGCACAGGGTTTTAGGTTCAAGTCTATATCAGACTCAGGCAGGTTTTATGGACTTACAACTCAGTCAATGTATTTTTGTTTCATTGAGCCAGAGCTGAAGATATAAAGTAATGCACACATTTTGTACCCGTAAGACTAATTTTTTTTTACTTTTCATGCCTCAATGACATGTATGCACACATTTAACTGCAGTTTATTGGCACTTATTCATATTTTACTGTTTAGCTCTGGGCATATAAACATGCACACACTTCCTGAGCATGCTCAAAAGGGCTGTGCTTTGCCTAGTTGAAATAGGATTTCCCAAGTATGGGTGTAAGTCCCCAGATCATAGCTAGGATGCCTCCCCAACCTCAATTAGCCAGTGGAGCCATAGGCATGGGCCTTTACACCTTTTATCCTAATAGTACAGATTAAGGCAGTTCCACAAGGAGCAGGAAACCAAGGATTTATGTCTCCTTCATCAAGTGGGAGTTTGACCCACCATTTCCTTCAAACAAGGGCTGGAGTTATGCTGAATCTGTGGCATGCTGCGAGGAAACATGAGATATATCTTTAAATTCCCTGTGGGTGACAGGGGGCCAAGAACCCAGGTATCACACTTTATAGGCAAGTATCCTAAGTAATAAATATTCCTCCTCCATTTTACTTCAGGTAGATACATGTGCAGGGCAATTTTATTTCATTTCAAATTGAAACAGAATCCTAAATTGTGTGTGAATGCCAAAATTGAA
The DNA here is from genome assembly GCF_000455745.1 of Alligator sinensis. Classification (NCBI taxonomy): domain Eukaryota; kingdom Metazoa; phylum Chordata; order Crocodylia; family Alligatoridae; genus Alligator; species Alligator sinensis. The sequence goes on from NW_005841908.1 coordinate 1,014,925, forward strand.
GTTACAGGGTTGCTTCCCTGTCACGTATGTATACAAAGAGAAATAGATTTAGCCCATAATGTGTACCAAACTCCACAAATGAGCAGGCACCCTCAGTATGTACACTACAACATTGTGCTGGTACAAAAAGAAACATTCATAGTCACTATCATATCCACTATCAAACGTCATCAGTGGCAATATCTTTTTCACAATAGCTTTGCAGTTAGAGTACTCATCAAGAAAAAAAGAAGGCCGAGGTGCTCAACCGGCAGGGTTGGGGGGGTGGGGGGGGAAGGTGTGAGGAAGGCAGGCTTCAAGCCTACATCTTTACTCCTCTGGAAGGTGAATAACTAGCTGATTATAAAATAAGTTGGTGAAGCTGATCTACTAGGCAGCCTGAAGTGCAAAATTCATGGTGTTAGAAAGACAGCAAATATGAGAAAGCAAGGCTCTGTAACCAAACAGTGCAGGCACTCCCCTGGGCAAGGAATTCCTGGTTCCAGTCCCTGCTGTAAAATGAATTATTCATGTTTATTAGAAATTGGTTTAAGAACAGAAATAATTCAAGCAATATATTAGCAGTAAGTGTTTGAGTAAACAACAAGATGAGCTGTGCAGGTTCTCCTCCTCCTCAGAAATAGTAATTTTATTTTAGTGGATATTTTTTGCCTGTTTGACTTAGACCTTTTTTTTTTTGCTTTTCATTTTGCTTTCTCAAGCATCCCCCCATCTCTCATTTGTTTATAGTTATCTTTAAGGGAACAGTTGTTTACACTGTTTTCTTATCCACATTTGTTGCTGCAAAGCTGGTTTGTGTAATTGGCTCTTCATTCTTCCTTTTACTTTGAAAAAAAAATGGTGTCACGTTCCAAGTTCCTATTCAATTTAATTAACCTATTTTTGCTTGTTTTTGTTTTTGTTTCTGACAGCTGTTTCATATGTTATCACTGCTGGTCAGACTACCCCATGACCTAGAAGAAAAAAAAGCTTTTTTTTCACATCTGCATTTATGTTCTGTGATAATAACATCAAATTAATATAAATTATTTTCCCTGTTCCAAACCTGATGCCTTTTCCACAGACTGGCCTAGAGTTGTTTTTATGGTTCATTTTATTTTTCTCAGCACAACACCTGAAACTCAACAAATAAAAGAATTAAAGATTTATAAGTAGTCAGTCCTCACTGTCCTTTGCATGAATTATTATCCTTGTCCCACTTAGTTTTTAAACATCTCAGAGGAGAGAGCAGCCAAAATATTCAGTGCTGATTTCCCACACTGGTGCCAACATTTAGGGCCTGATATTATTTTAAAACAAAAATATTTTTAAAATTAGAAAAGTTCTTAATGATTCAAGTCTAAATTTTATCCACCCTGGGCTTTGAGTGGGACACTGTGTTTTGTGAGGAAACTCCACTTTTAGCAAGGAAAGAACGAGATGTAACTCCTGAGAAAGGTAGTGTCTCTTTGACATTTTGTAAGGTTAGAATAATTCCACATGAAATAGATTAGTGGAGAGATGGCCAATGATGTGGGGTCAAAGGTAAATGTTGAACAGATTAATCACACACCATGCTATCCTGTCCATATAAATATGGCAACATATTATATAGAACAACTATAACTTAAACTTACCAGTGCAATAAATCTATCTCAGAAAATGTAAGCAACAAAAAGGAGTGATACATGCAGTGCTGGACACTTTTCCAGATCTTTCTGCTCATACTCCTAAAAGACACAATAGCAAAAAGCTACACATCAGAGAGATGTCAGCTTTATTTATATTGATTCTGAAATACCTTTTGAGCTATTTGTACTTCATACCAGGTACGTGTGTCAAAAGAAGGAAAGTTGATTCTCAGGAAACTGGCACACTTCCAATATTAGTAGGAAAAGGTTAGATTGTAAAACAAGTGGCTAGTTGGGTAAGTGTAAGAGTGGGCAAAAATATCCAGTAGAGAAAATCGTTTGGCAAAGCAGCCTATTCTTGCACGTAATTGTTAATAGTATCTGCAAAATTACCATCTTGAGTTGTGATCTTTTCAGATCTTATACATTATATTAGGTCAGGCCAGGTCAATACATAGATAGGATACTTTCAAGGATACAATGAGAAAGGTGGAAAATAAAGTTAGTAATTCTGTAAGTAGTGCTCTTTATTTATGAAATAGTAATAAACTTATGCCTCATCATGGTTCCACTGTACAGCTAGTGACATTTTTCTTTCTAAATGTGATATAGGGCTGAGCTATTTTGTCTGTTATATTCATTAAGGATCCTATGGGACACTTCCCTAGAGCAAGTGATAAGTCCCAGAATCCTTAGGGAATGTTTTTTGCCCTATGTTTTCATGAACTCCATCAGATACATTTTTCTTCACTTCTGACACTGACTCTTGCCATACAGTGTTTCTGTTGTTGGTAACCCTACATTATGTGCTACCATAGAAGTGACTGCATGTCATCATTAAATGAACAATGTGTGGGATAGATTTCCACAACAAACATATCCAGGGTATGCAGTAGTGCACAGTGTTAATTCAAATACAACCATCAGTCTGAGGGTAAGCTTTAGCATAGATGGACAAGTGGCCTATAACTAAACACAAATAGGGTGTGTCTACATGTGGCCATATAGCACACACACAGTTATTTTTGGCCACTATGTCACCATAGCAATGCGCTATAATTAGAGAGCATGTTGCTATGGCAACATAGTAGTGGCATCACAGTTATTGCCAATGGACACTATGGCACCATAGCTCACTGCTGTGGTGCCATAGTGTCTTGTGTAGACATGCCCATAGAGTAGTTTAGATAACATTTGGTTCAATTCAAGGTCTAATATTTTTTAAGAAGTACTAGGACTCAGGGGAACTGTGTGTAATTCCAGCTATGCAGCATATCTACACCATACTAGACTGTGTTAAAGGGTGTTGCTATATAAACATGCCCCGCACATGTATTCCTTCTCTTTAGATGCTGAATACCAGCTTTGTATTCATGTAAATGTACAGGAAGGGTTAGAGCCATAAAGCAATTAACCATTTCACTGCTTAACTTTTAAGTTCTCTGCCACCAGTAGAATCCACAGCCCAATGGGCTGCACACTGGCTCAGCAGCTACACAGACACATATAAGCATAAGCTAAATGAAATTCTCCAAGAAAACAGTGGGGAGAATGGCCTTTCCAATTTTAGCTCCAATAGCTAAGTGATTACAGCACTCACCAAGGAAGAGGGAGAGCTGTGATCTGGTCACCCCTTCACCACTGGGCAGCCAAAACAGGTAGATATTTGGGTCCGAGAGGGAGAGCATAAGGTACAGGTTATATGGCTCAGTAAGTTGGCTGTTGGCCTGGAAAGAAGCAAGTCTTGGGTTGTAGCCTGAATCTTTGCTCCCCAAAGAGCATAAACTTCCCTATTTTTAAAATCAGTTTCATCCAAGGTAAAGTGGTTCAGCTTTAAAAGAAGAACTAGAGATAGGCGTTGATAACATCTAATCTTTGGTGCAGTGGTTTGAATACTGTGCTGGGAAGTTTGAGAGATGCTGGCCCCAGATCTGCTTGGGGAGCAGATCCTAGTATCCAGGTCTGGACAAGTATGATAACCATCCAGATACTGGGGCTAAAGCATTGGTGCGGCTTCCTCCCCCTTCACCTAACACCTGCTAGTAATGGGGTTTTGTCCAGCTACAATTATGTGACTTATGTACATATGCTTGTAGCTGGACCTATTCCTTTCCAAGCTAACATCTATGAACAGCATAAATTCAAGTTTGTTCTTCCTCCTGGACTCATATATCTTCTTTTCTTGGCTGCCCAGGAGATCAGCTTTGCTCCTGTGTACTGCATACGCAGTGACTACGCAGTAACCAGAGTTACTGCACAGTAGCATTGCTGAATGCCTTTTAGGTGATGCTGACTGCACAATAGCTTGATACTACCGCACAGTAGCACCATATCATGCTTCATGCCACTGCACAGTAGTAATGAGCTACTGTGCAGTTAGCGTCTTGTGGCCTAAATGAAGGGGGGGGGAACCAAATCCCAGCTATGCATTTTCCTAGGTGAATGCTCTCTATTGGAGCCCTGAATGGCAGATGCATAGCCTACTGAAAATGTACAGTAGCTGTGTGGATGCTTAATCATGTATATTGCACAGGTAATAGATGGTATTTCATAAACTATGTGTAAAGGCCAAAATCGCCCTTTATATGGCTGGGGAGGATCTCTTTGGACGCATAAAAGGTAATAGAATTTGGGCCCCAGTAGTCCTGTCAGGACCTAGGCTTTTCTGAAAATGTCATTATTTAGCTAGAAAAGTTTCCTAGTAAAAATAAGCCCTTTTGGGCTGTGTCACCTCTGAGGTTAGGCAGGAACTAAAGAAGGATTTTCATAGATTCATAGATGCAAGGGTAGGAAGGGACCTCAACAAATCAAGTCCAACCCCCTGCCTAGGCAAGAAAGAGTGCTGGGGTCAGATGACCGCAGCCAAATGCCTATCCAGCCTTCTCTTAAAGACCCCCAAGGTAGGGGAGAGCACCACCTTCTTTGGAAGCCCATTCCAAATTTTGGCTGCCCTTACCATGAAGTTGTTCCTGTTATCTAGCCTAAATTGGCTCTCTGTTAGTTTGTGACCATATTTGGCCTAAATCTGTGCTCTGTCAGTCTGTGACCCCCTCCACTCCAACAAGAATCCTGCCCTGTCACTTCACTGATGCCTACTTGACCCAGGTGTGACTTAACTCGGATCTCTGGCATGGTAGGCAGAAACTCTACCACACAGATACTACTGCACTGATTTTGAGGACCTTAATTTTAGACTTATGTAACTTTAGTAGCAGTTATGTTCCTAAATTTTCCTTTTAAATCTAGCTCTAACTGATTTGTCAAAATATATGCCCCTAAGAATGACTTGCATTAGAAAGCTTGTCTAACTTTATCCCACGCAGTTGGTTCAATAAATTACCTCAAAACATCCTTCCCTGAAGTAGTAACTCACAGAAAGAAATATTTATATTGATAAAAAATAAAATAATTATAAAATATTAAAGTTCGCAAGAGAGAAAATGATTAAACTTTCTACCTATACTTTTTTTTTATAAGACTGATTACGAAATTCTTGACCTTTCAAACAGTAAGAAGCCTTTTTTGACCCATAGTGGAAGCTATTTTTATATCACTACAGACATGTTTATATCACTGAAAGGTAAGTCAGTGGCTCTAGGTCCCAAGTGTATTGAGCTGACACTTTGAAGCTTTGATTTCTGCCAGTCAGGTCATTTCCCCTTGTAGCAGATAATGTGACTTGACATCCAATAAACTCATCTATAAACCTTCACATCTTAAAACAGAAAGGAGCTAAACTACCCTATCACTATCATTTGGGCAGAGGCCTTAGACACTTTTTCTTAAAAACAAAGGAAAAATAATAAAACCAGCCACCAGAAATCTGTTCCTACCTGATAAGATACACAAGTCTTGTGAGGTGATGTCCTAGTTTATTCCATGAGGTGTTGCAAAACGCCACAGCACTAAAATTGCATTCTAGGACCAGGACAAAATGGTAATGTTCTTATTTGGAAATTCATGTACACACCTGTGACTTCCCATGTTGCCACGTGTTTTATATCAGTGAAAATTCTATCCATTTTATATCAGATGTAGATATTCAACAGGTGAGACCAAGGTGGGGAACAGGAGAATTGACTTCAATAGAGTTACTCCTGATTTAGGTGAAGGAAAGGGGTGCAGAACTCAGAACTAGTAGATGAGGCTTTGCAATAATACTTAGAGCATGGGGAAAATCCTCATATAGTGTAATCAGCATAATTTATATTTTATCTGCAAAAAGTATGCTCATGTATGCTGAATCTCATCCGATCTCTTTGTAAGTGCCTATTATTTATTCAACACGTTGATGCATACACATATTCAGTTACTTAGATGAAGTCATCATGGGAAATTTCTGTAGAAAAATAATGCTTTCAGAGTGAATGGATGAGCCTGTCCAGAAAGAATAAGTTCTTTTTCATAATCTCTGAAACATTTTTCCATGTCTAGAATCCAACTGTCATCTTTTAAAAAGTTTCCACAATACTTTTGGGATCTTACTTTATAAGTCTGTCTCATTTTTGTTTTCTACTAAGGTGACACAAGATTGTGTGTCTAACTGTCTTACAGGAACAAGCTGTTCATCACAAAAGCTACATCAATGCTGTTAACTTCTATACAGTTCCATTCAGATATATCAAGCTCAGTGACCTTATCCCAACAAGATAACTTTCCATCTATAGAAAGACCCCAAGGGCTAGCAAACTTTCATCTTTATATTATGGAGTTAGTGGAATATTATTGGAGTTATCTTCAATTTCTGTGTTTCTTCTTTTTATAACCCATCTACATTTGATTACATGCAATAGGTGAATTTCAGCTTGTATCATTTAAGGCTCTGTACCATAATGGTACAGAGTATTACATGTAAGATAAGATAGATAGATAGAAATAATAAGAAAGATAGAAATATAGTTATGTATATATTTATATATATAATGTATAATATATAATATATAATATATGTAGACTCTGTGTGTGTGTGTATATATACACACACAGTCTGCATATATA
>NW_005841908.1:1021576-1024116 GCF_000455745.1 Alligator sinensis
CTCTGTGTATATATATATATATAAACATCTATCTATCAAGCTCCCTCCAGAGGTGGTGCAATCACCTACCTTGGAAATCTTCAAGAGGATATTGGACAGTCACCTCACTGGGATCACCAGACCCCCAGTTGTCTTTCCTGCCTAGTGCAGCAGGGCTGGACCCGATGATCTCAGCCTCCTCTTCTTTAGGCTGAAGAGGCCCAAGTCCCTCAGCCTCCCCTCGTATGGTCTCCCTTGCAAGTCCCTGATCATACGGGTGGCCATTCTCTGGAACCTCTCAAGTTTTTCCACATCCTTTTTGAAGTGTGGCACCCAGAACTGGAGGCAGTACTCCAGCTGTGGTCTCACTGGTGCTGAGTACAGTGAAAGAATCACTTCCTTCATTTTACATGAGATGCATCAGTTGATGCGTGGCAGAATGTTGTTTACCCTGCTGGCTACAGCATTGCACTAATAGCTCATGTTCATGTGATGGTCAACTATTACGCCTAGGTCCCTTTTAGCTGTGGTGTAAGTCAAATTGTCGCCACCAAGCCTGTAAGTATGTTTGGGATTATTTGCCCCCAGATGGATCACTTTACACTTCCCAGTGTTGAACCTCATCTGGTTTCAATTCACCCACCACTCTAGTCTGTCCAAGTCTGCCTGTATCTGCAGCCTATCTGCAGTCATGACCATGCTCCCCCATAACTTGGTGTCATCTGCGAATTTGCCCAGTGAGCTCTTCATCCCCACATCCAAATCATTGATAAAGATGTTGAAAAGCACCAGACCAAGCATGGACCCTTGAGGGACACCACTGGCCACATCTCGCCAGAATGACACAGATCCATTCATAAGAACATTCTGGGTCCTACCTGACAGACATTTTCCCACCCACTGAACCGTTGAGCAGTGAAACCCACAATTTTCCAATTTCCCCATAAGGATATCATGGGATACTAGATCAAAGGCCTTTTGGAAGTCTAGGTATATAATGCTGACCTCCTCTCCCATGTCCAGGTGGTGAGATACCTGGTCATGGAATGAGATGAGATTGGTAAGACAGGACCTACCCATGAGAAAGCTATGCCTGTGACAAAGCCATATCTTATCCTGAAAGGTAATTAAACTTAGGATCAACTTAGAAAAGAAAGCAAGATAACTTTTATGGCAGATGAGATGGGTGGTCAGTGAACTGCAGCACAACTTACATTGCAATACAGCCCCCAAAAGTGATCTTTGCATTAAAACCATTGAATTATTCCTGAACATTTGTCTAATGTGACCTTTTCTGTACAGCACTGCACTCATACACTAAAGTGTAGTAACAATGTTCTGCATCTCAATAGTTCTGTGGTTCTCAGAGTGCACAGAAGCTGCCCCAGACATCTTTATTAATTAGATTCCAGCCTTAAGTAGCAATATCATTTATTTCTGTCAGCAATTGGATATGTAATGGATTAACCTTCTTATTGTGTAGTCAGGTCCAATCAGAATTATAGCAGCATTTATGGGTCATCATGATCCACAGAGGTTAGGAATAAGACCTAATAAAAGACTAAGTAAAACAGAGTTTGTGACTTGTTTTTAATGATTGAGTTTTCAGTTACAAAGAATCTTCTGTTTTGAAATTTATTTTCTCCTCACAAAAGCAGCTAAACTAAGGGCTTGCCTATATTATGACAGTAAATTAATTTTATCAAGATTAAGGAACACTTATTTCAGAATATTCTTTTTCACACACACACTTATTCAGGAATAGTTATTGCAATTTAAATTCATGCATGGTCTGTAATCAAATATAGACTGCAACCTAAACTGAAAATTTTGCATATACAAATAATATATATATATATAGATATATATAGATATATATATCTATATATATACGGTGCATTTGTGTATACACACTTGCACGCATGCACACGCACACATACACACACATACACACACATATATATACTTACACATCACATGAATCTATGTATATAAACAGTCTTAGAGTCTTACAGATTCGACCAACTTGCCAGGGATGGAAGTGAGAATCATTGGTCTATAGTTCTCAGGGGGCATGTCTGGCATCAGCAGGCATGAACCATGATGCCAGCACTACTATGCAGTAGCATTGGAAATGACCCATGCAGCACCGGGACTGCACAGTGACAGTGGTTACTGTGCAGTCATTTAGTACTTGCTTACCCTAGTACTAAATCACTTTGCAGTAACAACTGTGCAGTCTGACACACATGTAGATGCAGCCAGGATCACTTCTGGAGCCCTTTTTGAAGATGTTTTTTTTTTTGCTGGCAACCCACTAGTCTCTCTTGTCACAGAATCCTTTTGTAACAATAGGTTACATACTATTGCCAGTGGTTCTACAATTTCACCTTTGAGTTTCCGTGGAAACAAATGGCCACACACATCTGGATGTGGCCTAAGAGGTTAAAATACCAGATTAGCTATGTGCATCCTAATTTCACAAGTATCATAGATTCATAGATGTTAGGGTCGGAAGGGACCTCAATAGATCATCGAGTCCGACCCCCTGCATAAGCAGG
>NW_005841908.1:1024147-1076129 GCF_000455745.1 Alligator sinensis
AAGAGTGCTGGGTCTAGATGACCCCAGCTAAACTCTTATCATAATAAGAGTTCTGAGTAGTTCCAGACAAAAAGAAAAAAAAAAAACAATCTTTAAATTTTTAAAGTCTGGAAGAACTGAAGTAGGAAGTGTTACCAAATCTGCCCATTACTTTGGGGTGTGCTCATTTATTAGGGATAGTTTCTAGGGTCTTGGTGATTCTGTCAATGTGCTGCTTGTGTTACTATACGGAGCTGTATTTCTCCCTTCTGCAAGCCCTGACCCCCAGTGGAGCTATCTTGCAGGACTCAATCTCAATGGGACTGGGTTCCTCCAGTCACCAAATCAGTCATACACACAAACACACACAAATTAACGTGACACGCCTGACCTGGCCGGGCTGATCAGCATGGACAGGCTGACACCCTCATATGCCAAGAATCAGTTCATAAGAGCAACAATAAAATGCAGTCAGACACAAGCACACAGGTGAACAGAATCCCTCTGAATCCGGCTGGGTGTCCAGCTGACACCCTCATGGGCCAGTATTCAGTTCATAAGGGCACGTCTGAGTCAAACTGGGTCAATCAGCCTGTACAAGCTGATCCCCTTATGTGTTTCAAACTCAGCACGTCCCAATCTTTGGCCTCTTGATGAGCAGACCCCACAATAATTTGGGCTTCACAGGGATCTTTAGCATAGGTAAAAGAAGCGTTGCTGCAGAGCACGGGAGGAAAGAGAAGCAGAGAAGGAAAAATATACACAACAACTATTACCAGTTTGACTATAAAAGTTATTTATTGCTAAGCATATGAAATATATAATAGTACTAGTAGTAATAGACATGCAAAAGAAAAACAAACACCAACAATGACAATACTACTCTGGTTTCACTAAGTATTTGGGGAAACTTAGCTCAAGCTTAACTGATACACTTCAGGTTCAGAAGTTTATGCCTAGAAAGAAGACAGAGAACGCTGGGATCTCACCTAGTCCACGGTACTCAGGCTGCAAAGCTGACAGGCACAGTCTGTAGCACAGTCCTTGAAGGGAGAGATGATCTGTTCTTCCAGCGTCCCAAGAACGACAGGGGATGGTGTCAGCACAGGGGTTTTCTTCTTCTCCTTCTTTCCTCCTGCTTCTACTTCTTTTCCTTCCTTTTCCTCTTCCTCTTCTCCCTCTAGCAGCACACACACTTACAGATTTTTATACCCTCAGTTCAGCTGCTTCGAAGCACCCTCTTTTCTATTGACAAGGGGTTATCTGGTTTGGACCATCTCAGGAAACTGATTGATAATCAGGAAACACTTAAGATTAGGGAGTAACCCAAATACTTGGGAGCCAGCTTGAGATTCCTATGGGTGGCAGATATACTGATGGGATATCTCATGGTTTCTTCAGGAACAATAGATAGCTTGCAGCATCAGGATTTTGGATTTTTACTTGTTGTGCACAAGCCTCAGCTTAGCATGACTTTTCCAGATCTTACTATAGTCTTTTAACAGACTTAAAACAATTATTGGGGTGCTCATAACCTTTTGTGGAGAGGACTCCCACCAGTCGTCTCGGGAAAGATATGACAACACCTGGGATTAGGGCTCCAGCAGGCTGGATGCTGTGATGAACCCTTAACCATTGTTCAAATGTTGCCCATACCCCCTCTGACTCGGTCTCTTGCCTCAGCATTCCCTAACCCGGCAACCGAGTTTTAGTCAATCAAGTTTAAATAGGCCTCCCATAGTGGGACCGGGGAATGTACGGCCCGAGATGCCTATTAAACTTAGAGCTGTGTGTGTGTGTCTGGGGGGGAAAAGTCCTTAGCAAATCCAGATTAGAACTGGTCTGATAAATGCTGAGCTGGGTGTGTGTGAACATGGGTTGATTAACATTGGAAGCACAGATTCCCCATCATGCAGCGCTCTCCTGCTTCTCTGGTCCCAGAATTCACTGCAGTCTCTGCTTCAGGCTTTCTGTTTTCCATCTCTCATGTAAATGAGACCTAGGGCAGTTGATTCACTCGTCACCCTTATCTGGTGAGGGTCTTAGGTGCGTCTCTCACTGCATCTTAATCAGTTTCGTTTAGGTAGAGGAGGGGAGGGGGGTGAGTCCTTTGTGAGTCAGACAGACTGCATCCTGTACCAGGGTTCCCCAAGAATACAGAGCTGAGACGTAACAATTCCCCCCGTTGATGGGGTGCTTGCGTTGAGCTAGTATCCCCATCACATTCTTGCTCCATGGTACTGGTTCTGGCCTTCTATCCATTGCAATCGTCGCATCAGTCTCTGGATCCAGCAAACTAGTAGCATCAGACTAATTACTAGTATAATTTGAAAACTAATGATTACTACAATGGGGTGAAGCATGACATTTAAAAGACCTGTTGCATTGGGGCTCCACCCAAACAAAACCTCCCACCAGGAGTGATGGCCTGCATTTTTAACTGTAGCTGCTAGCTTAGAGATTTCCTGATTGTGGTGTTGAATCTCGAGTTTGCCATTCTCTCCCAAAGCTTTGAGTCTTTGCAGTTCAGCTCGTAAGGAGGGATGAGTTAATAGTTCCTTAATGGTGATGAGACCCATTCCTAGTAAAATGGGGGACACCTCTTTGTAGAGCTCAGGGTAGGCATTCAAATGTTGTATGGTCCATATAGGTACAGTAAACTTAAGATCACAAGTAACAATAGTGGTTACATTACAGAAACAGCGATTAATATAAGGCACCATAGGTTGAATCCAATATCCATTAATTAATACAATATCACATCTTGTTCTCATGCACACACATGCTTTACCCACATAAACAATAGCAGATTCCCTTTCTTGGATAACATCGAAGGAACAGTGAGACTTGTTTCCAGGTTGTGGAAAAAAACATTCATCATGCTCCTCCAATGCTTGGTCTTCACAGATGTAACCTAAACCTTCTTTTCTTCTGCACCCTTTTACATTTACTGTTTTCCATGCACTATCTTTCTGCCAGGCCCAAGTGTTATGATCCCTGGAGTACATTACTGAGCTATCATCAATTTGTAATCCCAGTGGGACTACTGGGTGGATTGTTCTAATTTCCTTGCCTGCCACAGTTATAAGGAATAACTGCAAGCTTTGCTGGTGGTGATTATATGAAGCATTAACTAATCTCCACCAGGGCTGGAGGGCTAATTCTTCCTCCGTTACATGGGGCCGAATTAGGTTGATTGCTTCCATGGGAATTTGTCCCATCATGGCTTGCCGAATCATTCCCATGATAACATTTTGGGTGAGAGCCTGAGCTTGCTCACACGCTAAAGCCAATGATACATTATTTTGGAAGGACTGTACACCAGACATCATTAACTTTTCATCCCCTTCTATGAGTTTTTCCCACCCAGGAAATACCTTACTTATTAACTGCTGTTCTTCGCTTAACATCTTTAAAGATGCAGTTAATGGAGTTCCCATTTTCCCCATATTTTCAGTGGCATATGACAGTTTATTAGCAAGAACTTCTATATTTGCAGCATCAATTAAGGAGACTCCTGCTCCTACCAGTGCAATTTAATAACTTATGATACAGGTTCCACTTGAGTCCATGATGGCTTACAGAACTGGTAGCGACGCTGTAGGGCCAGGGGGTTGCTTCCACTTTCATAGAATCCATGCATGTGGCACAGGCATTTTATTTCCTGGGCTCCAAATGGCAAACAGTTTCAGAGTTTCAGAGGCATCGCAGGTTCAGAATAGAGTCTGGACATCAGACTCCAGAGACCTATGCACAGCAATGCTTTGGTGCAGCTATGGAATGTCATCATTCGTGTTTGGAGACCTGTGAGGGGACAGAAAAGAGAAAAACAAACTCCCACACTCCCCCCGTATATACTGGGAGAAGCTGTGATCAACATTGCAGGGGAAAAGTGGAACATTAATCTACAAGAGGGTGGCCATAACAAGTTGAGCACTTCTCTGGCCTTTTCCTGCCTCAACATCGGGGTAGGCACTGACAAGCCTATCCGACGCGTATTTTCCAACGGCTCGAAGCCGTTCCTTCCTGCTAGCCAAGAAGGGTGGCCGGCAGGATAGAGAAGACTGTTTACCCTATTCCTTGACGGTCAGGTGGTTTACCCTTCCATTCTTTGAGCTGTGAAGAATGAAACCATTTTCTCCAAGGTTTTCTACCTTTTCCGTTCAGGATTTCAACCTGATAAACATTGGGGCTGGCTCGATTTACAATAAAGCAAGGACCATCCCAGGTGTGGGTCAAAGAGTGTTGCTTTGCTGAAAACTTCCTATACATTACTTGTTGGCCTATTTCCCATATTAAGGGAGGTTTTTCCCATCCTAGCTTCTTGTCTGTGTTTTGCTGTACTATGCCTAGCTGTGTTGCCACTTGTTTGTGTAGAGCAGCTATTGTTTCCACAAGAGTCTGTACCCATTCATCTGTCACCACCTTCCCTTCCCAGGCATTAGGCAGTTCTATTCCTAACCACCAGCTTTCAGGCATGCGCATGTGCCTTCCAGTCATGACCTCAAAGGGAGTGTACCCATGTATTGCCTTAGAGCCTCTTAGGGCCATCAAGATGATTGGTAACTTTTCATCCCAATCTTTTCCTGAGCTTTTTACCTGTTTTTTCAAAGCTTCCTTCAGAGTGCGATTGGTTCGTTCTACTTGTCCAGAGGACTCAGGGTGTCCGGCTATGTGGAAACGTTGCTTAATGCCTAGAGCCTTACATAGCTCTTGCATAACCTCTCCCACAAAGTGAGATCCTAAATCTGAATCAATTACTCTGGGAATTCCCATTCTTGAGAAAACAATGTTGAAGAGCTGTTTAGCAGTGACAGAGGCAGTGTTGGTTTTAGTAGGGATGGCTTCCACCCATTTGGAGAAGGGATCTACTATTACCAGACAGTATTTATTCCCTCTACTAGTGGTGGGCAAAGGACCTATATAATCTATCTGAATTCGGGACCAAGGACCCTCTATTCTTTGATGCCCCAATGCATTCTTTTGAACTGTGCGATCAGCATTAACCATGGCACACTGTAAGCAATTATCGCACCATTGATCTATATCTGCTTTCATGCCTGGCCACCAGCCTGTATCTTTAATCCTGTTCAAAGTATCCTGTTTTCCTTTATGCCCTTGCTCATGCACAAACTGAATCAGATCCCCCCGTACCTGGCTGGGGATTATCCAGTGCCTTTGACCATCTGTATTTACTGCCCACCAGACATTATCAAACTGCTCAATCTTGTATTTGCCAGTAAGATCTTTTCCTGCTTTGGCTAAGGACTGGATTTCTGTATCCCCATGCTGAAGGGTACTTAAGTCTAAGGTATCTATTACTTTCCCTAAAGTTTGTCTCCGGGTAGTTACTGCATCTATTCTCTTTACCTGGTCTGTCTCTTCAGTGTGGTTACTAGTAGCAGCAGCCTTGGCTAAGGCATCAGCTTTATTGTTCCAATGTGCTTCTTCTGAGTGATTTTTCTGGTGCCCCTTTGTATGAGTCACCCAGGTGTCCCCAGTTCTTTCTTTGATCAGGTTAGCAATTTGTCTCCATTTGTCTGAATGAGAAATGGGACGCCCATCTGCAGTTACCATTTCTCTATCTAACCAAAGTGGGAGCCACACAGCGATGGCTCTGGCTGTCCAGTCAGAGTCAGTATAAATAGCAACAGAAGTGTCCCGAGATTCATAAGCTAGGACAGCTTTAACTGCCTCAACTTCAGCTGCTTGGGCAGAATGAGGGCGAGCTGGTCCTTGGAGCACCCTTCCATCATTTATGCGGATGGCTCCATACCCTGTTTGAGGATGCCCTTTGTGATAGAAACTTGATCCATCTGTAAACCAAATTACAAACCCCTTCTGTTGTGCATCTGCAAGCCTCTTATCTCCCTTGACAGGCCATTCAAGGTGTTTTAGAAGAGGGAGGGGGCAGGTATGCTCCTCTCCTTCTATGATTAATCCATACGGGGCTGGTGATACAGCTTGCTCTTTTTTAAACTCTACTCCTCGGTTTACTAGGGCGAGCGTCCACTGAGCAATGCGTGGGTTAGAAACCTGGCCGTCTTGTATTTTCCCGGATATGATGTACTTAAGCGGGGAATGCACAGTCTGAACCATGACCTTCGACCCTCCAATAATAAATTCCCAATGTGCAAGGCTCCAGACCAGAGCAAGACACTCCTTTTCACAGGGGGTAACGCCTTGCTCTGTTTGATTTAGGAGCCTGGAGGCATATGCAATGACTCGGAGCTTATCACCTTGCTTTTGACTAAGAGTGGCTCCAATACTTGTTTCTGAAGAGGCCAACTGAATCACAAAAGGAAGGACAGGATCTGGATAGCCCAGAGCTGGCGCACAAGCTAAATCTTGTTTTAAGGTAGCCAGAGCAGTTTGTTGGTCTGTTCCTCATTCCCAAATCCTGTTTTTCTTCAATAATTTGTACAGAGGCTTAGCTTTGTCAGAGAACATTTCAATGAACTCTCTGGAGAAGTTAAAAGTTCCCAGAAGAGCTCGCAAAGAGTGTGTGTCTGTGGGAGCAGGCAGCTTTCCTACGGTTTCTACCCTTTGCTGATCTGGAGTCCTGCCATCCTCTCCAAGGCATACACCCAGGTATTTCACTTGTTGCTGCACTAACTGAGCCTTTTCCCTATTTACCTTAAATCCAGTTTCCTGTACTATAGTCAGCACCTCCTTAGTGATTTCTCTGTTCATTTCTGCAGTGGGGGTGTGTATCAAAATGTCATCCACATATGAAATTACGTGCGAGTGGTGCTTAGGGCTCAAACGGTTCCACATTTTAGTGACATGGGCATGGCAAATACTAGGGGAAGAATGAAAACCTTGGGGAGTTCGGCTGAAGGCATATTGTTGTCCCCTGTAGGTGAAAGCAAACTTATACCAACATGAAGGGTGGAGGGGTATAGCCATGAAAGCATTAGCCAAATCGATTACAGAGAACCATTTGGAGCCAGCTGCTACTGCTGCTAAGATCTCATTATATTTAGCTACCACAGGAGCAGCGGCAGGGGTGGCTGCATTTAAGGCACGAAAGTCTATTGTCATTCTATAAGTGACCCCGTCCGCTTTAAGGACTGGCCATACTGGTGCATTGCAAATACTTTGCATAGGCACAAGCACTCCTTGGTCTAAGAGACTATCAATAGTCATTTTAATGCCTTCCTCTGCTGCAGCTGGGTATTTATACTGTCTTTGAGGAGGGGGATCATTTCCTTCAATCAAAACTTCAGCATTTATTTTTCCACACTCTGCCTTATGTTTAGTCCACACACTGGGAAATTCCTGTACCCATGGATCACTAATAGAGGTTAGGGTGGCAGTAGGTGCCTTTATGGCAGGAGAGAACTGTTCAGCTCTTTCTGTCTCCAGCGGGTCCTCTTCTGTCCCTACTGCATCACTCTGGGCACCAGTTAGAGAGGGGAAGAAGTGGTAGGTGGAAGGGAAGTAGCAGCAGGTAGTGGAGAAGATGCAGCTTGGGGCTCCTGCCTCAGCACATGGGGTTCCAGCTCTAGGTCCTTCCACACAATTTGCCCACCCAGCACAATCAACAGACACCTGCAGGTAGCTGAGTGAGTGGAAGGCAGCCCTGTCAGAAATGTGTGCGCGCTGGCTGGGGCTGGGGCTGGGGCTGGGACTGGAGCTGGGGTGGGTGTGGGCAGGAGCACAGGGCTGATGCAGGTAGGAATGCAGGGCTGGTGCAGATGGAATTGCAAGGCAGGTACAGATGGGAATGTACCTCTGGCTGTCCTGGGTGGGAACAGGCAGGGCTCAACCTCATGCAGAGCACCATGGAGCAGCCACAGGCCAGAGGGGAGTGGCAGGGTGGACTGCATCTGCACTGCCTGGGTGAGCTCTACTGCACATGCCCCCTGTGGTTCCCTTGCCTCCATCCACTCCTAGCTAGGTCTTAGCACCTACTGCTCAGGCAGCCCTCCCACACATGCATACACAACCCAGCCCACACATACCCTTACCCCAACCACATAGCCCACACTCCCTACACATCCTGCACGCCACCACACCCACACACACCCCACACCACTCCCACATACACTCTTCTACCACCCTCTCCACACACAGTATGCAAGAGTAACACTTTATTTTGAGATATTAAGGAATTGCCTCTATATACACTACTCAAACACACATAAAGTGGGACAAAAGTATTTTGAAATAAAATTAAAATGTTATAGTAAATGTCTGATTTTTAGAATATGGTTGGTTTTTTATCTATGATTTGTTAAAATTATTTATTCTAAAACATTTGGTGTGTCCAACCCTCAATTTAAGTGGTTTGGTACTGTTCTCAGGGAGGTTCAATTCCCCTGAAACCCCAACTGATTGCTTGATGGTCTCATAGTGGGTTAATGTTTGCCAGTGTTTTCCCAGTTTTTTTTCCAGTCCCAGAAGCAGTGGATCTTCTGATGTCACGGACCATGTGATGAAGGCAGGGGATTCTGAAACCAACATGGTGGTAAGCAGGACAAGGTTTGGTGTTGAATGGTAGACTTTCATATGTCATGGACCATGTGACAGGGTTGGACATCTGATTCCAAGATGGCAAGCCCCCACTCCCCTCCAAAAGGAGTACTTCCTGCAAGGGGAGGGACATCAGGTGGCAAAGATCAGGGATTAAGAGTGGGACTTGCATTCACAAGGTGATGAACAGGGGTCAGGGCACATGTCAAGGGGCAGGGTTTAGCAGTTTGACAAGGGACGTACCCTTGCAGCCATCAACAGATCAACAAAAGTACTTAAGTGGCCCTTAAATAGCCAAAAATAATTGCCCACCACTGAACTAGAGGCTTGATGAGCCCCTGCTTACCAAGAACTAGGAGCTAGAATCATGACCATGGTGACTTGGATGATGGGGTAAAAAGCAGACTGTTTAAATTTGCTGATGATACCAAGACTTGGGGTGAGGTGGGCACGCTGGTAGGGAAGGACAGATTACAGCAGGACCTGGACAGGTCACAGGGGTGGGCTAATGAAAATAGGATGTGTTTCAATACTGACAAGTGCAGGGTGCTGCACTTGGGCAGTAGGAACCAGCAGCACACATATAAGCTAGGAAACTCCCTTCTCAAGAGCACAGTGGCAGAAAGAGATCTTGGAGTCATTATTGACTCGAAGATGAACATGGGATGACAATGTGAGGTCACGGTCAGTAGGGCTAACTGTACCTTGTCGTGCATCCACAGATGCATCTCAAGCAGGGCCAAGGAGGTGATCCTCCCCCTCTGTGTGACACTGGTTAGGCTGCAGATGGAGTACTGTGTTCAGTTCTGGGCGGCACACTTCAGGAGGGATGTGGACAGCATTGAGAGGGTCCAGAGGAGGGCCACCCGCATGATCCGCGGACAGCAAGGCAGACCCTACAAGGAGAGGCTATGGGACCTTAACCTGTTCAGCCTTCACAAGAGAAGGCTGAGGGGGGACCTGGTGGCCATCTATAAACTCACCAGGGGGGACCAGCAGGGTTTGGGAGAAACCCTGTCCCCCCCTAGCACCCCCTGGGGTAACAAGAAATAACGGCCACAAGTTGCTGGAGAGTAGGTTTAGATTGGCATCCAAAGGCACTACTTCACAGTCAGGGAGGCTAGGATCTGGAACCAACTTCCAAGGGAAGTGGTGCTGGCTCCTACCCTGGGGGTCTTTAGGAGGAGGCTTGATGTCTACCTGGCTAGGTTCATTTGAGCCTGGTTTTCTCTTCTGCCCAGGGCAGGGGGTTGGACTTGATGATCTACAAGGTCCCTTCCAACCCTACTTCTATGAATATATGAATCTATGACCAGCTCGCTGCTTCTGCCAGGAAGAGTGAGCTGGTCCAAGTGGCAGCAGGGGAAGGGGGGGGGTGGAGTGGGGGGGACAGTGCCTCCTGTTGTTGCTCAGACCAGCTCACTGCTCCTGCTGGGTACAGTGAGTCGGTCCATATGGTGGTGGGGGAATAGCAACCTGGTCCAATCAGTGTTGAGTGGCACTGCCCCTCCCCCTGCTGCCACTCTGCCTGGTTGGTGCAATGAGCCAGTCCAAGAAGCAGTGGATGGCAGTGCAACTGCCAGGTGTTCTGGGACTGCAGCATTTGCTTTGCCTATTGAGCCTAAGGAGAGAGGCACCATTCCCAGCCTGACAGCACCCTGGTGTTGCCCTACTCCAGAGGTGTCACTACATCCTAGGATGCTGGAGAACTTCAACTTGAACAAAATAGCTGTGGAGAGTGGCCACACCTGAATGAAGCAGGAGCAAAATTAGGCAGATTAGAAATAATCTTGCCCTGGAGTGGCACAACTTTAAACTGAATAACAAGTGCTTTAAACCACTGAAAAGGTGTTAACACACAGGTAATCCAGAGGTTAAAAGCTCTAGAAGCTGCTCTTATGGAATTGCCTATGTATAGACTACTCAAACACCCACAAATCAGGACAAAAATATTTTTTTGAAATAAAATTAAAGTATGTTATAGTCAATATTTGATTTTTAGTATATGATTTGTTTTTTATCTATACTTGTTAAATAGACTGCTGACTCACTGAGTAGGTGCTGATTGCTGATTGCTATGGGATTGTTGGCTGTTGTGTGATTGCTGCCCGGGCCTGACAGAAGCCCAAACAAAGGGGCTGAGTCAGCCCAGGGCCAGAAGGGTATAAAAAGAAACTCCCCAGGCAACCAAGGAGCCTGTGACCAGTGAACAGGACTGTAAACAGAGGAAGCAGTTTGCCATAGGCTGTGAAATAGGATGGGCCACACAGGCCATGGCCCAACCAACTTTTAGCACATTAATTTATATAGCCCATAACTGTGCAATTGTAATTCCAGTTAAAACTGTAAAGCTATTTTTTTAACTGCATAGCTAGCTAGATTAACATACTAAAAGTTGGTCAGACCATGGTCTGGGTGGCCCACCCCATTCCATGGCCTATGCAGTTCGGAGGTAATTTGCATGCAGTTCATGGGTAGTAGCCTATTACCACACAATTGCTCTAGGTCATGGCAGTGACTCATCATACCCGCTGGCATCACTGAGACCTTCACCCAGACAAAGCCCAAGGCCCCAGACTGTGGGGGCTGCCTGTCATGGCTGCTGGCAACTGAGCATGGGGGCACCCCCACGTGATCCCTGGTGGAGTATCTGGAGGGCCAGGTGCGGGAGCTCGAGAAGTAGATATGTCAGCTGTGCACCATCAGGGCCCATGAAGACTTCATTGATGGCTGCTGCCAGACCCTTCTCCAGAAGAAGGAAGAAGAGACAGAGATGGTAGCCAATGTGATGGCTAATGAAGAAGACTCACCCAGAGTGACCTGGAAGACAGTCACCTCATGCTCCAGGAAATGAAGGGCCAGGACTGTTCTTCCCTGACCCTGCACAACAGGTACGCTCCCCTCCCCACACATGAGGAGGCTCCGATGGTGACACCAGGAAAGGAGGATGGTAAACAGCTTGCTGCCACCCAAAAGGAGGTGCAATGTTGTCGGGGGGACAACTCCCTCCTGCGAGGCACTGAGGAACCCATCTGCCATCTGGACCCCCAAGCCCATGAGGTCTGCTGCCTCCCAGGGGTTCACATCCAAGATGTAGCAGAGAGGATCCCCAGGCTTGTCCAGCTCTCTGACTACTACCCCATGCTCCTCATCCATGTGGGAACTAGTGACATGGCCAGAAGTAATCCAGACCGGGTCATGAGCAACTATAGGGCTCTGGGGGCTGGGCTCAAGGGATTGGGAACTCAGGTAGTCTTTTTTTCTGTGCTCCCTGTTGCAGGCCACAGTCCCAGAAGGGAAGGCTGAATCAAGGAAGTGAACCGGCAACTCCAACGCTGGTGCCACCAAGAAGGCTTCAGATTTCTTGACCACAGGGCACACTTCAGGGAAAAAGGACTCTTCAGAAGGCACAGCATCCACCTCATGAGGAAAAGTAACTCCCTGTTCGCAACCAGGTTGGCTGATCTTCTGGACAGGGATTTAAAATAAGATTGCTGGGGGATGGGGATACACAAATTCAAACATGTCCAGGGACTAACATACAATTAAGCCCAGTAAATAGAGACACTGGGAGAGCCACTCTTGTGGGAGCTGAGGGAATAGTTCTCCATCAGCTGGACAGGAAGATGAGACCCTCAGTAGAAGGACTCAGGTTCCTATATACTAGCACCAGGAGCTTGGGGAACAAACAGGAGATAGCCCTCCTACTCTCCAGTGTGCATTATGATCTAGTAGGGATTACAGAAACCTGGTGGGACTCCTCACATGACTGGAGTGTAGCTATAGAGGGCTACACCCTGCATAGAAGGGAACAGGTGGGGAAGAAAGATAGAGGCATTGCTCTATATGTGAAACAGCAGTACAACTCTTTGGAGGTCTACATTAGTTCCAAAGATGGACAGGTTGAAAACCTCTAGGTCAAGTTGCAGGGGGGGGAGGCAGGGGGAGAGAAAGACCTAACTGTAGGTGTATACTACAGACTGCCAAACCGAGGGGAGGAACTCGATCTGGAATTCACCTGAGAACTGACTGAGTCTGCACATGCATGTGACATGGTCATCATGGGTAACTTTAATTATCCAGACATCTCCTGGGAGGAACACTTGACCAAGTTGGAACAGTCATGATCCTTCCTGACCTGTGTTGAGGAGCTCTTCCTGACTCCTTGTACATGGGCCAACCAGAGGTGATACCCTGCTGGACTTGGTCCTTGCCAGAGGAGACAACCTAGTGACTGACTTTAAAATAGACAGAATAGACAAAAGTCTGGATGATGGTGACCATGAAACCATCACATTCACTGTCCAACATAAGGCAGACAAATTGGATATCAGGATTGAAGTCTTGGACCTCAAAAATCCAAATTTCAACAAGCTTAGGTCACTAGTAGGGCAAGTGCTGTGGGACCAGGGACCAAAGGTGAAAGGTGTGCATTAAGAATGGTTCCCCTTAAGGA
This sequence comes from Alligator sinensis, assembly GCF_000455745.1. Classification (NCBI taxonomy): domain Eukaryota; kingdom Metazoa; phylum Chordata; order Crocodylia; family Alligatoridae; genus Alligator; species Alligator sinensis. The sequence goes on from NW_005841908.1 coordinate 1,037,061, forward strand.
CATGATCCCCACCTTAAGGACATGATCCTTGAAGCACAAAGGAAGTTCCTACCCATGTTGAGAGAAGGGCTGGGAAGCCCTCTTGGCTAAACAGGGAAATCAGAGCCCTTTTAAGAAAGAGGCTTATAAGCAATGGAAGCTTGGGGTGGGCCCCAAGGAGGATTATTCCATGATGGCCCACATTTGCAGGGAACAGATAAGACAGGCTAACGCGGCGACCAAACTTAGATTAGTAACAGCAATCAAGGACAACAAGAAGTCCTTCTTTAGGTATATAGAGAACAGGAGGAAAACAAATGGCAGTGTGGGGCCATTGCTCAACAACTCAGGACAGCTGGTTACCGGCACCCAGGAGAAAGCTGAACTCCTGAATGACTTCTTCACCTCGGTCTTTCACTGGACCAAGGGGAAAACCATGCCTAGTAGAGTAGAGGACAAGCACATTAGGAATAATCACCTTCCTACTGGGCCTGTGTAAAGCAGGTAATATTTGCTTTGGATTCAGCTGATTCGGGGGACAGTGATTCAGTTTGGTGATTTGAATCACTGGCCTGAATTGGTTCGGCCGAATTGGCCAAATCTCTGAATCGGACAGGCCCCATCCCCCACCTGGACTCCCAGCCCTGTCAATGGCTTTTCCCCCCGGCCCCAGCTCCCCCCTCTTAAGAAAAAAAAGCCCCAAACTTACTGGCTTCTGCCAGGTGGGGGGCACTCCCCACTGCCCCCCACTTCCCTGTGCTGCATGGGTGGGCTCTGTCACAAGCCTCCAGAAACCCCGATGGCTGCTGCAACAGCCAGTGAGTGCAGGGCTTTTTTTTTTTAAAGAACCGGGAGCTGGGGTGGGCAGGGCAGCCATGGGAGGTTGAGAGAGTGGGTGGGGGATAGGGGCTCATGGTAGAGCCCCCCATGCAGCATGGGGCATGGGCAGCAGTGGGAATTGCCTCCCCCAACATGGCAGCAGCTGGTGAGTAGGGGCTTTTTTCTTTTTTTTTAAAAAGCCAGGACCTGGGGCTGGGCTGGGCACCCATGGGGGGCTGGAGGGACTGAGAGAGTGGGTGGAGGTCAGGGGGTACTCAGGGGTGCTGGGGGATCAGGCAGGGGATGTTTATCAGCATGAAGTCTGAGTCTAGCTCCCTGTGGCAGGAAGCAGGGACTGCCCAAATCTCTGAAGCTCTCTGAATCTTTTCCAGATTGATTTGGAGAGCTTCAAATCAATTCAGACCTTTTTATTGGTCTCCTGATTTGATTTGGATTTGGAGATTTGATCCCTGAATTGAGCTGGATCTCCTCCTAATTGAATCAGCACCCAAAGCTTCACACAGCCCTACTTCCTACTATTGCCATAGAATTGGTGTATGACCAATTAATAAAATTAGACGTATACAGGGCAGCGGCACCAGATGATCTTCATCTGAGAGTGCTGAAGGAGCTGACTGAAGTCATTGTGGAACCCCTGGCAAAATTCTTCCACATCTCATGGCATTCTGGTTAAGTCCCTGAGGACTGGAAGAGGGCCAATGTTGTGCCCATCCACAAAAAGGGCAGGAGAGAGGACCCAGATAACTAAAGGCCAATCAGTCTAACTATCATCTTAGGGAAAATCCTAAAAAAGTTCATCAAAGAGCCTATCTGTGATAAGCTTGCAGAAGGTAACATTCTGAATTATAGCCAGCATGGCTTCATTGTGGGCAGGTCTTGCCTTACCAACCTAATGTCCTTCTATGACCAGGTAACTCACTATTTGGATATGAGAGAGCAGGTTGATATTGTATACCTAGACTTCCAAACAAGCTTTGATCTAGTATTCCAAAATGTCCTCATGAGAAAATTGGAGGATTGTGGGGTTAACTCCAAGACAGTAAGGTGGGTGAGAAACTGGAGCAGGATAGAACCCATAGAGTCATAGTGACTAGATCTGTGTCATCCTGGTGAGAAGTGGGCAGCAGTGTCCCACAGGGGTCATTGCTCAGTCCAGTACTTTTCAACATCTTTATTAACAATTTGGATGCGGGGGTGAAGAGCTCAGTGGCCAAGTTCATGGACAACACCAAGTTTGGGGAAGCATGGTCATGCCTGAAGATAGGCTACAGTTACAGGTTATCAGGTTAGGCAGATCAAAACCTGATGAAGTTCAACATTGAGAAATGTAAAGGGCTGCACCTCAGGATGAGCAACCCCCAACATACCTACAGGCTTGGTGGGACCAAAATGACTAGCACCACAAATGAAAGAGACCTGAGGGTAATAATAAACAACAGTATGAATATGAGCCAGCAGTATCATGCTGTAGCCAGTAGGGCAAATAATACTCTGGCATGCATCAATCGATGCATCTCCAGCAAAACCAAAGAAGTGATTCTTTCTCTCTGCTTGGTGCTTGTGAGGCTGCAGCTGGAGTACTGTGTTCAGTTCTGGGCACCACACTTTAACAAGGATATGGACAAGCTTGAGAGATTCCAAAGAAGAGCCACCCATATGATAAGAGACTTAAAAGGCAAGCCATACGAGGAAAGGCTGAGGGATCTGGGACTCTTCAGCCTTAAGAAAAGAAGGCTGAGAGGGGACCTGGTAGCAGCTTACTGCTACACAAGGGGAGTAAATCAAGGGCTCAGTGACCAGGGCACCTGAGGGGAAAACCAGGAGTAATGGCCACAAACTTCTGGAAGATTGATTCAGGCTCAACATTAGGAAAAACTTCTTCACAGTCAGGGTGCCCAGACTGTGGAATAGACTCCCTCCAGAGCTGGTGCAATCACGTACCATGGAAATCTTCAAGAGAAGACTAGACAGTCACCTTGCTGGGGCCACCTGACCCCCAGTTATCTTTCCTGCTTGGTGCAGGGGGCTGGACCCAATGATCTTCCAAGGTCCCTTCCAGCCTTACAATCTATGGATCTATGAATCTATGAAACTATGAATCTATGAAATGATTTCTCCTGAAAGACTTTATGTATGTAGTCCTCGACTCAATTGATTTGGCACCACTCTCAGGGAGGTTCTCCAGATTACTTGTGGAAGAATGGGATAGACTTCTGGTGGTAAAGATCAGGGGTTAGAGGCAGGATTTACGATCCAAAGATGGCAAATAGGAGGGAGGGCACTTTTCAAGGGGTGGGACTTAGCAGTTTGACAAGCAGTGTACCCCTGAGGCCCTCAACAGCTCACCAGAACTTGTTCAGCAACCCTCTAACTTAAATAATTGCTCACCACTGCCCTACATCCAGTATGTCTCTGTATGTTCATTTCTAAGGAAGAGTATCAAAACTGATATCAACATGCAGCAATGCCATTACTCACCACCCACTGATCAAATCAAAGCTCCACTGCCATTATTAAAATGTAGGCATATACACCTTAGCAAAGCACCACATACCTCCCAGGGTACATGTCCCCCAATTTCAAAATAATCATGGTAGGCAATGTGCCAATTAAATATTTAGGTGCTACATTGTCTAAGTCTCCCTTGTGCCTCTTGCCCTATTGTGCTGCTTTATCTGAAGCAGCTAACTACCTTTAACCACATGGCTACTTGTTCAGTTCCCCCTAGACTTTAAGCAAGGCAACTGATTTAAAAAAAAAAAAGTCCTAAAGTTCTTTAAAAAATAATAGAATATTTAAGTGTATATTTGATTTTAAATCATAAATAGAAATCACCAAAAAAAATTAATCATTTTTGCTCTGATGCACATTGGATTTCAGTTTTACATGCTGCATTTTGTTTTTGCTGCTTATTTCTTCATGGAGCAATTTGTAAAGAAAACAACATAACCTGAATTTCCCACTTTCGAAACAAAACTATCAAGTTTGTGTATCTTACAACACTGGTCTTGAAAACTAATTACCACTTATATGATTGTAATTGACTGGGATAGAATATTTTCCTCTATTTTATTCTGTTTGTTTATTTGAATATATGCTACATTTTGTATTAATTTGATAGATGGAAACTGTTCCTGAGAAAAAGTTTTCTTGGAATAAATCCTATTTTACCTTCATGAGTCTCAGTGCCACTTACGAAGATTATTAGCAGTCAAAATCTGCTATAAGTAAAGTCATAGAGGAGAAAGGTCCTTTACCATCTAGCCAAACAGCCTAGGGTTTATGCAACAAAGTATTTCAACTACAAGGCCACAGGGTAGGCGTTGAAATGAATATTGTCTTGAAAGGGAGAGGGCAGTGGTTTGGGAGTCTAACTAAGGTGACCATATGGGATAAAATGAAACCTTGGACATCCCCCTTGCCCCTCTCCCCAATCCTTTTCCTATGATCTTTTGAGCAAATGTTTTTAATACAGCTCCCTCTTGTCGCAATGGGACAGATATTGGCAGTGCCCTCATTTCTCCTACTTTTTACCTTCTAGAGTACCTATAAGGCATAAGTTGCTTTTTGTGTTTGGCGTACTGTGTCTTATAGCTATAAGAGAAGTTCTGAAGCCACAATTTTGGGGTTTCCTGGGGTTAACAATGGCCTACAAAGGCAAGGAACTGGAATGGATGGCTCAGGAATCTTCTTCCTGTCCTATTTTCCTAACAAGGGTATGGTGCAGATATTCTTTTCTATTAGTCATTGGACCAACAAGAACTGGTGCTATTTTAGACTTAGTTTTGGTAAGTATCGAGTTATTATAAATGTACTAGTAATAGAAAATAGGTTTGGGTAGTGTAACCACAAATAATTCAGATTATATTAAAAGAAAAATAAACAAAACTTTTACATAAAGCACCATGAGTTAGAGTGCCCTCCCCCCCACAACCCAACAGATGCTCATCTGTTGGGTCAGGGGGGATTGAGCTCTGCTTTGGAGCCACCCAAGTGGAGGAGCCTTCCTGCCGCCTCTTTCCTCTAGCCCCACTAGCCTCTAGCCCCATCTCTGGTTCTGGGAGCAGGAAGAGAGGGAGAGAAGGGAGGGAGAGTGAGCTGCAGGCTAGGGTTTGCCCAGCCTGAACTGGGGAGGAAAGGGACTGGGTGAGGGGGCTCCATGAGGCAGGGGGATCCAATCCACCTTCCCCACTCTGCTCCAGATCAAGCCAAGCAAACCCCACCCTACATTCATTCTCCCATACTTCTCTCCACTCCCTTCCAGCAGACAGCACTGGTCGGCTCTAGAAAACAGAAGTTGCCTAAGGTGCTCCAAAGTAGAGCACTTTCATCTGATCCCTCATTAGATGAGGGTTAATTTGTTGCATGATCAACCACTCTTAAAGCACTCTGCAGCCATGCATTTGTGTTATGGCACAGCCATAGAGTGCTTTCAGGGGGTCAATTGCATGACAAATGTAACTTCTGTCTGCACTCTCTGCTCATTTCCTTGTGGGTGTAAAGGTTAGGCAGAGATTAGCAATGAAGAACATCAAGTTTAACTAATGGATTCAAGTAGAGAGAATCAATGCAGATGCTCTTAAATGTGTGCAAGTGGGAAAAGAATACTGATTAGGGCTCTATATACATTTCAGACACTAAGAGATATGGAAAATATAGATATCAATGACAGGTGGGAGACAGTTACTAGAACAGTGAAGGGGAGCAGTATTAAATAAGATAAGAAAAACAAACAAAAAAAGATTTGTTTGATGGAGAATGTGAACAAGCAATGCAAATAGGACAAGCTAAGATAGAAGAACAGCAAAATCCAGTCCAGACCAAAGAAAAGAACTATCAAGAGTATTGCAGAGAAATAAGAATTAATCAGGGGAAAGAAATGAGAATATCTAAAACAGAAAGTTACTGAAATGGAAGATAAGAGACTGATCAAGGAAGTAAAAGACCTGTTTAAAGGAGTTAATGAATGGAGGAGAGGCTACCAGCTGAGGTTGACAGTGATGTATCTGAAGGCAGCATGACAAGGAATCCTGAAGATTTGGAAAGAATATTTCGAAGAACTTTTGAATGTAAAGTATTAAAATGAAGCAAGAGTTGTTGAATATCAAGCTGCTGAAGTCAAAATAGCACAGTCTTCCCTCGAGTTGATACAGATCCCTGTTAAAAATTGAGAAATAATAAGGTACCAGGAATAGACAATCTTTCAGCTCAATGCCTGAAATTTAGATTCAAAGCATTAAAGCACTATCTTCACAAGATGATTAAAAAGATATGAAGAGAGAGAAGACTTGAATAATGGAAGCAGGCAATAATATGCCAAATTTAAAAGAAGGGTAATCAAAGAGAATGTAATAATTATCAGGGTATCTCCTTACTGTACACAATGTACAAGGGGTTTTTTTTTCAACTGCTGCTAAACCAGTTGCTCCCATATGTGAAAGAAATTGTGAGCAATTACCAGTGTGGATTCAGGAAAACTGGATCAATTTCAGATTAGCTATTTTCAATTATATTATTAGTAGAAAAGAAATTGGGTGTTGCAAAAGATGTACATCAAGTTTACATAGACTTTGTCAAAGTTTATGGTATTGTTAAAAGGGAGTCACTATAGTCAATTATGATGGAGTTTGGAATTCCTAAAAAACAGGTATGTTTACTAAGATGTGCACTGAAGGATCAAGGAGTTTTGTGAGAACTGAGGGAATGCTATCAGATCCAATGGAAATCAATAGCAGGCTCAAACAACGGGGCGCACTGTCATGGATGCTTTTCAGCTTGATGCTTGAGAAGGTTGTAAGATCTATTGAGGAAGAAGGAAAAGGTCTGCAACTGAACAGATTACACCAGGTATTTACACATGCAGATGATATCTACATAGTAAGAGAGGAAATGGAAACAGTACAAAAAATACAGAGATCATAGAGTCAAATGCCAAAAATCTGTGCTTGCTAGTGATGTCAGCAAGAGTAAATACATGTTCACATTCAGAAATAAATCTCGAGATCACAGGAAGGATAAATGACAGTGTGGAAAAGTTAGAAAAATTTAAATATTTAGAAACAATAACAACTGAGAACAATCAAATAACTGAAGAAATCAAGGTTAGAATTTAGATTGCTAATATATGTCTGTTGAGCCTGGATAAAATAATGACATTAAGGAAAATCTCATGAAACCATAGAATCCAGCTTTATAGGAAAATTGTTCAACCTGTCCTTTTGCACACATGTGACAAAAGCAAAAAAAAAAAAGACTGCAAGTGCTTCAAAACCAAGTGCTAGGGAAAATATTTGGTGAAGTACAAAAAAATGGAGTGTGGAGGAGGAGACATAATCAAGAGCTTGTGGACCTTTACAAAAGACCAAATGTCTTCAGCAAGATAAGAACACAGAGAATGAAATGAGCATGGCATACTGTGAGAACTGATGAGAGAAGGCATGTGAGGCAGATTTTGGAAGCTGAGGTGAAGGGTTTCATATCTCAAGACAGACCAAGACAATGATGGGAAGACAACAACAACTGGTTTGGAAGGAAGACATGAAGATGTGACAAGGTGGATGGAGATTGAGCAAAATAGGATGTGGAAGGTTGCAGTTAAGGTAGTTCTAGGCACCAGAGGCCTGTGAGACAAAGAGAAAAAGAGAGTAAAATAAATTGTAAAGTGGACCCTAGGGCCTTGAATTTAGATAAGACATTTATGGCAATGGACCGCAATACCAGAATCAAACAATAATGATATGCTGTAGCACTTAGATGATGTCCAGAGGCAAGAAATTGCAACAATAAAGGTGTGTTAGAAGGCAGAGAACTATGGATTTAGTTTTATAGAAAGCCAATAGATGTCCATCAAAAATATTCCAAACGCCATTTGATGTAATAGTATTTTTAATAATGTCATAGGATTTAATTATAAAATTTGTGATTATTCAACGTATATACAGCTAAGTTGCTATGTTCTATCAAATTCAGTAGGATTTTGCTATAAAGGGGCCTGTACCCTGTGGACTCATATTCTTCAGTTCTTTTGAATTTTACCTTGAAAGGGTGCCTGTAGACATGCAAGACATCTGCTCCGATGTGCTGTAATTGAGGCTCTAGAACCTGTTGGCTGCACCCACACCTGATGCTGCCACCTGCCCTGCATGGCAGAATTTCCTGCCTAGGTCCATAACTGAGTGCCAGGGCTCCTGGTGAACTACAACTTTGGCTAGGTTCTGGAGGTAGGAGAAGGAAGGGAAGGAGGGGAAGAAAGGAGAGAAGAGGAGAGGAGAGAGAGAGAGGAAAGAGAAGGAGAAAGAGAGACAAAGACAAAAAGAGATGGATATGCCCCTTGACAGGTCTCAAAAACTCATTAAGAAGTCCTCCAGCTGAAATATTTACTCACCCCTGGGCTACATCTTAGTGCAACACTAGTCGGGTAGCACAGATGAGAGGTAATGAGAATGCACTGGAGTAGTGGCACCTTGAGCCATGTAATGAGTGCTTGAAACCAGTTTCAGGTGTCAATGTGTAGACAGTCACAGGCTTAAAAGCTCTAGGAGCTGCCCAAAATTACCATGTAAGTGGGCCCTAACCCAGAGAGATGGACATTTTCCTGGGATGTGGGAGTTCTAGACTTTGGACAGCTATTGTCTAATAAAGCAGAAATAATCCTGGCAGCAGACAGTAGAACCCAAGTGCTTCTGCAACTTCAGTCATAATTGCAATGGGCATTCGGTACTTGGTGATTTAAACTTGATCGCTTCTGAGAGAGCTCAGAAGCATAAGTCTAAGCAATGAGGAATTTTGCGGGGCTGAAGTAGAAAGATTTAAAGAATGTAGGTGCCTAAGAACAACAGCCACTGAAGCAAGGCTGATTTAGGCCATTTGTAACTTAGGTACCTATATTCTGCTTAAGTCTTGAGTAGGTGTCTATGTTCATTTATGGATCAGGCCTGAAGTTAAAAGTACAATACAGCCCCAAAGGAGCTATATATCTATGAACTACAATTCAGCTTGCACCATCATTTTGCTATAATGAAAAACATTATTTTGAATAAGTCCAGATTCCAGCTTGGGGAAACTGTTTCTCACTTTCTGGACAATCCATCCTTTGGAAATATGGAAATAAAAGTAGATGAGTTCTGGGGTTGATATTTTCTGCTGGGATTATCTGTCAGAAGCTTAAAATGGATATTTTTTTAACCAACTGTAAATGTTCATTTTTTTAACCAACTAAAAGTACAAAAATATGCCTTGTAACTTCTGAATTGTTCAAAACCAGACCTCTTAAGCATTTCAAAGTAATAAAAGCACCATTTAGAGTTCATTTAGGCTAAGTACAGATGTCCAAAAAGCCCCTGGTAGAAGTGGTCTAACTATCACACTTTACTTAAAATGCTATAAATTAAAGCAGGAATGAATGGAACAGACATTCAGCATTTGGTGGGGGAGGAATTGGTGCCTGCCTGCACTGGCCAAGGCCACCAGACAGGGGGCTTGCATACTTCCAAGAAAGCTGCCCTAGCGGCCCCTCTTCCTAGCCCTGACCCCCCTCACCAGCTGGTGACTGTCAGCAGCATTTGGGGGGGGGGAGGGGGGTAATGGAGCCCCCAGCCACAAGTGTCCCCCAACAGCTTGCTGTCTCAGCTCACAGGGGGGCCAGGCCAGGTCTGCATGGTAGAGGGGTTCCATTCTCCCCCTGCCCTAGCCTCCTGACAGCTGCAGTCAGGAACTGGGGGCAGGGTAGAAAGGGATTCCTCCTGCCATGCAGACCTAGCTCAGCCCCTCACTTGAGACCCCAGGCAATAAGCTGTGGGTGGGGCAGAGCAGGGGGGCTCCTTTCCCTGCCCACCCATCCAGCCTCATTTACTGGTGGGGTGAAAAGCTTACCCAGGCAGCCCCATGCTGCATCTTCTGGCTGTCATGGTCAAGAGGCTCAGGTTGGATGGGGTTGGGGAAGGGAGCCTCCCACCATCACCCCCCCCCACTCCCTGTGCAGTGAAAAGTTGGGCTGACCAGGTCTGCACTGCAGGTCCTGGCTGCAGGTGTCATGAGACTGAGATAAGGGATGAATGGCACCTCCCTGCCATGTGGATCTTACTTGCCCCCCCACCCCCGAGACACCAGCCAGCAACCCTGGCGGGGAGGACCCTTCCTTCCTAGTCCCAGTTCCCAGCATGGCAAAAACCCAGCTGGGAAACCCCACACTGCAGCTCCTGGCTGTAGCTGCAAAGATACTAGAGTGGGGGGAAAGACAGCATTTCAGGCAAACATGGCCTGGCACCCCTGAAACTCCAGCCAGCAGGTTGTGGAGGTACCATCAAGATGAGGAGGTTCCCTTGCCCCACTCTGCTCCCTCTCCAAGCCTCCTGACAACAGCAGCAAAAAGCTACAACATAGGGCTGCCTGGCCTAGCTTTTTACCATGCCAGAAAATAGGCCTGGGATGGGAAACAGAACCTCTCTGCCATGCAGACAAGCCTGGCCTGCACCATGTTCCAAGCCCACAAGTTTCTGTGGGGGATCCATGCAGCAGAGAGGCTCTGTTTCCCTTATCCCCCACCCTCCACCTGGCTGCACATTGACAGCCCAGGGGCAAGACTGGGCTGGTATTTTTCCAGAGAAGACCAGCACTGGCCAAGGCTAGCAAGCCATGCAATAAGGGCCCCTGGAATAGTGGCAGAATGCAACCTACATTGAAGTGCAACGGATATGGTACAGACATTCAAAAGTGTGCTGTAACCTAAAGTGCTTTAATCTAATACCATATCCACTTAGAGTTAACTTAGACTTAGTGGGATCTGCCATTTTTAAAATGCTGTGTTGTGAACTTCTCTTCTGTTACAGCTTTAAAGCGCTTTGGGCATCTTTACATGTGCTCTGGGATGGGGGGTGTTTTAATTAGAGCAGCTCCAAGAGCCATTCCAATTAAAGCACCAACAATATCACTTGTATTCAGCATCCCACACTTCAAAGTGATGGTGGGTGCACTTAACCAAAGCTTGTTTTATGAGCTTTAGTTACAGTGTTCCACCATCATTTTTAAGCTAAATTAGGCAAAATGGTGGATCTAGCCAGCAGCTGGACTTCATTTCCCAGCAGCTGTTGCCTGTGCTTTTGCTGGCTTGTTTCCATGGAGACCAGCCTGGAGTGGCATGGGCAGGTGCACAGCTAGGTGAGGACCTGCTCTAAGACTAGGGGCAGGATCTTGTGACAGTATGGGGCTGGGACCAGGGCCAGGGCCAGGGCAGAGCCATGATCAGCTGCCTACATGCCCCTACAATAAACACAATATCCTGGGGTCTCCCCAGTCCCACCTGCCCATCTTTCTCCTGTCCAGGGCCTCATCCCATTCACCTGGCCACATGACCTTCTGGGGCAGACAGGCTGAGGCACACAGGCCATGGAACTGGGTCCAGTGGTGGCAGCCAGAAGAAGCTGCCACTGCAGGGGCTGCTGTGAAATGGAGTTCATCATGGGCCCTATCTGGCCCACAAGCCAGACTTTGTCCACCCCTGCGTTAAGTAGAATTCCTTTGAGCACAAGGGACGTGAGGTCAGAGGGGGAATGAATGGTTGTTCTAAGATAAATATGCTCCTAATGGTCTATGAGTGTGTTTGTTCTTGATATAATTTTTCCGTGAGGGTTCATTCTGGTGCATAACTGCTGTTTAGTTTCACCCATGGAACTGACATAAGGACATTTGGTTCATTGATTAGATATATCACATTTTGAGAAAGATTTGTAAGAACCATGGATTCTGATGGTTTCATTATCGGGAGGGGGGGGGTGTTTTTGTAGCAGCAGTGGAGCTGTGATGATGGTTACACATGTTTTGCTAAGGTAAGACTGTAAGACAGTGTCCCACATGATGTCTCTTGGGCAGTGAAGAGTTTGCTTCTGATGATGAGTGGGGAAAGAATAGGCATCTAATATGACACCACAAATTATCTTCCATAAATTCGTACTTCTTCCTTATATTAAACTTACATCTGACGAAGTGTGGCATCAAGATATGAACTTCGAAATGATCCCTGAGATGAGACTTATAGAGTAAGGTTGGGTAACTCAGAAAGGCATTCACCCGGCCAGTTTACTGTGATCAGGTATAGCCAAAGCATGTTGTTCTCTGTCAGTCTTGTGCTGGTATAATGACCACTAAGGAGCATTCTTCCTGGTACTAGTTTATAATGGGAGGGCAGGGGCTACTGTATATATTATTCTGGAAATCGACACTCTCTTGATCATACCATGGGAGTGGAAGATAGCTATGAACCACCTTTGCTACTCTTCCGCCTTTCTCAGTCCTGTTTCCTGGACAGTTTAGTTGCTCACAAAAATAATCTTATATTCACATAAATTATAAATTAATTAAATGGGTAAATAGCATGCCACTGTCCTGAAGATTTTCAAATATGTGGGTGAAAATGAACAACATTTAGTAAATGAAAGGCCTGTTCTATTTTATACTTGTATGGAACTGAAATAGTATGGTGCACTTCTTAAAAATAAATTCAACACATGTTATTAGCTTAATTTACATCATGGTTGAGTTTATTTTAACCACTGCAAATGTTCAGGATTCATATGAGAGAAAAACAAAATAAAGCCCTGGATATATCTCACAGCCTACAAAACAAGACCTGCCAACATCCTGATATCTGCCATTTCTCAGTTTTAATTTAAAACACTGAATATCTCAACAATTACTGTAAAGTTGCTCATTGAACTACAGTACTAATTTTAGATACTGAACATGCAAGTTTTGGAATGTCACCAAGAGATTTTGGCCTTTATGTTTTCTGGGCTTCCTTAGGTGGTAACACTGTGCTAGATAACAACCAACTACAGTTTTGATATGATATGCTACCTTCAAGATGAAATGGAAATAATATGAAAACACTGTGGTCCCCAAGGTCTGTTAAGTCTTTGATTAGATGATCTCTATAGAATACAGAGGTAGTTGGCCCAGTTAATCTGAAGATAAGAGGCAGAGCAGAATATCACCTTACAGACTAACTATATCCATTGGCCACACTCCATATTTGCATTGTGGCAGCTAGATTGGATCCTGGGAAATGGTGGTATCTAAAAGAACCATAGCAGAAAAAAGCAGGGTGGCACATGTGGCAGCATTGTGCGCCACCAGAACCTGGAGCCTAGCCAGCCAGAGCCATGCTTTGACTACTGGCCAGACTCTGCGCACCTGGATCACCACCCCTGCTGCCCCTGGCAGCCCCCAGGACCAAAAGTAAGACTGCTGAGGCAAGCCCAGGTGCTGGCCACAGGCTCCCCTACTCCACCTGGGGCAACTCAACCAGTGTCAAAGTGCACATGCAGCGGCGTGCCTGGGGTCAACTAGCAGCTGTGCAAATATGTGCCACAGCTAGTTGTTCTCAGGGAAATGCATGCTCCTGCTGTGGGGATGTGCCCTAAGGTACCATTCTGCCCTGCTTTCTATATAAGATAGGTTCCTAGACTTCCCCATCTCATGTCTTCCCAAAACATATGTGAAAGATCAAGTTATAAGCTATTAGGGTTGATCATGTTCAATGATATAAAATAGAAGAATATTGTATTGCTCAACCCAAAATATCTAAAATCATGAAATTATGAGAAAGTTTTCACAGCAAGAGATTTAAAAAACAATGAACACTGAGTTCTATTTATGGGCCTGATGGTTCTGGAGTCTATAAGGTTTACATCTTCTATTTGTTCCCTGCAAGCATGAAGGTTAGAGACTATTTTTTTAATGACTGTTGATTTTCATGTAATAATATAACTTCAGGACTTCAAGATTTCAGAAATATACTGAAGATTAATAATAAAATCACAAAACTTGGAAACACTAGAAGAATAATTGCAGGCATTGCTGTAGAAAATCTTCTGAGTTGTGTTATATAGGTCAGTCTATATTATTGCAGTGATCTTTTCTGGCATTAAACACTATCAAACTTTTCTACTGTTAGGAAGAAGACAATAGTAAAATGCAAATTATTGGGTTGCTGAGATATGAAACTTTCCATAAAAGGTGTTATGTATACAACATCCTAGTAAAACGCACAATATGTGCCATGTTGATATTTATATTATAGTCACAAAGAGTTATAGGATGAATATAGATTATCTTTTGTTAGGAGGAAGAAGTCAAGTCCCAATGACCCCTCTGGGAATGAGCCTTGCTTGATAATGACAGGAAGGTAGGTACATGGCATGAAGAAATGAGATGCTGAATGATCTAACACCGCCTGTACATCACTCCAAGGACTGCTAAAATGAACTGCTCTCTCCTCTCCCTCCTGAAAATTAGGGCCTTGTTACATGATAACTTTAGGCAGCTTCTTAAACCCTGGATTGGCTGCATGTTAACACCTGTTAAGTGGTTAAAAGCACTCATTATTTGGCTGAAAGTTGTATCACTCCAGAGCAAGATTATCTCTAATCAGCCTAATTTTGCTCCTGTTCAGTTGCAGTGTGGCTACTATCCACAGCTATTCTGTCCGAGTTGAAGTTCTCCAGCATCCCAGGGTGCATTGACACCTCCCGAGTCAGGGCAAGTGGTGATGCCAGGCTTCAATGAGGACAGGCATAGTGCCTTACTCCCCAAGCACATCAGGCAGAGTGCTACAGCCCCAGAGCACCCTGTGGTACAAAGTGCCTTCTACCTCCACCTAGACAGACTCGTTGCTCACACCAGGCAGAGTGGCAGTGGAGGGAGAGGCAGTGCCTCTCGCCACTGATTGAACCACTTTGTTACACCCCCACCACCATTCAGACCAGTTCAATCTACCCAGCAGGAACAGCGAGATGGTCTGAGCAGCAGCAGGAGGCACTCCATCCCCCTCCCCACTGCCACTCAGATCAGCTCACTCTTCCTAGCAGAAGCAGTGAGCTGGTCCTGCTTCTAGCTCCTAGTCCTTGGTGATCAGGGGCTCACCAGGGCTCTAGTGAATGTGTGGGCAATCATTTCAGCTGGATGGCTACTTAATGAGTTTTGATGAGCTGTCCAGGGCCACAAGTGTATATCTTTTATCAAACTGCTAAGCCCTGCCCTTTGACATGTGGCCCACCCCCTGTTCACCATCTTCGGACAAGAAGTCCTGCCCCTAATCCCTGACCTTTGCCACTGGAAGTCCCTCCCCTGACTCTGGAAGTACTCCTTTTGGGCGAGGAGGGCTTGCCATCTTGGACCGGAAGTCCTGCCCTGTCACATTGTCCATGGCATAAGAAGGTCCACCCACCCAACACCAAACCTTGCCCTGCTCACTGCCATATTGTTCCCAGAATCTCCTACCCCCATTACATGGCCCTTGACATCAGAAGATCCACCCCTTAACTGGGAAACACTGCCCTCATGCATAGCCTGCCCCAGAAGTTTTGTGCTCTAGGGCATGAGGCATAGGCATGCCCTATCAGGTAGTGAGGGGTTGTGATCCCTCAAACAACCCACCCCATCACCCTCAACCAATCAGCGGGGGTTTCAGGAGCATCAGACCTCTCTGAGAATGGCACCAAACCAATTGAGTTGAGGGCTGCACATATACAATCTTTCAGAAGAAATCATTTTAACAAAGGATAGATAAAAAAACCCCAAATCATATATTAAAAATTAAACATTTATTATAACATATGGTAATTTTATTTCAAAAAATAATTTTGTCCTGATTTATGAGTAGTATATATAGAGGTGATTGCATAATGTGTGGGTGGTGGGAGGGAGGGTGTCTGTGGGGGAGTGTGCGTGGGGGAGTGTGTGGTGCATGGTTGGGGATGGGTGTGAGGGGGTGGGTGTGCTGATAGGTGGGGGATGTGTGTGTGTGTGGTAGAGTGTGTGCTGTATGGTTGGAGTGTGGGTGTGTGGGGGTGGGTGTGCATGTGTGTGGGGTGCCTGATAGCTAGGCCCTGGAAGATGACTGGGGTTGGGTGGGGGGAGAGAAGGGCAGGGGGTGCATGTATATGAGCTTTCCTGGGCGGAGCAGGTGCAGGTGAAGTCCCCCACCCTCTCCTCTCCAGCCCACAGCTGCTCCCGGGTGCTCAGTCTGTGCCACGCTCCCACCCACACCCACCCCATGGTCCAACCTGCACCTGCCCCAGCCCCAGCCCCAGCCCTGGCCCTGGCCAGCCCACACAGTATCCTGGTAGGGCTCTCTTCCACCCACCCAGCAACCCACAGGTGGCTGCTGATGGCACTAGGTGGGCAAAATGTGTGGAAGAAGGTCAGGAACCTCAGCTGGAGTCCCATGCAGTGGAGCAAGAGCCACCCAGTTGCAGCTTCCCCACAACCTAAGTTGTGCAATTACCCTCCCTACCTACTGCCCAAGCACTGCAGCAGAGGCAGGAGGAGGAGCTGATGGAGGTGCAGGGAGCCAGGCAGTTCCTCAGGTGTCTGCTGTAGCATCAGCAGGAGCAGGAGCAGCCCCACTGGAAAGTTGTGTTTTGTCATCAGAGCTGGGGACCTCCAGCAGGTGAGGGGAGGAACGCAGTGCCTGCTGCCCCAGGCAGAAGTGGGTGAGACTTGGCTCCATGCAAAGTGCAGCAGGGGCAGCCACAATCTGGATACAATTAATTGGTGGTTGCCTGAGCACAGGCTAGATCCAATCAGCTGGCAGGCTGGATCTGGCTCACTAGCCATATTTTGCCCACCTGTGCTCTAGTAGCAAGTAGCAATTGTGCAGGTAAAGGACAGGTAGAGTTGGTCTTATACCTTAAGGTGTGACTGTTCCACTAACCCAAACAATGCTAAGCTGATCAACATTTGTGAGGCTTTCAGCCTAAGGTGTAACAAGGCCCTTAGACAGAGTAGCAGCCTTAGAGCAGTCATGAGCCTGCATCTCTATCAGCTCTTTTGGGGGTGCTTATTGGCATGCATTCAAAGAAAAACAAAGACAGGCTATGTTGCTTCATTTCCAAGAGTTGCTGCTTGCAGAATGGGAGCAAGTAGGTGGGATGGGCTGTCCTAAATGTGACCTCTGGATGGTATTGCCAAATTCTTTGGTCTGTTGGTTTTCCATAGCTGGGTTTTAAAGACAAGAATAAAAGACAAAGTATAAGACGGACTACTAGAGCAAAGATTTTGGGTAAAATAGTTATTGGACACAGCAATTTCTTAACTGAGGTTCTGCAGGTGAAAGTCTCATTATACTTGAAGACTGTAGTTGCTATCTGAAAGATATGCAAGATTTGTGTACATCTTCTGAACAAAATAGAGTTTGTGCTGGTCATTCACAAAGGGATTGACACACTTTTACATTGCAGATTCATACTTCTACTTGGCAATTTACTACAGCAAGTCTAGAAAATTGTTAGCATTGTGGTAAGAAAGCGTTCTGGGTTAGCTTATTTCTATAGCCTATCATTTAGAAAATAAGATTATATTTCATAATACCTGCTTCACTCTTAAAATATGGGAACCTATAGAACCTTAAAAATTCAACACCATTGATCACAAATTAACTTTGTACATGAACTCCTTCAAACCAATTCCCATTATCTACATTTTGGATATGTAGCTCAAACCTTTTCAAGTAACTCACCAAACCCATACAGCTTGAACATTCAGAAAAGTGGCACTCAGATACATTTTCTTACCCCCAGTTTGAAACTGTGTAGATTCAAAGGTTAGTCTGTGTTTACCTTCAATAAATTTAAAATTTCTTCTGAATGTAGATTCAAAATTTAGAAGTCATGATTGTACATCAGTTCCTCTATAGTCAAGGATTATCAGGAAAGCCAGCCTGAAAGCTGCCATTAAACTGGCAGACCTGAGGAAAGGCAATTGATGTCCAGAAGGGTGTCCAACAGCTGTCTCAGTTAGGCTGCAACAACACTCTGACCCTACAATAAACTGGTGTCATTCATGAGACTATAATTTGTGATTGCAAGTCCTCCATAAGACTCATTGTTTTAGCAAGAAAAGTGGCTTTTGTTTGAGGTCGAAACTTAGCAAATATTATTTTTGTTTCATTTTTCTAAAAGGTATCCTTCTGAGATTTGAATAAAAAGAGTCATGAGACTAAATCTCCAGTGAATGTTCTGCTAAAATTCCCTGGCAAAATCCACAACAGTGAAAGTATGGAATTAACATTTCATTTTAGTACCTATTATTTGTGCTAAAAAAATATACTAAAACAATCACACAATAATGCATGTTATTAAGGCCAAGTTGTTCCAGTCATACAATCACAGAAAAGTAGGGCAAGAACGGATGTCAGGAAATAATTCAATCGGAAACTCTGCTCATCCCCATTTAAACCGTCCCATGTAAGTTTTTGTCTGACATTTCTTAAAACCTGGAGCAGCAACGTGCAGTGGGAGCTAACTTAGCAAGTGCTGCACAAAACCTGAAAAGTTTGCCCCAGAGATCTTGTAATCTAAATAGGCATATTCAAACCCAGCTTCTACATTTTGCAAATGCAAATTTTAATCCCCCATTATATCCCATGGCATAAAGAACATGAGGGGTGCATAGTTCTAAACTAGGAAATCCATGTGCTGGTTCTAATGTCCCATATTCTAAGTTCTTTGATGCAAATACAACCTTCATTTCTTTATGAAACACATGGAAAAATGTTTGGGATTGTAACATAACAATAATAAGCAAGGAAAAACAAAGAATGTCATGCTAAAATGCTATGTGTAAAATCTTAACTATTTGATGCAGGGCAAAACTATAAATATTAATTAACCAAGCTAAAAGAATAAAATCCTCATGCAAGTATTCATCTTACAGAGCACCATTAATTGTGTACATAAAATCATTTATAGAAATGATTAACTAATTAAAACTCAGATGACTTCAGTAATGGGTTAGTGCACACTGTGGCTTTAAAAAAATAACAAGACAAACTGTTTCATAACTGCTATGTCATATCACTAATTAACCATGAAAAGGAGCAATGTGAAAAACTTGATATTATTTACATGAGTGGTGAGTGTTTTTTTTAGTTTGGAAAAAACATTTTTTTTTAGGCATCGCTTTTATTTTATCTGTCCTTGTACAGCTCACCATTAAAATGGTTCCAATCTATTGACCTAGAAAAAGAAGACAACAGTGAGATTCCAGCCATTTCATATTCCCTTGGTAATAGAATCCACTCTTCTGTACTGTGTGGTGAGAAATTTCAGAGGTGTTGATCCTGTCAGAGATAAGAATGTGCCTAAATCAGAATCTATAATTGCAGTCAAGTGTATAAGAGATGACAGATCTCTGTTCTTAATGAAAACCCTGTGGAAATAGGAAGCTGGAACACAGTGTCTGTCTACCATCATTCCCCAAAGATTCCCTATCCAAATGCTTACTGGCAGGGGCCGGTGAACAAGTGCACTAGCCATCTTAGGGTTGTAAAGTCATGATGCTCCGGCTAGACTGACAGCATCAAACCTGGGACAGCCCTGGTCCATGCTCCAGAGCTTAACGTGGGGCACATACAGGCATGTCGCATCTTAAGCAGGGGTTAGGTTCTGAGGTCAGCACGTAAGGTGAAAATCGCATATAGTCAAATCGCCAGTGATTTGACTAGCGGTGACTGCCTCTGCCTCCAAAACCTCCCTCCGCTGCTGCAGAGCCGTGCTTGGAGCTGTGTGGCCGGCGGCAGCAGCACAGCGCCGGGTGGTGGTGGGAATGGCTGCATGCCGCCTGGTCACCACCACGCTGCCAAAACCTCCTGCCGCCACTGCAAACTCAAGCCCCGCCCCCCCTCCCCGCATATAGTTGAATTCGCGCAAGTTAAATGCGCGTATCATGCAACTGTACTGTATCACCTATTCAATTTAAAGCACCGCACAAACCAACCAGAAAGATGTTCCACATTATTATTAGGGCTGTGTGAAGCTTCAGTCCCTGATTTGATTCGGCAGAGATTCGGCCCAATTTGGTGACCAACTCTCTGAATCTGAATTGAATCAGAGGAGCTTTTAATCTCTCTGAATCGAATGGGAGCCCACCGAATTGATTCAGAGAGATTTGGCAATTTGGACATAGACACAGCTTTAAGTGTTTTGTTTACATACCTCTAGGTAGCAGGCAGCTTGTGAATGCTGTGATGCTGTGGTGGATGGAGCGTCCCACAGCAGCACAGGGGGCTCCCTAGCATGCTCTGCAGTAGAACCAGAAGTGGACCAGAAGCACTTCCAGTCCACGTCAGGGTCTGCCGGGGAGCACACTGGGGGGGCCCCCTGTGTCCCCCAGCTAAGTGACTGGTGCCTTCTGGGTCTCAGGGGTCACTTGGGGTTTCCCCGTGGCCTATCACAGGGCCGAGGAAGTGTGAGTGAGGCCCCCAGCATGCTCCCTGGTGGACCGAGAAGTGGACCAGAAGTATTTCTGGTATGCTTCTGGGTTCACCACCAAGCATGTAGATGGCCCCCAACACGCTCCTGTGGGATGCTCCATCTGCCCCAGCATCACAGTGTTCACAAGCCATGCTGGTGCCTCAAGGTATATAGAAAAAACATTTAAAGCTGCATCTGTGTCCAAACTGCTGATTCTCTGAATCAGCATCAAATCTTCAGATTTGGTTTCAGCAAAATCAAATCAGGGACAGTGATCTGAATCAACGAATCAAATCACTGCCCCTGTTTCAGGATGAATCTCTATTCGACTAGAATAGAGTCTGCTTTGCACACCCTTAATTATTATATGCTTTGCCATTTTATTGTGCCATAAATTGGCTGAACATGTGGCATTTTGCAATTTATGGCATGGTTAACATCTCAATCATGCCATAAATGTCTGCCCAGGGTCTAAGGTGGGATATTGGTACAAAGCTGACAATATTGTCAAGACTCAGAATAAGATCTTTAGGGCAGGTCTCCTTGCTTCTATGCTGTACCTAGGAATGCCATCATGAAACAAATTCTGCCCACACACTCCCAACACCCAGAGATGAAGCAATGTAGCTGCCTTTGAGAAGAGCTGAGTCTTTTAGGCTTTGCATATTGGACATTCTAATAGACAGAGCCATAGCCATGTATTTTGATGCCCAGTGCAGATCATGTACAGAGTGCCCCCCCATGTGTTAAAATGTAACAAAATTTAGTATGTATTATTGCTTATTTCTGGGGAGAGGCAGGTTGAAAGAAGACACTTGTATGATATAATTTGAGAGTACTTTAAGTACATACAGATATGTGTGTAACACAAAAACCCTGACATGTAGGGGTGTGGGTGGCTGAGTATGTATATGAGCTGAGTGTACATGTCCATGTCTATGAGTGGGTGGCTATTGGAATATCTAAAGTTGCTGAAGGGGAATGTGCATCTCTGCTGCAACACACGTATCTGAAGTGGGAGCAGTGTGTACATTACAGTGTTTTTGTGCACACATGGGACCAAATGTCTTGACCAAAGTGGAAGGTTGGTTTAGTTGCTTAGAGTACTTACCTGATACTAGTTCAATCCCATCTGTACATCAGGGAGCACAAGCACTGCCATTTCTCTGAGGGGTGTGGGAGAACATGTGGTTTCCAGTCAGAGAAGTATGGTAATAGTAGGAGTGGCCAACCACCTGCTTTTGACAGATTTTGGCTCAGGGAGTCCTGGGTTTTAACCAGGAACCTGCTGGGAAGCTGGATGCTGTGGATGTGTACTGAGCTTCTCTTCTTTATGTGTAAAGGTTATGGGTAATGACTGGAGCCACATCTGATTTGGCATGCCCCATCTGGGGTGCCTGGTGCATCACTGGCACTGCCCTTGCTATGGTGCTGCTATTCTGGTATATGCTCTCAGGCAGCAATGCTGAGCATTGTCAGAATTCAGTCCACATAAAGTGGAACAAAGGGAGAAAGTGTGCTCACAGCAGTGCTCCAGGGCACAGCACAGAGATGGTATAGTAGTCATGACCTTAGGCTCGCAGGGAGCTTTTATTACGGAAAGGTAGGTGTCTAGAGACTTCAGGTAGCTCCAGGGTGATAGAAAAGCTAGGCAGGGTTTGAAGATTTGAATTTTGGTCTTCAGGTACTTAAAATGGCAGTTAGGCACCTAAATTCTGACAAGTCCCTTTGTGGATCTGTTGGCATTGAGGAGACTCATGCCTATATCGAAAAGTGCATCAGTAGTTACACAAACTAGAATTTTAATGTTGTCTGCCCTTAGAAATGGTGTCACATACAGAATTCATACCCCTTTTTTTCTTGGAACTGCATTTTCCAAGAAAAACTTTTAACCATCATTAAACTACCTGAAAAAAAGCCTGTCTTCATTTTTTTTGGAAACTCTTCAGACAGAAAGGACTTATCAAAGCATAAAAGGCAACCATTATTGGGCTTTTTATTTTTAATGAGTAAATTACTTCACTGTTTATCTCCTTTTCAACGTTAGTACATATTTTTTATTGATAGTGTCTGAATTACTGTATTAATGCTCAGCTGTGCTTTTATCAGAAAGCATACCATGCAGGTTTCCCATAATTCTAAGATTTAATTAATTATCTACAATTATTCCATAAAATTGGGAGTTGGAAAAATAAGCAATAAAAATACTATTTACTGGTTACAATAAAACCAAGCAAGAAATACAGTAATGCATTATGCTTTTGATGAATCTGGCCCATAGAATAGTTATAACTCATTTCACAGTCATTTATTGTTACTAAATGATATATAGATTCTAAGAAAAGAAACAGTAAATGAATCTAAAAGAATCAATGTCAGGCTTTATTTCACCTAATAGTGAAATGAGTTAAGTAGTCATTCAATCTTGCCAGTGGTAATGAGTAATCTAGAAACAATTTTTTTTTTAAACCTTATTTTCAACAAGCAATGTACTGTTGCCAGGAAACCTGGGATGCACGGCAGGAAAATAATTCCTGAGTCATCAAAGGGCTGTGTTACATGTTAATTCTGGGTGGCTCCTGGAGCTCTTAACAACTTTACAGCTCAAAGTGACACCACCCAAGGGTAGAGCTCTGTGAAACAGGCCCTATTCGATTGGGATTTGGATTCTGCCTGAATCAGGGACAGTGATTCGATCCATTGATTTGGATCACTGTCCCTGATTCAATTTGGTCAAAACTGAATCTGACAATTCGATGCGGATTCAGCAAATCAGTGATTCAGACATAGACACAGCTTTAAAAGTTTTTTCTACATACCTTGAGGTAGCAGCATGGCTCATGATCGCTGCAGTGCTGGGGCAGATGGAGCGCCCCACAGGAGCATGGGGGGCTCTCAGCAGCAAACCTGGAAGTGGACCGGAAGTACTTCTGGTCCACTTCCTGTTCTGCCAGGGAGTGTGCTGCCCCCCCGCCCCCACCCAACCGGACCTCCTTCCAGCTTGGCGATCGGCCACAGAGGGACCCCAAGTGCCCCCCACCCAGACCCAGGAGGCACCAGTTGCTGAGCCGGGGGGGGGTGCCCCCCCCCCGCGTGCTCCCCAGTTGACCAGGAAGTAGACTGGAAGTGCTTCTGGCCCACTTCTGGGTCTGCTGATAAGCACACTGGGGAGCCCCTGTGCTTCTGTAGGATATTGCATCTGCCCCAGCAATGCAGGGTTCAGAGCCCTGCTACCTAGAGGTATGTAGAAAAATCATTTAAAGCTGTATCTACATCAGAATCACTGAATCTCTTCGAATCTCTCTGAATTGATTCAGAAGTTTCCAAATTGATTCTGAGAGATTAAAGGGTCCTCTGATTCAATTTGGATTCAGAGATTTGGTCACTGAATCAAGCCAAATCTCTGCCAAATTGAATCAGGGACCAAAGTTTTGCACAGCCCTACTCCAGGGCAGGATTACCTCTGATCCATGCTACCCAGTGTGGGACTCAGGTGTAGCTGCTGTAGCTGCCAAGTACAGCCTGTTGCTACCACAGATAGCCACCTCATAGAATCCCATTAATTAATTCACTCCATGCCATCCTAAAGCTTGATAGGTTTGTTTGTCTTGACTACTCCTAGTGGAGGATTTTTCTAGAACCTGACTTTTAATGGTAGAGAACTTTCTTTTAATTTCCAGGCTAATTTTTTTTTTCATTTATTGTCCTTGCGGCAGCATTTTTCTTTAGCTTAAATACATTCTGTCTCTCAGATATGTATGTATCTATGTGTATTTGTATACAATGTATGTGTGTGTGTGTATGTAATATAATGTCTAAGTTTGCACATGTATTTCCAAAGGAACATTGCAAGTTTATTTGCACTTGTCCAAATGCTTTTCTTCTATCAACAACCACCAAGTCTTGCTTTTTACAACACATAAATAGTTAAGGTATTAAGGACCTGATCCAACACCCCTTGAAGTAATAGGATTATTTCCCAACATAGTGAGAATAGAATAAGACCCTAAGGGCATAATCCTCCCCTAAGTTTCTATAATGAGAAAATTAGAAATTTAACAGTAATGTCTTTATAATGTCCTCATAGGTTTAAATAGAAGAAGGTTGTTGAAGGGGCACACTTTTCCTGTTTTGTCTATACAAATAAGTTGTATAATGAAGGGCAGGCTAAGCTAATATAAATTAGGTTTAAACTGATGGAGAGTGCCCTCATGCAAAACTGTACCAGGTCAGCTAACAGTTTGATTTCCTAGCTTCAGTTAGACTGGTGCAATTTAAACAAGGTGTAGTGAATGGTCTTTTGCTTGTAAACTCCTTCTACTGTGATTCATCACAGTGAATCGTTTGGTGACTTTCAGGACATATTCCATGAGAAAACTGTTTCCCACAACTTTTCTGGTGTTGGGGTGTGTGGGCAAGAAGTGATTAGGCTGATGCTTAGAATGTTTACCTTTTAGAGCTATGGCTGATGGGAGTTTTGCATATATGTGGGTATTTCTTTCATTATTTGTCACTAGCCCACAGTGTTTATCATAGAACTAGGTAATGTCTTTATAATATCTGGATCCAAATTCCAGGTCGCCTTTTACAACAAAGAGCCTGAAACTGTTTCCCACTTCCCTGTAAAGTCTCTAACCATCAGACAACTTGCTATACAACGTCAATCCATCCCTTCAGTGGAAGCTGGTACATTTGGCAGTTAAGATGGATGGAAACATGTAGGGCTAGAGATGTGTAGCAAGCCAGAAGGAGTATATTCCAGTAAGATGGACAATGGCCCGGAAGAGAGGAGACCTTGGGCTTTGATCCTGCCGCTGCCACAAGTTTCTGCAGTTTGCATTTAGTAGCAACTGGATAAAATGGATGAGCAGCAGCATGATAGCTTCTACTTCCCCTTCTCATCCGCCTCCTGCTTAAAATAAGTCATGGTTTTCTGCACCTTGCTGGGGGAGTACGATTGCTGCAGAAGGAAACAGCTAAAGCAGATTTTTTTTGACAATTCTCAGGACAATATGAGTTGTGTAGGAGGGAGTAGGATCAAAAATCTATACAAATAGCTCGATTATCACTTCTGTGACTACTTACTATCTAAAGGGCAGGTGAATTTGGGCCTGTGTCCTCTTCTGGTCACCTTGTCTCAAAAAGGACACAGTAGAACTACAAAAGTTAGACAGAAGAGCAGCAAAGATAAGAAGTATGGAACAGTTTCTACATGAGAAAAGGTTGAAAGGGGTAGTACGCTTCAGCTTGTTAAAGAGACAGCTGGGGAGAATTTTAATAGAGATCTATAAAATTATGACTGGTGTGGAAATAATGGAATAGGGAACTACTACTGTTTACAGGCAGAATTCTGTTGCCCTTTGTCCATCTGCCCTGCCCTTCATTAGGCAGAGATTGCCATTCTATTTCCCTTGCAAAATGGGTACATAAATACGCACACATAGACTGAGCCTGTTGATTGGCTGAGTTGATATGTGATTACATACATGTGCCCATTTTTATGCGTACTTGTGTCCAAGTCGACAAAAATATAGCCGATAAGAAACCTATGACTTAAGGTGCTGGACACCAGAGGAAAAGGAGCTTCTCAGGTTTTAATCCTAGTAGCTGAGTGGTTAGAAGACTAGCTCAGGAAACAGAAGATATAGGTGCTAGATTGACCTTATCCAGAAGAGGGTTTAAACCTACATCTTTCCCAGCATTTATCACTAACACTTGACAAATTAGATATAATCCAGGTTTCCCTCCATTGCTCCTTTTGAAGCTTAAACACTGCTTCTCGCATAAAATAGATGGAGAGTAGCAGGTGAGTTTTCACCCCTATTAAGAAGCAAGGGTCCTGATTAGAAGCCAAACTGTATTCCCTTCTAGATCACTGAACCGCATTTTCTCCAGCTCTTTCTTTTTGCTTCTAACCCCATATAGCTCCCTCTCTTGACTGACCAGGATTTTAGCTTCAAAAGGCACCTAGACACCATACTAGACAGTGCCTACAATGTAGCATAGCAGTTAGACAATTATACAAGGAAACTAAAATGGTATAGGTTCAAGCCCCCTCTGCATGAGGTGGGCTTACTGTATGGATCTTCTGCTTCTGGAGAGAGTGTGTTAATGACTAGACTATTGGGACGAAAGGTGGGTGAACCAGCCTCCACTGCCATCTTACAGCTGTAGGGTTTTGCCTGGCTATAGTTCTGTGATGCTTCCCAGGGTATAAGTATATGCAGCTGCCTGCCTGACTGGTCAGAGCACAGCTTACTGTGCATGCTCAGTAGCCATGTGAATGTTTATGCATCCACAATACATCTGGAAGAGGATCATCAACTGTGCAAATGTGCTAAAATTAGCATGTACATGGCTGGATAATTTCTATGTGGGTCCATAATAGGTTTCTGGCCTTACTTTACCATTCAGTACATCCCAGTCAGAATGTAAAGGAAGTGGTATCACCAAATAAAAAAGGGCATGCCATTCAGGATGAGTGTGTGGTTATTTGAGTATGCTTCCTGTACACAGGAGATATCTAAGCTAGGGTTACCATACATCCAGGTTTTCCCAGACATGTCCTCTATTTTGGTCCTCTGTCTTCCATCAAGGCAGGTTTCTGAAATGCAAGCACATTTTCTGGATTTTGCTCTGCCCCTGCTTTTTCCTGGCACTACTGGCTTGGCTGCTTGGGGCAGGGGCAGTAGGGGAAGGTGATTGGAGAGAGAGAGAGTGAGTGAGTGAGAGAGAGAGGGAGAGGGAGAGCTGCATAGCCAGCAGGGCAGGGGGCTGCAGGTCAGAAGTGAGGGGTATCAGCAGGGACAGGGGGGCTGCGGGTTGGGATTGAGAGGCACCAGCATGGTCTGTGGGACAGGGTTCAGTGGGTCAGGAGTGAGAGGCAGCAGCAGGGCTGGGGGGGGGAGCGGGGGGGAAGGTGCTGTGGTTTACGAATGAGGGGCAGAGGCTGGGAACAGGCATATCACTGTCCTCGCACAAGCATATACTCCTTCTTTCTCTCTTCCTGCTTCCCCACAGATGTCCTCTTCATTGAAATTGGAAATATAGTAACCCTATCTAAACTGCTTCTTGTCAGCAGCACCAGGTACATGATGAGAGCTGTCCCTGTACCCTCATCCAGGAACAGATGTTCTGTTGTGCGCCGAGTTTATGCTTCAGTCATGATTCAAAGGTTCTCTATTTGTTCATGCTAGTTCAATAAGCAGATGAGATGGTCATGTAACAATATCTTAACATATTTTGCCTTACATATACACTTTTATTTCCTCCACCTCAATTGCCTCAGAGATCCTAAATACTTCTACTGGTAATCAATACTTCTGAGCCTAAATCCAGCTCTTTCAGTTGGTTTCCCAGATGGTAGATAGGTTTTTCTAACCCTAGATGTTTGTGTAATATGTTGACATTTCAATGAACATGTTAGACTTTTGTAGCAAGTCAGGAGCAGAGACTAGGAGCTAAAATGAGGTCATACCAACTTCTGCTCTGATGCAACAACTGACAATTTGAAATTGTCACTTCTAAAAGTCAATATACTTTGGCATCTCACATGTTCCTCCACCTGAAACCAAATGCAATACAAAAAACTCATCCAAATGTATTAGGTCTTCAAACCGTTTGTGTTGCCTTCAATCTTCAGTGTAACACATACAGACATTCAAAAAGCCCAAGGTGGAATCAATCTAAGTTACACAGTTTTCTGTAAACTGTGCAGTTCAGATCGGTAGTGAACAGAACACACATTTACCCTTTGCTGGTGGGAAAAAAATCTTAGACTCGGTTCCACCATTTTTAAACCAGTCTATGTGGGCTAAACTTCTGTTCTGTTACAGGTATAGCCAGGTTTCTGATCACGTATACCAGTAAAAGTGTAATGTCTGTACCTGGCCTCAGTGCTCTGTTTTGCTGCTGAGCTACTATGCACCATGTTCTAGGCAAGGGAAGCTGACCTAGTTAATACAATACATCTATTGAACTGTACTGAAGTTGAAATTACCAAAATACTTTCCTGTACAAGAAGCATCAAAACTGTATGCACAAAAACTAGCATAAAAGCTGCTACTTTTCACAAATGTTTTTTATGACACCAAAATGTATAAAATGATTTACAAAATGATTGTGATGTCCAGTTAAAAGGGGATATTACTCAAGTCAAATGTATCACATTAAGTCTCTCCCATGCTGTCATTTTTCTTTGAATGTTCTTCATATCCTTTCTGTGTCTCTTAATCTCAATACCAATTCATTGTAGTTGATCCATAAATACACTGCCAGCTCTAACTCTCTGGTTTAATGTAATTCAGTCTATGCTGTTATAACAACAAAATGGCCACATGTGCTTGTCAATATTAATCATGGCAGTACTTAACATGCTATTATGTCTTCCAATGTATTTAATGTTAGACAGAGAGAGACTGTATTTGGTGTTAGTGAACAGAACAGAAAATTCTCTTCCTTCGAAATTGCATTTTTCACCACTTAGCAAATGTGGACTTCCATGTTTCCCACCCTTAAATTAGGGTAATCACAGTAATTTAGAACCACATGTTCTCATGATAAGCGCTTTTGATCTTCTCCCTGAACAGCTGGTAAGAAATCAGGGAATATGGGCATGGTAGTAAAACATAGTGTTCCATCTCTTTGTGTCCTCAGTCATTAAATCAAAACTTCTCATAAACCTTGTCTAATACTTATTAGGTATTGATTTAACTGTTATGTAGGAAAAAATATCATATAAATCTAATTATCTATGTGGGGGATATGCTTATCATTTCTAAATTCAGGTCACCAGCCATAATATTTTGTTCCCATCTACATTACTAGAAAACATCTATGCATTAGTAATGGCAAAATGTCATATTTTATGGCTTATGAAGGATTAATTGAAAACCAGGTTGGAAACATGCAAATTATATATCAGATATGAAAATGCATGTTTGTGATTATGGATGTTCCAGTTTTGTTTTGGGTTTTTTTTAAGAAACGTTCTAATAAAGGGATGCAGATCACATAACTGTTAATGATTTACAGATCCTTTTTAACTCATCTCATCATCTCATGGCTTGTGTTTGTCATTAGGTCGCTGACTGCGGAATAGTAGGCTATGTGAAATAAATCAATGATATGAGTTCTTTTCCTGTAGAATAGGTGTCCAAATCATAAAAATAACAATCATGATTGGACTTGATTAGTATTCTTGACTGCAATCTCATTAAACAGAGCTGTGATTAGATGGGCTTGAAGAGCTAGGAAATGGTCCCTCTAAGTCACAGTAAATGCACATTTAAGGAATCATATATAAAAATGTCTTGCCACAGATCAGCCCATGTATAGTTCATTTCAGTCTCTACAGACTTCAGTCTAGGACTCTTGTTGGATGGCACATGTAAAGGGGATGTCAAGGAGGCAGTGTATCCTGTAGGGATGTACATATGTCTAAATTCTCTGAAAACTTTGTATGGTTTTGTTCCCGGAACTTATCATGCATACATTTAAATCTTTAAGCTGCTTGACAGATGTGTCTATCACTCTTTATCTGCACTCTTTATAGGTCATTCAGTGATAAACAAATAAAAGGTGATGCTGTTCAATACTGCATCCATTTTTCTGTTTCCTGCTTTCTTCTGCCTCTTCATCTTCATTATATATGGGAAGGTTGAATGGCAAGAATTCAAAGAAGTTTCATTTCTGTATAAGAATGAAATACAGCAATTAGTGCTCATTCAGAAATGCATAAATAGAGAGGTGTTCTTTTTTTTTCTTTTGCAGGGCTTAAGAGGCTAAATTCATCCTTGCTGTAGTGACGGTACACTAGGGATGAATATGTCACATGATGCCTGTTATGAAAATAACAGTAAAGAATTCCATTGGCATGAATCTGACTTAAATTAGTAAACAAACAAAAAATACTCAATCCGAGAATAATAGAAATAGGCTTTCCTTGAGATTGTCACTGAAGTGTAATTGAAAGCTTGACAACATTAATTACCCTCCAAAGTTGTGACAAGGATGAGACCAGAAATCCAAATAGTTTAATCCTCAGATTCGTTCTGCTGTTTGAATTTTATTTCCTTGTAAAAGTGGGCATCCATTAAGTGACTATAAAATGTGCTTCTTTCAAGTTACAGCTACACTGCAGACTGCATTCCACAGTGGAGATATGTGAGCCAGTTGTTAAGGACTTACTTGGGGTATGAGTGGAGTGGGGTGGGGGGAAGAAAATTCTAGCCACATCAGTACAGACCTCTGCATAACTAAACATTTTCTTGGCTTTTTTGAAGGGTAAATTAACCCAAAATTAGCTCCTAAGCAGATATGTCTTATAATTTTTAGCAGGACCTCATCAGAACTGTGGTGTTAGCCTATGTTACAAATGTAGTTCTTACAGTATATCTACACTCCAGGCTATATGGCAGAGATACCTCGTCTATTTTTAAACACGCTAAGTAGGATAAAAGAAGTGATCTACCTATTCCTATCAATACACCTACAGTTCTGTAAATTATCAACATACAATATCTTAGTGGTAGATATCTGAAAGTCTCCAAAGATAAAATTTGTAGTCACACCTAACATTTTCAAAAGAGACTTAGGATCCTGTATTGAGCTTCAAGGGCCAATGACAATACTCCCCCATGACTGATCCAGGATCTGACCATTGTGCACTTGAGGATGGTTGTTTTACTTTGGATAAGACTGTTAAATATTAATTACATCACAGATTGACCATGACTCTCACACTCTGTCCTAAATGGCAGATGATAGTCATTGTTAAGCCAAAGAAATGTAACACATACACTCCTAGGTCAATTCAGGCAAAGCTACTCCAAAGCAAAACAAAAAGAAATTATATATGTTGGCTTATTCATGACTGGAAAGACAAATTCACTAAATTTGGGGAAGCGGGAGTAGGCAGGGGCATGGGAAGAACAAACTTCAACATGTTTTTCAGAGAGGGAGCCATGGGTGATAACTTGGGAGAGCTGCTTATTCAGGAGCCACAGTCTCATTATCACTGCTTTAGAAACTAATAGTTAGTCCTGGAAGAGAAAATCCTGGAAGAGACAGTTGATGTCTCTTTTTCAATTGAATAGGTATTATATATTAATTATTTTTTTGAGAAACAACATTTTCTAAAGTGCCTGCTCAGGGTAGGTACTCTAGTCTTATTTGCACTTTTGAAAAATGTTCGGTTTTTTTGGAAGGGGTGTTAATTTTACCTTAAAAGCTTTACATGTATTAATGATCTTTTTCCATTAAAATGTGCCACAAAGGTAGGAAAATATATCCAGATGTGGGCCCTAAAGCTGAAAATATTAAGATGAGTAACATCTCCTCCAGTGGTGATCAAACTTTTGACCTCATGGAACAGCTGAGTGAAGTGGGGCCAGTCTATGGGCTTGATCAGGTATGAGGATTAGGTCCCACACATGCTTGGACAGCCCCACATTCTGAGATTGGGCCTGGCATCAACCCCACATGCTGGGATCAGGCCCTGTGCCAGCCTCATGTGCTGGGATCAGGCGCTGGCACGTGCCCCCAGCAGCTTGGGGGGAGGGAGGGGCACAGCAGTGGCAGGAGCATGGTGGCAGTAAGCTGGGAGCTCACGCAGACACCACCAGTACTGTCAGCAGCGGAGTTGGGGGAGGGTGGCAAGCGCCAACCAGGGGTCATCATCTACCCGCAGAGGCTGCCGGCATTTTCACTGGCAGGGGTGGTGAGTGGTGACTGTCCACAGACACTACTGACAGTGTTGGCAGTGCCTTTTCATAGGGGGTAGCTATGAAAAGGCGTGCACCACCACGCTCAGGGGGTGCACGTGCACCTGTGTGCACCCCCAACACATCACCAATGGGCCCTGGTGCTCTGAACAACTCTGCCCATCCTGTGCACCAGGATCAGGCCCTTTTCTGTAGGATTGGATCCTAAACTGCCTCAAGCAAGCAATCTAAAACACAAGGCCATGCTATCTGATCCACAGGGCTCCCCATGGATCCAAAAATTTGGCAGCAGGGGCGGATCAACTGCTCCCCCACAGCCACATTTTCAGACCTATGGCAAGCCACGTGGGCTGGATGACATGGCTCTGGGCTGGATCTGGTCTGTGGGCTGATGACTGTGAAAAATGTTCTCTCCCCTGGTACCTTAGGCCAAAGAAACTAATAAGCCTTTGAGTTTGGGGACAATGAAATAGAGTGTAATAACTAAGCCATATGTCCTGAAATTCTGTTTATAGTGTCTACCTGTGCAGAAGATGTGATCTCAGTTAAGCATGTGATATAACAGCATACATGTTGACTCCACTGTAATCTGTTAAATTACTATCCATTACTATCATATCAGTGTTATCAGTAGCCGTGATCATCCATATAGTCCAGAAATGTATGAGGGGAAAAGATGTTTTTGTTTTGTAATAAGTCATTTGGACTGTATAATTAGGTGAAAAGTTGATGTTGGATGCTTTCAGGAGCAAAGCAGGTGAACTCAGGTGAACTGAGTAAGGCTGTGCAAAATTTCACTGGCAGTTTTGTTTTGATGTTGTTTCGACTCATTTCAAGCTCAAAACAGCAAAATTGAAACAAAACAGAGAGTTTCATAACAGCTTTGAAATGAAACAAGGCCAGTTGAAACATTTCCAAATTTTCAAAATGTTTCAAGTTTTAAAGTTCAAGCTGGGCTTGCCTGCAGGGAAATTGAAACTAAAGTAAGGAGAGCGAGGGAGAAGAGGCAGGGGGTGGTGGAAGGAGTACTCTCATTATTGACTGTTTAGCTGTCCAGTGAATGTCATCCTTTCCTGAGGTCCCTTCCTATCCCAGTACTCTGCGGTAGGGATGGAAAAACTGCATAGAAGGTAGCATTGTTTGAACTGCCCTGCTGTCTGCCTTGGTGTTAGTTGGGTGAGGGCACACCTTAACACACACACAGTGTCACCCATGTCACGAGTTTTGCTTGTCCGCAGCTTGAAGTGCAGTTTGCCCCGAACACCTGCACCTATCTTTTTTAAACTTGGCAGGATTTGTAGCCTCAGCAGGGACTAGCAGGCCTGCAGTTTTGACCCCACTGTGGCTTAACACATACACGTGACATGAGTTGTTTGCTTTCAAGATTTTGAAGTACAGTTTCCCTGAAATTCCTGAACCTATCTCCCTGAAGTTTGGCAGGATTCATGCCCTCAGAAGGGGCTACTATTTCTGCAGGTTTCATCTAAATCAGGCCAGAAACGACAAAGTTATAGGCTGTTTTGAGCTTCCCCATTATAGCCTATGGGTGAAACGTCAAAACAGCGTCGAAACAGCAAAACTGTTTCAACAAAAAGAAACAGAACAGCGGTTTTGAATCAAAATGAAATTCAAAATGAAATGCTGTTCTGTTGAAATATCAAAATGCAAGTTGA
This sequence comes from Alligator sinensis, assembly GCF_000455745.1. Taxonomy (NCBI): domain Eukaryota; kingdom Metazoa; phylum Chordata; order Crocodylia; family Alligatoridae; genus Alligator; species Alligator sinensis. The sequence goes on from NW_005841908.1 coordinate 1,070,523, forward strand.
AATGGAACAGTGCTGTTTTGCACAGCCCTAGAACTGAGGTGACCTGAAGAAGCACACCTGGTGGCCTTCTATGCCCAGGTCACCAAGTCATTGGATGCAGGTGTCGCAGTGGATATAGTCTTTCTGGACTTCAGGAAGGCCTTCTACATGGTCTCTCACCCCATTCTCAGTAAGAAACTAGGAGACAGTGGTGTTGATGCCTACTACATGGTCAGATGGGTCACTAACTGGCTGGAGGGCTGCACCCAGAGGGTGGTGGTGGACAGGTCTTATTCAACCTGGAGGGATGTGGGCAGTGGGGTTCCCCAGGGCTCAGTCCTTGGGCCCACACTATTCAACATCTTCATCAGTGACTTGGGTGAGGGGGTAGAAAGCACCCTGTTCAAATTCGCAGATGACACTAAGATGTGGGGTGAAGTGGGTATGCTAGTAGGAAGGAACAGGCTGCAAGTGGATCTAGACAGGTTGCAGGGGTGGGCCAATGAGAACAGGATGGGGTTCAACACTGACAAGTGCAGGGTAATGCACCTGGGGAGGAAGAACCAGCAGCACACCTACAGGCTGGGGAACTCCCTTCTTACCAGTGTCAAGACAGAAAAGGATCTTGGATTCATCTTTGATGCCACAATGAACATGGGCCGACAAAGTGGAGACACGGTCAGGAAGGCCAACCATACCTTGTCGTACATCCACAGATGCATCTCAAGCAGGTCCAAGGAGGTGATCCTCCCTCTCTATGCGACACTGGTCAGGCCACAGCTGGAGTACTGCATCCAGTTCTGAGCGCCGCACCTCAGGAGGAATGTGGCCAATATGGAGAGGGTCCGAAGGAGGGCCACCCACACGATCAGGGGGCAGCAGGGCAGGCCCTACGAGGAGAGGCTAAGGGGCCTGAACCTGTTCAGCCTCCACAAGAGAAGGCTGAGGGGGGATCTAGTGGCCATTTACAAACTAGTCAGAGGGGACCAGCAGGCATTGGGGGAGTCCCTGATCCCCTGAGCACTACCAGGAGTGACTAGAAATAATGGTCACAAGCTGGCAGTCAGACTAGATGATCTCCTCAGGTCCCTTCCGACCCTACTAACTATGAAACTATGAAACTATGAGCCAAAAGCTTGTCTAAAAGCTGGTTGGTCCAATATACAGTTGGTTCAATAAAAGATATCACAAATAAAAAAAAGTCTTGCCTTTCAAACAGGGTGTGATTTAGGACTATTCTAAAGTTCCTTTAGCTATCACCAATTCACATCATATTCATTCAATTGATTAACCTATCAGGAAAAATATTGCTGATTAGCATTGATGTGTATGGTAAGCTGGGGAAAATGATATTTATACATTTGCTTTTACAAATTGGCTTGTAGGTAGAATAAATATTGCAGTAGATCAATGGTCCAGGGGAATGGCAAGGGTTAATTGGTTTCTAAAGACCGGTTATGGAAAAGATTCATGTTCTCAGCCTTTTCACAGACACTGTGTCCGAAACTAGCAGACAAACAGACACTTACATCCTGGGAAATTGAAAACATGCAGCAGAAAAATATGCAGACAGTGTTCCATAACAAGACAGGAGCCTACAGAATTAGCATCAGGTCACAGTGACCAGATGCAAAGCCCCTGGGATTTCCAGTTTTGGGTGGAATGACCAGATTAAGACACCAACAAATTAGCCAATTAAAATGTATGCATATGCTGGGTTTGTGGAAACAAAGAATTAGGCTGACAAATCATAACATGGACAACATGATGACCACAGGGAGACCAATCAATGGTACCCAGAAATGAAGAATCATCAGGAGAAAAAGAAGACAAAAAGAGGGGTTTCAAAGCAATGGGGGGATCCCAAGGCCACCATGGACAGAGGGTGCACCATTGGCTTGTCTCGCCCACTTCATTGCTAGGGGAGATGTTACGTCTCAGCTCTGTATTCTTGGGGAACCCTGGTACAAGATACAGTCTGTCTGACTCACACAGGACTCACCCCAGCCCCCTCTTCTACCTAAACGAAACTGGTTAAGATGCAGTGAGAGACGCACCTAAGACCCTCACCAGATAAGGGTGACGAGTGAATCAACTGCCCTAGGTCTCATTTACATGAGAGATGGAAAACAGAAAGCCTGAAGCAGAGGCTGCAGTGAATTCTGGGACCAGAGAAGCAGGAGAGCGCTGCATGATGGGGAATCTGTGCTTCCAATGTTAATCAACCCATGTTCACACACACCCAGCTCAGCATTTATCAGACCAGTTCTAATCTGGATTTGCTAAGGACTTTCCCCCCCCCAGACACACACACACAGCTCTCTAAGTTTAATAGGCATCTCGGGCCGTACATTCCCCGGTCCCACTATGGGAGGCCTATTTAAACTTGATTGACTAAAACTCGGTTGCCGGGTTAGGGAATGCTGAGGCAAGAGACCGAGTCAGAGGGGGTATGGGCAACATTTGAACAATGGTTAAGGGTTCATCACAGCATCCAGCCTGCTGGAGCCCTAATCCCAGGTGTTGTCATATCTTTCCCGAGACGACTGGTGGGAGTCCTCTCCACAAAAGGTTATGAGCACCCCAATAATTGCTTTAAGTCTGTTAAAAGACTATAGTAAGATCTGGAAAAGTCATGCTAAGCTGAGGCTTGTGCACAACAAGTAAAAATCCAAAATCCTGATGCTGCAAGCTATCTATTGTTCCTGAAGAAACCATGAGATATCCCATCAGTATATCTGCCACCCATAGGAATCTCAAGCTGGCTCCCAAGTATTTGGGTTACTCCCTAATCTTAAGTGTTTCCTGATTATCAATCAGTTTCCTGAGATGGTCCAAACCAGATAACCCCTTGTCAATAGAAAAGACAATGATTTACACTACTGAGGGTGCTTCGAAGCAGCTAAACTGAGGGTATAAAAATCTGTAAGTGTGTGTGCTGCTAGAGGGAGAAGAGGAAGAGGAAAAGGAAGGAAAAGAAGTAGAAGCAGGAGGAAAGAAGGAGACTGAACTGTATTAGTTAAGCTTGAGCTAAGTTTCCCCAAATACTTAGTGAAACCAGGGTAGTATTGTCATTGTTGGTGTTTGTTTTTCTTTTGCATGTCTATTACTACTAGTACTATTCAATAAATAACTTTTATAGACAAACTGGTAGTAATTGGGTATATTTTTCCTTCTCTGCTTCTCTTTCCTCCCGTGCTCTGCAGCAACGCTTCTTTTACCTATGCTAAAGATCCCTGTGAAGCCCAAATTATTGTGGGGTCTGCTCATCAAGAGGCCAAAGATTGGGACGTGCTGAGTTTGAAACACATAAGGGGATCAGCTTGTATAGGCTGATTGACCCAGTTTGACTCAGACGTGCCCTTATGAACTGAATGTTGGCCCATGAGGGTGTCAGCTGGACACCCAGCCGGATTCAGAGGGATTCCCTAATAAATGAGCACACCCCAAAGTAATGGGCAAATTTGGTAACAGAGATGGGCATCAACCCCTGACCTCCAAGACTGCTGACATCCTTCAAGCAAGAACCACAGGGTGCCACTTGCATACCACCTCCCTGCAAAGTCCTAGAACTGGTAGGTAAGTAGGATGGGGTAATTATTTTGTTTGCTTTGCCTGAATTACTCTTATCTGCTATCATTGCGTATTAGGGCTGTGTGAAATTTCACCAGCTGTTTTGTTTTGATGTTGTTTTGACTCGTTTTTAGCTTGAGACAGGGAATTAAAACTAAATAAAAGGCTTCAAAAAGCCTTGAAATGAAAAGAAGGAGGGCAGTCAAAATATTTCAGAAGTTTCTAAATGTTTTGAGTTTTGAAGCTAAACTTGCTTACAGGGAAACAGGAATTAAGGAGAGGGAAGGGTAGGAGTGGGGAAGGACTGGTCTGATATTGACTGTTTAGCTGACTTGTGACCGTGATCCTTCCCTGAGGTCCCTTCCAATCCCAGTGCTCTGGGGAAGGGATGGAAAAACAGCACAAAAAGCAGCATTGTTTGAACTGAGCTGCTTTCTGTCTTGGGGTCAGTTACTGAGCTGTGTCTTCCAGCAGCTCAGCAGTGTCAGATAACGAAGGCTATTATTTCCTACTAGCTAGCCTGTTCCTAGCAAGTGGGATTCATCAATACCTTTTGCTTTCCATACCCTTTTATTTTATTATTATATCATTCATTCCTTTCAATGTATTCCTCCCCCAAAATCCTCTTTTTGTTTTTGTGAGTCTATTTTGATTCTTTTCCTCTAGAAAAGAAATCTGTGCTTTTTCTCACAGTGTTCAGTCGATTCACTGTACAGGGAAGCAAGCATGTATTGCATATTATAATATAGAATTTATTCAGGAATACATACTACATACATTTATATATTTTATTTATTACATAAATAAATAAATAAATACATTCATTACATAAATACGCATACATATATAATTATCTACATATTTTGCATAAATCAGATTAAGTTACAGAAGAACACACAGATTTTCCAGCACACAAAGACAAACACACTATGAAACACACCACGGAGTGTGCTGGAAATGTAGCTGGCAAGTCTTCAGGGAGGGGCAGAAGAATGGGTAGAGAGAGAGCTGTAAGTCCCCCTATGCCACCTCCCTGCACACTGAGACACAGCCTCTTTCCTACAACAAGAAGGCATGAGGTTTCCAGTTCTGCAGGCAGCAAGGAGAGGGGAGCAATGCCAATGTGTGTGCCTGAGTCTGCATCCCCTCCAAAAGCACCACCATAATCCCCCCCCACCATCACCATGACAACAAGCAGCAGCACCAGCATGACAGTATCTTCCACACCCATTTTGCTACCCATGCTAAGCCTTCCAGTACCAGAGGAAGAGCTGGAGCTGGAGCTGGAGCTGGAGCTGGAGCTGGAGCTGGAGCTGGAGCTGGAGCTGGAGCTGGAGCTGGAGCTGGAGCTGGAGCTGGAGCTGGATCTGAGTGCCATAGCAAGGGAAATTCTGGGGAAGGAGGGAAAATCAACTGAGTTTGTGCTCCACTCCCCTCAAGTTTCCCCTAGAGCCAGGTCTCCTTCCCCAGAAGGCACTTCAGAGGAAGTTGAGGTAGAGTTCGTGGAGGCAAGTGGCTCAGCTGAGTCCGCTCCTCCTGTTACTGTGCCTCTGCCTGCTAAGGATGGGGAAATTACAGCATACACACATGCATCCTCACCCCAGAAGCAAGTGGGTAGTGTGGTCTGGGATCATTTTGTTCTGGCACATGATCCCACATATGCTATCTGCCTGCACTGCCAAGCCAAAACCAGCTGGGGCAAGGGAAAAAAAAAGCATATGAGCACCATGGGGATGCTGGTGGATCTCAGCAGGCACCATCCCCTTGCCCTTGTTCCTCTTCAGCCTGGCACCAGTGGGAGCATGCCCAAAAAGAAGTCCCCCTCTTGCTACAAAGCCCCCATTACCCCAAAGCAGAGGCAGGCCACCCTGGAACAGTGGGGGAAAGGCGGACAGAAAATGGGGTGCGTTGCAAGTGTGAGTGAGGTCACCCAGAGCATTGAGAAGATGCTTGCTCTGGATGTCCAGCCCTTCTCCTTAGTTGAGCAGCCAGAGTTCAGGCAGCTTATGGCCCCACCATACCAAGTGCCCTCACATACCACCTTCACCAGGATGG